>NC_142922.1:30734307-31058307 GCF_054131065.1 Drosophila arizonae
TGAACTGAATTCGTAAACTTTACAATTGATTGCGCTATAAATGAGTTTTTACTCACATGATTTCAATGGTATCGGAAATGCCCTCAAACACATTTTTGGCCAGGTAGCTTAATTTTGGGGCATTGGAAATGTAGCTATAAAAAACATATGATATATTATTAGCAATGTATATACATTTATATGTGCATATACGTACATGGCACGCAGAACCGTTAGGTTAGAGAAGGCTCCACTCTGTATGGTCTCCAGCTGCAAACAGTCTATAAATGCACTGAAAGTTGAGCAACATTTGAACTTTAAATTCATTTATATTTGACATTTCGTATTTGTAGCTGTCACTCACACATCCAATAGAGTTGGGGCGTAAACTTTCAGCCCCATCGACCGCAGCCGCGGCAATCCGGCGGATGCAATTGTGAGCCTTTGCAGCGGCAGCTTCAAAGTTTGGGGCACACGCGTCAACGCCTCCCCCTCGCAACGGCACTCGAACTCGTTCTATGCAAACATAAATTGTGCATATTGATTAGAAAATTGCGTTATCAGATGGTTGTTGTCGTCCGGAATAAGCAGGACTTTATTTAGATCAAAGCCATGACAATAAATTAGCTAATCATGAATCAAGTTGTAAACTAAACGATTCTAGTTGCTTTGACATTGACATTCATATTGAAGCTGTCATTCTGCACAAAATGTAGATACATTCCGATTAGGATAGTAGCATTATATTATTATTGGAATTACTGCTCATTTTAATTATTCAAATTTTCTAAAGTCAAATCGATTATCGTATTTTAGCTTGCTTCTTTTTTTTTATATATATATCGGCAGCACAAGGAGCATCCGAATCCCAATAGAATTTATCCTGACATACAGTTAATCAATTCACGCTTGGCAATGCTTTCAGCAAGCATACAGAAAAACTAAATTACTTGTCAAATTTTAGATTTATCCTTCTGCAGAGGAGGTTAGTAGTAAACCAATCAAGGAAATTTTAGCTCACTTCATTAATGATAGGCCCAAGCGACTCCGAGCTCTTCGTATAGACAAACACAACAACTCGCTCGCCACAAACTTAATTGTCTCCAGCCGCCTATGAAGACAACCACCCCTAGGCCACTGCACCTTACTCTACGTTTAGTCAATATATACAATATAAAGCTAACATAATTTGCTGATTGCCTTCAATAAAAATAACTCGCTAAAAAGGCAGTTAATTACTATAGAAGATGCAGTTCAACCCAGCAAGATACGCGGCAATGTGGGCGGAACCTTGACCTACTTATCTGAACGATGTAAATAAGTGTATTATTGTAGAATAATTTAATGGAAAGCTAAAATTTTTAGAATGTGTGGGGCCTATATTTAACCGTCAGAAGCGTGAAAGGTAGAAGAAAATACATTGCGCAAACCGATATACCCGCTTGATTGCGCAAGCGAATCATCACTTAGAGATATGAATCTAAGGATACATGTCTATATGTTTGATGAAATTGTTATCCAGAGTAAAGTGCAGATATTCAGTTACCTATGCAGCCGATGGGCACTTACGTGATTAGTTGCTTCCCAGCAGCAACACTTCCAGACGGAGGCATCAATGGGCGGATTCGTAGTCATTGGCGGCGCCTGGGCCAATGTGCCGAGCGTATCGATTGCGTTGCCCGCATCCCTTGGCAGATTATTAATAATCGCATTAAATCCGTCGTGGTTGTCATAGCAATTAGTGCTTGCTTGTTGAGAACAATAGACCAGCGAAAGCAGAATGACGGCCGAGAAATCAAATCTGGCTATAATCGGCGTGCACTTCATGTTGCCTAATGAGCACACGGCACCTCCAATGCTACTCGAATGGGGCTTGAGTTGTGCTTCTATCACAGGTGTATGGCGAGTAGAGTGTTCACCTGGCGGATAATCAGCTCTAAGCACATTCTGCTCTTGGCGTACGTCGTCTTTTGATGCATTTTGTTAACTTGATATAGATTCGGATTAGATGTGGTTTACCTCTGCAAAGAAGGTCATTCAAAATACGGATAGTTAGAGCTGTGAAACGATCCGTATTTATTGTATTATCCGTATCGAATACGTTCAATCAGATCATAGTTCAAATATAGTATTTATGATATATATACATATACGTCTATATGTATTTGTACCTAAAGAGCGAATACACAAATTTACAAAACAACCTCAAAAATTTTGCACCTATTGATGAAGCTGTGAATTGAAATTTCACGTATTGCTACGAACACATGTTTGATTGACTTTTCAATTTATACAAAGTTATGATTTGATTCCGTGAATGTCGTTTAATGTGCAAACTGAAATTCAAGCCCGAATAAATTGGCCAACAAATAATAAAGCCAAACAGAGCTGGGCATGTCTCTTGGGTCCAGTCAATGATAGTCTTTCATAGACTGTGTCTATAGCACTACCAGACTTATTTTTATATTTACTTTTATTGTTTTGTTAATATTCGGAAAGAAGAAGAAGCAAATATTTATTAATCACACTTACCTGGCGCGATCAAAAATAAACCGATTAGTTGCACATAAATTATAATTAATAATCCGGCGAGGTGGGCGAAGAAATCTTTATCAACAAGCCAAACGAGTGAGAAAGCTCTAGGCGGCGCTGCTCGACTAGCAGATGCCCTGCACTTTTAGTTCATTTTGATTTACAACCTAAAGCAATCAGCCACATAAACTCCTCGTTAAAACCTTCATTCACATAGAGCGAGATGTGTGCATTAACAGATATCGCCTCCAGAAATAAATGAAAGCGACGCCGCCGAACGTCTCCGTCGAATTCTACATTCTTAATTAGCAAATATTTGTCTCTTAAATATATACACGTGCACAGTTTGCTCTCTTTTCTATCTGGCTAGAATACTAAAACCGTCTGAAAACATACAGATGCACAAGTATAAGTATAGGGGAATATTTTATTGTTTTTGTAAAAACTGCGCTCCAGATGGATTTCGAATTATATTTTAAGCAGGGACCGTAACAACTACAAATTTTATTGGAAAAAAAATTAACAAATATTTGTAATCATTAAAATTAATTTATATCGACAAAAAAAAAAAAAAAAAAAAAAGCTCTAGTCGAGACTGCTCGACTACGAGATCCCCTGAACCCTTGGAGCAATAGATATTTCAATAATTTTTCGCGTCTTTCAGCTTACGCAAGAAACACGCACACACACACACACACACATACACACACATACACACACATACACAAACACATACACACACAAGCATCCACGCATAAACACGCATGGGCTGCACTGTGCGCTTACTATGAGAACTTAATAGTTTAATAACTTTTTTATGGACGTACGATCTTCATGAAACTTTCAGATTATGATTATAACATGGATATGCATGTAATCGCCAAAGCACATTCCCATTGAAAATGGGTTCAGGGTATAAAAATTATTGCTGATCAGTAAAAATGGAAAATAAAAGTTATGATTCGATTTTCATATAAAAACTGATGAGTAATAATTAGTTTTTATTTTTCTCATAGAAATTAATTTTAATCATTTAAAATAAAAAATTGCAAATATTAGTTGATCCTATGTTGAATTCGCCATTAAATAGACAAATACTGACATGAAAATACCCTGAACACTACGTTGATCTGATTTTGCATAGATTTTGCCATATGCATGCGCTGCATAGTCTTACATACACATATGTAAAGCAAACAAAAATAAAAATAAGCTTAATTTTTTAAGTTTCGCTTGAAACCAAATTTTGTTTAAACAAAATTTTTAATGAACACATTAACCAAGCCGAAGTACCTGGAATTTTATTTGTTTTTGTTTTAATAAATGTTAAAATTAATTTATATGGAAAACAAATTATTACTCATCAGTAATACAATACAAGTAATATTTATTTATATTTTATTATATAATTATTTGCATAACGTTAATTAGCTTTGTAATATTTATAAGATTATTTTTTACCAGATTAATCCTCATAATCCAAATTTTGTAACCTTTATTATAAACAATACCAAAGTTATAATATATTACTTTATTTTTATGTAGATATGTTATTATTATATTTTTTACATAATAATTTGCATGGTTAAATGTAGCTTTATTCTTTTTAATTTACAGATTGCTTTCAACTCTTACCGCACTGCAATAACTTGTATATTTTTAAAACACTTTTTGTAACCGTTTTTTAATTCGGACAATTATTACTGCTCACATTAATTTTTTCATAAATAATTATTCTTACATTATTGGGATTTTTTTCCATGAAACATTGTTTTGTTTATTTCGAGATTTTATTCGATTTCGATGTGATTTTTATTTGAGTTTAAAACGCGCAAAGCTTCTGTATCAATTGCGGCTGCAATCATCCACATAAGTATGTATTCATGAGATGCATGTAAGTGTGCGAAAAAAAAAAAACATAAAATTCAGGTAGCTCTCTCTTGCCGCGGACCGTATTACTGATAGCGACTTCGTGCACCTGTTGAATAACACCAACTGAAATATCTGATTAGTGGCGAAGCTTCAATGGAAACCGGAAATCAGAAATACACCGAAATCACAGAGTCGTTTCGCAACATCGTCTATATTACAAAGAAACCCGAGCGACAAAACCGAGCGAAGCCAGAGAGAGCACGTCCAACCTATTTGAGCTAATATATAGTGAGAAATAAGCTTCGAAAGCGTTACAGGCCGCCATAGGCTACAAGGTTCTTGTAGCTTATAGCTTTTGTGGGGGCTAAGCTTGTGCTATTTTTGCAAAAGCTCCCGCTTCCATGAACCTATTTAGTTGCACCAGCTCCGCCCGGGTAGCTGGAAGAGATATACTATGCACATTGATAAAAGCCTTTAGACTGCAGCAATCTTCACTCGGCGCTGTCTTTATGCATTCTCGAATATACATAGGTTTGATATAGTAAGCTTTTGAAAGCCAGATGTTTCAGAATAGTATAATATCCCAAATAAAAATCATAAATTTTGAACAAACCCCCAGCATAAATCTAATCTGATTCGCAATTACCTACTAAAATTCCAACTTATATTATTTCTTTGAACGAAAACCACTCGCCCTATAATGAATGTGAACTTTCAGTTTAAGAAGGATCATTCATTTGAAAAGCGGCGAGCTGAGGGCGACAAGATACGCCGAAAGTATCCAGACCGCGTGCCCGTTATCGTGGAGAAGGCGCCGAAGACACGTCATGCCGCCTTGGACAAGAAGAAGTATTTGGTGCCCAATGATCTGACAGTGGGGCAATTCTATTTTCTAATACGCAAACGCATTAATCTTCGCCCAGATGATGCCCTATTCTTCTTCGTCAACAATGTCATACCACCCACATCTGCCTCCATGGGCCTGCTGTACCATGAGCACCGTGATAAAGACTTTTTCTTGTACATGGCTTACTCTGATGAGAATGTCTACGGCCAGGAGCAGCTATAGATGCACTTCATCCATACTCAAACGTTATCTGGTTTATTAACACAAATTGCTGTCCCTCAATAAAATTATTTTGAGTTTTACTACATATTTTATACTATGGGCAGCACACAATAATCTAGTCGGAAGGCGAGACAAACAAAGAGATTAAAGACATAAAGACGTGTAGATGAATCAAGAAACAACAAAGTGTTGTAATAACAGTAATGTTATGATAATTCTTACATTAATTTACATTAGGCTTATCAGCCTTTTAATCCAATTTACACGGTTAAAAATAGCAAGTGTAAACTGGTAAATGCAAAACAAAATTCGATGTAAATTTAATTAACAGTATACCGTCAATCTGAAAATTACATTGGTTAGCTAAATGCCATTGTTAATTTAGTTGTCTACGAACTGAACGAGCGACTCAGCGAGGAGTATTTGCTATAGATCAACCTAGATTACATTACCATTTTTAGCACTTATGTATGTTTATATTTTTATATATGCCTATCACAAGTAAAGCACCTCAATCAAAATTATTTATTTTATACAACTTTGTTAACATGTATTGCAAGTCGTAAACAATAATAGAGTTCATTTAAAAATTCATATTTGGTTTAAAACGGTATCTGGGCAAATGCACCCGTTATAATTTATACAGGTGACACAGGAACATTTCTTGCAATAATTTCACAATATAAAAAATGTAGCTAATTCTTAATTCTTTCTCTATAAACGCCATGCGTTAAGATTAACTGATGGAAGCCTCGGATCATCACAACGTACTATTGTATTTCTGCAAAAATATAAAAGAGAAATTCATAGTAAGAGTTGAAATTTCTACAATGTTATCAAATTACCCAGGAAAGTCCGCGCGTACGAATCCGGCTAGTGGCACAGAATGCAATGTTAGGTGATCGGCATTATCACACAACAAGCGGCTAATGCTAGCCTTACGCACCTCCTGAAGTTGCGCTGAATTAAACGCTCCTGGATTGACCTTATTATCATATTCGTAAAAATACCGATCTCCATGCTTAAAGCGTGCAAACTGATCGGCAATAATTTCAGCAAAAGTAATTCCAACAATACCGTCTTCAACCGCTCTCTCTAATAGACCGCCCACCCATAAATCAATATCATCAGGCGTTCTATAGACGTGCGACAGCTTTTCCCCAACCTTTAAAGATGAAAAGCTCTGAAGGGCATTTCAAATAAAGTATAAACTCAAATAGTACTTACATCCCTTGGAAATTTATCAAAACTTTTTAATTTTGGTGCTCCCATCACTTGGAGGTAGTCATTATAGCAGCGTATACCTTGATCGCGACCCCGCTGAATATTAATGGCTGCCAGATCCAAGCCAAACGGACTGTGGCCACGGAACAGAAATCTACTGATCTACAGTGTGAAGACATGAGTATAAATAGCCTAATTATTACTTTTCAAGTGCTTACACCGTGTGTAATCGAACTGTCGACTTCTTGCATTGGCTGTGTGTAAAGTGTTTGCAGCATATCGTCGTAGAACTCACGCTTACGCATGCGCGAAGGATTGAACATAACATCAGGAATATTTATAATTTCATCACGTATATGAAATTTGCCAACAACACTAAAAAATTCAAGGCAAATAAAAGTTATAAGGCACATCTCAGATCATGCAAATTATTGCATAACTTGCCTAGAATGACCCATTCGGAATGCAGCTCCCGAGAATTCGTTAGTAATAGCTGGATTCACATCAATGTTGTATTCGTTTGAGTATCCCTTCTGGCGAGGTATTAAACGGAATCGCTTCACTTGCTGGGGACCAATTAATGCCGGGAGAAACTCATTGTAGGTAATGTGCTGTATCTCTGCAATCACAATGCGGCGAGTCTCCTGATAGAGCCATTCATCACTTGCCGATGGATTTAATTTAGCTAAGATGCTGGCAATTCGATTATGCTCCCGTGCGAAGACAATGTGCAAAGTGATCAGAGAGATAATTTGATTTGTGCGGCCATCACCTGGAAAGGATATTATGCTATAGTTTTTGATTGATACAGGTAAAGGTCGAACATCACTAACCCGACTTAAAGCACGTACTGCCTGGTTCCTCACTGCCACAGGCACTCTTATCGCGTGTTAAGGGCAGCATGTCACGTCCGAAATCATTAAACATTTGCAATCGACCGCCACGGAAGGTGCGCAGCTCACGTGCCGACTCCTCGCTGGAGCCATATATTGGAGAAGCATCCAGGAAGTGGGTTACCTTGTTGCGTTGCTTTCCATAGCTCAACTGACAGTCGGCACTGGGCACAAGTGAAAGTCGCACCAAATTCAAGCACCGCACGCCAAAAGCGCTATAAAATTCATCATTCGCAGAGACAGGAATCGGCAGGCAGGCAAAGTGTGATTTTTCTGGTGGCAAAATGCTTCTCCCGTCCGGCGAACAACATTGCACTAAGCCCCCATTCTCATCGAGACGCACTGAAGCCGATTGGGAGACGTCATGCGCCAATAGTTGCGCGAACTGCATGATCAGCAGATTATACTTTGGATGCGGACGATGAACATCAGCAAAAAGAGTTCTTGAGATGTCACGGGCGCTTAGCAATGGAGTCCCATCTTTAGAGTGCGCGCGTGGAGTCCAAATCCCATCTTCATAGGCTGGTGGAAGCAGACGCTCCATTGGCTGACCAGCAGCACCCCAATGCAAGCGGTGAGACAGCGGATTGTTGCATGTGCCATCCAAAGTTCGATATTTGAGTGTACCACGGCAAACAGGCATAGATTGACAATGCTGGGCTAATGGAGTCTTGGAAAACTCAACGGGTACATTATTGGTGATAAGATCATCTAGGGGTACCTGCTCCTTCTTGCCAAACACTTGGCTGGCGATGACCAATTCGAACGCACTATTAGACAGTGCGAAATTATGGAAATCATCTTTGGGTGACGAGTGAAACATAATGCCATGAGTGAAATCTGGATGCCCTCGATTCACTGGTATCTGGGCAACGCCATGCATGAGATGCTTAAAGTTTTTACGTGCATCTTCGATCACGTCAGGTGGCAAGATCGTTTGAAAAACAGCTCGTGCTTTTTTATGTCCGGCTGTGTGATTTTGCCCGGTTTTGCAGCAATAACCAAATTTTCCAGCGGGCAGGTCACAAATTTGGGGCTTTTCATGTTGCGCCATGCGTACATGGGCTGGACATTGGATTTGTGGCACACATTGTACAGATTTGCAACTTTTGCACACTTTTAATAGCCCCGTTTTTGGAGCTTCTACAATAAAAAGTGAAGTATTATCTAGCTATTATAAACGATTTAAATATAAAGTAAAAATGTGTGCGTCTATCTCAGTTATATTCAATACGATAGAGTGAGATAGTTATAATACAAATTCTAGTTGTAAAACGAGTCCATTTTGAAATACACGCAAAAGGAGAAAAATTTGATCAATTACCGATCTTACCTAAATTTTCCTTGACGTCTTCCCCATCAAGCAAATCATTTTTCCGTAATGAAAATGCGGCCACATATTTAAATTCGTATTGCACATATAATACATGCCACCATATTAATAGAACATAAATTATGCGCATTTCACAAAATTTAAATATTAAATTGCATGGATCAGAAACAGGAACCAAAGTCCATTCGACTAATAACGGTGCTTCTTACATACAATGTGACCAGCTGCGGTAAGATTAAAAAATGCTTTTAAACATACCTATAAAATACTGTAAGAACAAAAGCATTTTGTAATTACAAACCAAAATATTTATTATCATTCTCTTTAATTATTTATAAGCAGTTACAGAACGTTATAATTTTTAAAAGTGCAGTGATTTTTATTCATAACATAATGCGATTATTATTCTATACATTTATATTCATCGATATTACTAGGTCTCGATAAATACCACATCAACTCTTAAGCTATAAAATCTGGAAAGTCCGAATATCGATACTATCGATGTTAGTTGAACATTTTTTATGTACTATCCGCCATATTTGTTCGCGTCAGTAAAAATATCTGGCAACGCTAAAAATCGCTTTGTATAAGGCCAGCTCGTCGTCATGCTGAGAAATAATGAAAAATAAGTAAAATACACTGGATAAAGAGGATAAAGTGTATAGATTATAAGCAGAATTCGTTGACCTAATACCCGAATGTGAATTTACCAAATACCAGGTGTTTTTTCTTGTGCACTACAGTAATGAATGATTTTTCTCGGCCGACAAGACTCGCATACAATTTAATGTTCGTACTCGTACCGAGCTTGTCTTCTCACGCGAGTTCGTTTCTAGTGTATATAGCCAGTCTATGGACGGTCGATGCGTGAATATATTTCTATGTGTAAGTGTGGGTGTGTGCTGTGTGCATGTGTTTCGATTAGTTCAGAAAAAAGCCTAAATCACCAACAATTTACCGGACTCGTTCTGCCAACGAGTGAAAAGTACAAGCCTGCTACGTAAAAATCAAATATGTACATACATGCAGGCTCAAAGTTCGGTACGGTACAGATACATGTGTGTGTATACATAAAATATGAATTTGTCGGGACACATCCTTGCATCATCATCACCAAAGGGTCAAGCTAACGCCAATATGTATGAATCTCAGCCAACCAGCCAAAAGCAATAAACCAAAAAGATAATCACGCAAAAAATTAAAAAAAAAAAAAAAGAAAGAAAAAAAGTCTTTAATGAAGCATAAACGAGACGACGAGAACGACAAACGTCAGCAGTCGCGAGCAGTACAATTACAACTGTTTCCCCACTCTAAAAAGGCTATAAAATCAAAAATGATTTAACTTAAATTATAAGTTGACAGTGGCGATTTTGGTAAAGAAATAAGAATAACCAACAAAATAAAAAATAGCCAAAAACAAATTGTAAAAAACGCGATAGCTAAACTCGTTTTACTCTCACACTCGGCATTAAAATGTGTATGTAACACTAGTGGTCTCGCTCTCGCACACCTTTTTGCAATACAAAAAAGGCCGCATACAATACAAGCGAGATAAATAGCACTCGGAACACTGAAAATCTGTGGGAGCGCGCAAAAAATTGTAAAGCATATTAAACAAAAAGAAATGAACTGCAAGTGGATTAATAAAACTCTATAAAACAAATTATGCAAGTATTGCAGGCACCTTGTTTTGTTATGGGCTTGCTTCACTTGACCAATTGTCTCATATGAAGACAAATTATTGCATTGTATCAGATGATAGTCTGTGCCAGTTAGCGGCCTAGAATAATAAAATTGATCTATTGTTTTACTTATTCTAAAGATAAACACCTAGCAATTGGATTCTCAATTCGAACGACTGACTGCACGAAGCAATTTCGGAATAGTTGAACTCGTGAAAAATAATAAATACAAAAAAAAACTAGGCATTGAATTTTGAGCTTGGAAATAAATCCAAATTGATACTAAAAAATTTTTTAGTTCGTATTGCTTTAGACAATCAGTATTTAATTAGGCGCAACATTTAATATACCTACATATTTTTCAAATATTGAAAATAATACATAAAAACATTGACCGGCTAATTTTAGAGGATTTCTAAGCAATCTCTTAGACTCATTTATATGTTATTTTTTTGGTAGAATGCTCTGCATTTAGAAGAAGGCTGTGATTGAAAACTGTTTCAATAATCTCAAGTCAACTTATAAAATGTAATTAATGTATTATTTATTTCCCCTATTAAACAAAAACTAATACAGACAGCCCATAGGCGCACATGTAAGTGCGACAGTGAGAGCCACACTCTCATGCAAGTGAGATGGCGTTTGCGTGTTTAGCTACCAAATGTAAAGAGCGCGCGAGAGAGAATTGAAAATTGAGAGAGAAAGAGAGAGAGAGAGCGCTCTGCGGCTGTAGCTGTGGCTGTCAACGCGCGACAATTTGTAAACGGACAGTCAGAATGCTGTGGTAGTGGTAGCTGATTTTTCGATACACAGAATGAGGAGTTACAGAATCTTTGGCGGCTAAATGAAATGCGTATTGGGCAGTTACTGTCTTCTGGTGTTGATAGTGTGTTCCATGGTGCTGATTTTATTGTGGGGGGCTTTGAGTTAAGTAGACTAACGAATGCTTTTCCAACTTGCAGCTAACATAACCTCAAACTTGCCGCTGCAGTCGGGGAAGTCGTCGTCATCAGCGTCAGCGTTGTTGGTGGATATTCCACAGCTACAGGCAGAGTTCTTGATTCGATAAGCATCGCCAGCGCAACGAGGACGCAATGAATGAGAAAATCAAATCGCCCTCAACCCAGGCGAGTGGTGGCGCAGCTGGTGGAAATGTGACCCCAGCGGTGGCAGCCAGCACAGGTGGTGCCACACCGCCCACATCGGGTCCGCCCACACCGAACAACGGCAACGATCCTATTATACAACAAAGTGGCAGTGTACCACATCCCTATGGCGGCCCGCCTCCTGGTGCCGTGCCCGGCGTAGCTCCCGACTCGGCTGCAGCTATGTCGCACTATCATCACTTACATCAGCAACAACAGCAGCAACAGCAACAACAACAACAACAGCAGCCACAGGGTCCACCGCTACCACCACACATGCAACACCATGGTGGACCACCACCACCACAGGGACCACTACCGCTGCCGCTAGAGCATACTCCCGGTGTGAAGGATGAATACGGCTCGGCACATTTGCCGCCGCCACCTGGCGTCCAACACCCGCATGCTCATCCTGCTTATGCGCGCTACCACTCGGCTGATCCTAATGTGGATCCCTACCGCTACGGTCATGCGCCGCCGCAGCAGCCACCGCCAGGCAGCAAGCCGCCTCACCAGCAGCAGCAGCAGTCGCAGGGTGGCACAGGGGGCTCGCCGAACCGACCTCCGCAACAGCGCTACATACCCGGACAGCCTCCGCAGGGTCCAACACCAACACTGAACTCATTGCTGCAATCGTCGAATCCTCCCCCACCACCCCAGCATCGCTATGCAAACAACTATGAGACACAGCAAGCCAACGCGGCTGCAGCCGCTGCCGCTGCCGCAGCACAGCAGCAGCATCAGCAGAACGCGCAACAGCCGGGCGGACCGCCGCCCCCGTTACCGGGCCATGGACCGCCGCCGCCACAGCACCAGCAATACGGAGCGCAGCAGGGCGGCTGGGCACCGCCCCCAAGACCCTACAGTCCACAGTTGGGCCCATCGCAGCAGTATAGGACACCTCCCCCGGTAAGTGCAACTGCTATGAGTGTAAAGAGTGCCTTGGCGATCAAGGAGGGTTCAATCAGGTGACTCCAGACATACTGACACATATAACAGATGAAAAGTACGAGCAAAGAACCAATTTTTAAGAACCTGCCCGGGCGGCCGGAAAACAATAACAAACAACAACAAACCATGAAAAGGCAACGAAAAAACAGTGTGGTGTTGGCAAGAGAAGTTGCCGGCAGTTCCCACCACCACCACCACCTGACGAAGCAGGCAGAAGCAGAAGTAGAAGGAAGAGACGCGCGGCTTGTTCGCTTGAATCTGCTTATTCATACACACACACGTACATACAGGCATATGTACATAAATGTTTGTGTTTGGCTGCGTGTGCGTGTGTGTGTGTTTGCTTGAGCTACTGTTTCACGTTTTGTTTATTTATTTTTATTTTCGCTTCTAGCGTTGCAATTCGTGAATGGTAATTTGAAAGTATTCGCTTAAGTAACAGTAAAATTATAGCTGGACTTGGTTAAGAACTGAATTGAGACTTTAGGCGAGTTAGGCAAAGGGGCTGCATTTGAGGCAATACGGAATATATTTGAATTTAAATTCATAATATTACATGCAAGATTGCTTCAGACTATTTTCATTTGCTATCACAATCAGCATTTCAGTGCCGTGCGTCCTGCTGTTGCATCCATATTGCTTTTTATTGATTGTGGTTAGGGCGTTTAAAGTTCAGCCGACTTTGACCTCCAAAAAACGTCGAAAGTACATGCTTTACGATTGGTCTACGTGCAATCGGTGTTTTTGGATTGATTTTGGGTCCTTTGAGGCTGCTACAATTGCTTATATTTTAATAAGTAAATAGTGTGAACAGCAATTTTTTGTAATTGTCAATTTTAATATTTGCAGTAAATATTAATATAAATTTTTAACGTGACATTGGGATATATGCATTAAACTACAAACGAGAAGATCTTATATTATTTTAAATTATTTGCAATTAATTTTTAACTTCAAACTCATATATGTATGTACATATTTTCAGTAAATACTTTCATAATCTTTATGATCTTTATATATCCCTATAACTAACTTTGGTCATGAGTAAAACACTTTTTTATAATTAAAATATATATATATATATATATATATATATATATATATATATATATATATACAGCTGCGAAAAATAAAATAGCACCACTTGCAAATGCAAACTTTAAGAAGTTCTCCTAGGTGCATTTATCAATGTATTGATCTAATTTTTGCTTGTAGATAAGCAGTAAGCAATTAATGATCGCAACAAACAAGAATTATCACAAAAATATTAATCGTTTTTTTATAATTCAAAAAAATCTCCAAAAAGTCGAAAAAACACCGAAAAAAATAATAGCACCACTTTTTCATTTTGCACTAAAAACTATTTTAAAAAATAAAAGTAAGCAACAAACTCTATCTTATAGTTAATAACAACTAAAAATAAAAATATTCCTTAAGTTTAGTACTTGGTTGTGTTGCCTTTATTGGCAATTACGGCTGCACAACGCCGAGTCATGGAATCAACCAGGTCCTGGCATCGTTTGAGGGGAATCTTAGCCCATGACTCTTGAATGACTTCCCAAAGCATCTTTTCATTAGTTGGATTAGATTCAGAAACTATTTTTTTAACATCCGCCCACAAGTTTTCGATTGGATTTAGGTCCGGCGACTGCGCAGGCCACTCCATAACGTTAACTGAATTATCCTGAAACCATTTCTTCGCTTTCTTACTGGTGTGTTTGGGGTCATTGTCTTGCTGGAAGACCCATTTTAGTGGCATATTGTACTCCGCGTAGGGCAGCATCACATTTTGTAATATATCAACATAAACATGTCGGTCCATTATGGTTTTGATCCAGTGAATTGGGCCTATGCCATAGTACGAAAAGCAACCCCATACCATTACACTTGATCCGCCATGTTTAATTGTTTTTGTTGTATAGCTAGGGTTGAATTCTGCCCTCTGTGGTCGTCTTACGTAGGTCCGTAATCCTTTTCCACCAAACATGACCACCTTACTTTCATCAGTCCAAAGGATGTTTCTCCATTGCTGCTTAGACCAATTTTTGTGTTCCTTTGCGAACGCCATCCGTTTGGATATGTGTTTTATATTCAAATATGGTACTTTTCTTGGACGACGAGCATTCAGACCCTGATATCTTAAATATTTACGTACTGTTTGGTCCGTTGCTGATGTGTTTAGTTCCTTTTTTAGTTGAGTAGCCGACTTAAAAGGATCCTTTTTACTCTCGCGAATGAGTCGAGTGACTTGATGTTGGGTCAGAGCTCGATTTCGACCGCGCTTTTCATCACTTTTTTTATGGATTAATGCATTGTGGATCATTTTATTTGAACAACCCATGAGACGACCAACTTTCCTGTAAGAATTTCCATCCGAAATCAACTTTTTGATGAGATTGCGTTGCTCGGTGGTGCAATGCTTTCCGCGACCCATTTTTTTGCAGATAAAAAAAAATTTTTGAAATTAACTAAGGAAAATAGATATGTAAACAACAAATCTTTTCAACATGTGCTTTTAAAGAAATGCAACTCTGCGAAAAATAACGGTATTCACTCAAAAAGGCTGAGTGGTGCTATTATTTTTTTCGGTGTTTTTTCGACTTTTTGGAGACTTTTTTGAATTATATAAAAACGATTAATATTTTTGGGATAATTCTGGCTTGTTGCGATTATTAATTGTTTTCTGCTTACATACAAGAAAAAATTAGATCAATACATTGATAAATGCACCTAGGAGAACTTCTTAAACTTTGCGTTTGCAAGTGGTGCTATTTTATTTTTCGCAACTGTATATATATATATATATATATATGTACATATAGTCCCCAATAATAATGCCTGTCTTGGCATAAATTTAAGGTATAAAAAATTATAAACGCACAATAGAACAAAATTTGTATACCCTGTACTTGTAAATCATAAATGTAAGGTATATAGATTTGATTAAAACTAAATAACTGAAATGAAAAATATCTCTAAATGATATTTAAATACAAATCATTTACAATGTATTTTTAGGCAATCAGATTTATAATTTTTTTTATTAATGCTGTATCATGAGTCAATAGTAGTTGTATATTCTGCACTCTTAAATCTTGATATACTCAATATATAGTGGAATTGAAAAGTATATATGTATGTAATTGATAATTTTGTAATATTCATAAATCAGTTTTATGATACATCAATCGTACAATCAGTTTTATGATCTTATAAATGCAATTTTATATCTCATCTCTTCAATAGAGAGAAGAGATCAGAGCCTTCGCTAAACTAAATCAATTTACTTTTTAACTCTGTATTTGTTATATTGATCGCAAAAAAAAGAATATATTCATGTCGATCAATCAAAGAAAAACAATTCCCTTAATGCTCAGTTTTGCCATTGTGTTTTCCGTTCGGACCGGCTTTCAATCCACCACCGTTAAAATACCGCACAGAGCCGAGCCGAGCAGTGCAGTTGTAGTTGTAGTTGTTTCGCCGTGCGTTTGCGTTTACCCGCCCCTGTTTTACACAAACGGTTATTTTCTCTGCTTCGCTGTCATTCGTTTAGTCGCCGTCGCGTCGTTCGCTCATTCATTTTGTCTCTGTGTGTGTGTTTGCATGTGTGTGGAGCACCAACACAACTTGCGACCCTTGCTGAACGCATTTGAGTTCCTCTTCAGGCCTGTTCGTCCGGCCATTCGTTCGTTTGGTCGTTCGGCTGTGTATATATTTCTGCGTTTAATTTTCATCCATGATGAGTTTTCCCTTTTTAGTTGAGTTGAGCTCACCACACACACACACACACACACTCATACTCATACATTAATATAGAGGCAAGAGCACATTGACGATGCCCCTTCTCGGTATGCACCAAAACCATCCATTCATGTTTCCTGTCACCCTGCAGTGGACCCTGGACCAGTCAGCAGCGTTGTTGTTGCTGCTGCTTCAGAGACACAAACACTCGAGAGTAGCGCTTATTGGTAGCAGCTCGCATTAGATTTATTGCCATGTCTTACTTGGGTCTGCCATTTGCAACAATGCTACAACTCTGCTGCTTCTTTTGAATTGTTGCTGTTTTGATGTTGCTGACTACATTTGTTATGGGTGTCAGGGTGGGAGTGGAAGTGGGAGTGAGACTATATATGTATATGTATGCAGTTATTAACGTAAATGAATGGGACAAATTATTTATTTTGTTTTATTCACAGCAGACAAATACTTCCCGGGGTCAATCACCATATCCGCCAGCTCACAGTCAAAACTCAGGTTCCTATCCAAGTTCGCCACAACAACAACAGCAGCAGCAGCAACAGGCCCAACAGCAACAACAACAACAGGCCGCACAACAGCCTGGCGGTGTTGGCGCCCCGGGAGCGCCAGTGCCCCCTTCCGGTCCTGCACCGCAACAGCAGCAACAGAATGCACCGCCCACTTCTCAATATTCGCCGTACCCACAAAGGTATCCAACACCACCAGGCTTACCGACATCTGGGCCCAACCATCGAACTGCCTACACAACGCACCAGGTAAAAAATAATTTTTAACTATTCTGTTGTAATTAAAATATATACAAAATATATTTATGTATCGGGATATAGCATATATGTATATATATATAGATAAATCTTTCGAGTCTCTCATTCTATTCTAAGTGCGATTATATTTTGTACTTTCAGTATCCGGAACCAAATCGGCCGTGGCCTGGTGGCTCATCGCCCAGTCCTGGTCCCGGTCATCCATTGCCGCCTGCCTCGCCGCACCATGCCCCGCTGCAACAGCCGCCAACGCCACATAGCGCTGGTGGTGGCCCGCCACCCAGTAGCAGTCCTGGCCATGCTCCCAGTCCATCGCCGCAGCCCTCGCAAGCATCGCCATCGCCGCACCAGGTAATTGTTTAGTATACGAGAATCACTATTACGAACACACCTCCACTTTAATACGTAATATCCAACAATTACTTATTTCACTTCGCCTTGTGTGATATTAGCTGCACTGAACCAAGCTCTTGGCTGATACGCGTTATCAGTGTTCGGGCCATGACAACAACTTTTATGTTGTCTGATTCTTTGACTCTGTCCATTATTGTACATATTCGGCAGGAGAAGTCGGTATGTGTGTGTGTGTGTGTGTGAGTGGTACACTTATTCATTCAGAATGTCCGCAATGGTCGCAGTTGCCGGTGCCGTCGACGTGTCTCATACCATTTTTTACTCATTCCCTTTATGTTGTTGCTGTTGTTGTGTGTGCACATACCCATACATAGATAAAACACGAATACACTCAAGATCTCACAAAGAGCATCTGTTTTCATGTATGTATGTATGCATTTAGGTCAATGCCAAGGTCATTGTTGTTGCTTTCGGGCTGTTTGCTTTTATGTTTTGTACTGACAACGCAGACGCATTTTACTCACAACAACAAAATTTCTGAAGCTTTAAAGAAAAAGTGGATGCTTTACGGCATATAAAACAGAAAAGAAGAGAAAGAAAGGGAATCCTGCTGCCATTAGCTCAAAAGTTTATTTCGCAATATTCATGATCCACTTTGAAACACAACGAAGCAAGCACATGCAGCTAATTTAATTTAATTATAATTAATTCTTTGCACTCGCCACTGATCAATTTATTATCGATGTGTAAGATATTTTCTAATATGGTGTCGATAATAATAATCAACTATGTATGTATATAAAATAATACTTCAATTTGTTCTTGCGTTAGCACCGAACTAAAATAAAATTTTAACTTAAAGCATTGTAAGTAGCACACGGGAGCTCCTACGAGCTCAAGCATTTAAGAAATAAAGAACAAAGAAACAGAAAAGCGCGCACAACACACCTCAAATAACTGATGAATGTTTACGAGCTGCGTTGGGGCTTCAGTGTTTAGTGTTTAGCGTTCAGCACTAGCATCTCAGCTGTGCCGAGCATGTTTTACCGCTCTTTACTTGTCTCTGCTTGTATTAGTGTGAGTACTCATCGATTGACATTTATATGTAAATGCATGTAAATATATATGTGTATGTACTCAATCACATATGAAAATACTGTATTGCTTACACCCGCTACAATAAATAACTTCTCTTTTAACCACCTAATAACATGCATACTAAATGAGTACAATAATTTTATACAGCTTGTAAGTCCGCAAAAGCTAGAATCATCGTACTGATATTCGTACCAACATTTGCGTTCAGCATTGTTTTGCGATTTCAGATTACTTAATCTTATCTTCGTTTCGGCATTGTATTATTATATTGAAAACAAAAATCTTGAATTCAGTTGCATTTTTAATGTGTTGTGTGCGAACAATGTGTTTCTCTCTGTCGCTGAATTCTGTTTGCTCTTAAAAAAGATGTAAGCAGCAAAAATACTAAATGCACGCAAACAATAAAATACTAAATGTATGCACACATACAAAGGCACATACGTACATATGTACGTAAGCGCATGTTTGTTATAAATGATTTCATTGTGCTGTTCCCGTATCGGTTGTTTTTTTTTTCCAAGTAATTTTCTACATGCCGGCAAGTTTTTACGTACACACTCACAACTAAAAACGTGGGCCGCCTTCATCTTGAGGAGCGTTGCCCCATCGCTCATCGTTTTTTAGCATTGCTTTCTGCTGTTGTTGTTGCTGTTCGACCGTCGTCTGTGGTGGCTTTGCTATTCTCGTCATCAACGCCGCCGCAGCCGTCGCCTATGCTACTCAAGTATACTCCTTGCTTGGCCCCATTCCCCCGAGTTCACTGTTCAACCATACACGAAACACTCAACGCTTTTGCTTGCTTGGTCTTCTATGTAGGTATGTGTATGGCATGAAAACGAATGAGCGGAGAAACGAGAGAAGAAACGAATGGCTGGCGCTGTTTTTTTTCTTTTTCTTTTTCTTTATTTTATTATAGTTTAACATTGAATGTGTGCAGTATACATGTGGCTAAGTGTGTAGCTGTGTGCATATATGTGTGTGTGAGTATATGTGTTCACGTTGCTGCTTCTTATCTACGTCTTTGTCATCGTACGTTGGCTCACTCAACGCGCGCCATAACTACCACTGCCACATCTCCAATCCGCGCCCCTCTGAACGCTTTAAGTTGCAGTCTTCGTCGACTTTGTCGTTATTCGTTCGTTCCACATAGCTTTTGCTTTGCCGCTGCTGGTGTTGTTTTTGTTTTGCGCTTTGACTCTGCCATGGCTGTGTGCCCGTCAGTTCGTCGTACATTTCATTTCACTTCACTTAATTTCTCAGATACCCAAACGAACAGCGCCGAACAGAGCAGAGTATGCCGTCGTGGGCCCCTTATTCCTCACCTCTCGCCATCATCATTTATATCGACAATGTTGATCCCGCGCTGTTCGTTTTACTGTGCGACTCGAATAGCTGTCGGCTTAAGCCCCTGTTGTTGGTATGGTGTGCATATATGTATATAAATGCATGTCAGAGTGTGAGTGTGTGTATTTACTTGTATCTTTGTGTGTCTTGTTTGTGCTCTCTTGGGTTGAGCTTTTTTGTTGTTTTTTATTTTTATTTTGAATTTTTATAGACGAGCGGCAACCTAAAGTCGATGTCGACTGTTTAGAATCTTAGCTGGAAATTTGGCGTCGTTGTTCGCGTCTATATTGTTTAAGCCGAGTTGACCAATTTCAATGAAAACATGTAGCCCCATCATCATTTTTAGATATTATTTGAACAGTTAAAGTCACTCTTTATTGCAATGCGTCTGTTCCTTAGGGGTTGTATTGAGAACATTGCGATATTTCAGTTGGTTCTGCTGATGTCATCAAACTTGGATTATATTATTATTATTGCTGGGCTATACGTGTAATAATAAAAAATGTCACTGATTGATGTCTTGACACCACTTTATATATTTATTACAGGAGCTGATCGGGCAAAATAGCAACGATAGTTCAAGTGGTGGAGCACACAGCGGCATGGGCTCAGGCCCACCCGGTACACCTAACCCACAGCAAGTAATGAGGCCAACACCTTCGCCTACAGGCTCGTCGGGCTCAAGATCCATGTCTCCTGCAGTGGGTATGTATCTGAAAATGTTAGCGAACTGTATGTCAATATTAAATTAATTTGATTTCAGCACAAAATCATCCAATATCGCGTCCGGCGAGTAATCAGTCAAGTAGTGGCGGTCCAATGCAGCAACCGACCGTGGTTGCTGGCCCACCACCAATGCCACCACACGGTCTACCAGGTGGGCCACCATCTCAGCAACAATCTCAGCAGCAGCAGGCTTCAAATTCCGCATCATCAGCGAGTAATTCGCCGCAGCAGACGCCACCACCTGCACCGGCGCCAAACCAAAATGTTAACAATATGGCTACACCACCACCACCGCCGCAAGGAGCTGCCGGTGGCTATCCACTCCCGCAACATATACATGGCGGTTACAAAATGAGCTTACCAGGTCAAAGCCCCGGTGCTCAAGGATATCCTCCACAGCAGTATCCTCAAGGTATGCTGAGGGAATCTAAATAATTAGTTAAATTCGTATTGACAAATATATCTATATTTACTAGGTAACTACCCCCCACGTCCCCAGTATCCGTCGGGAGCGTATGGAGCTGGACCACAACCGCCACCAAATAGCCAGTCCGCTGGGGGCGCTAACAGCATGCCATCCGGCGCACAAGCTGGTTACCCTCGGTCAATGCCAAACCACGGCAGTGGCAGCCCCCATCAGCAGTATCCTCCGTATCAGTGGGTACCTCCGTCACCACAGCAGTCTGGCCCTGGCAGTGGATCAGTACAAATTTCCGCTGGCATGGGCAATCACGTACAGGGCAAGGGCACACCACCACCAGTTGGACCACCACCGCCACAGGGCAGTGGCTCTCCGCGTCCTCTTAACTATCTTAAGCAGCATTTACAACACAAAGGTGGATATGGCGGTAGTCCAGCGGGACCCCAACCACAGGGCTATGGAAATGGACCCACTGGCATGCATCCGTCAATGCCCATGGGTCCTCCACATCATATGGGTCCGCCGCAAAGTATGGGGCCACCTACCAGTACACCGCCGCAGTCTATGATGGGCGCACAGAGTGGCAGCGACACCGAACATATATCCCAAGACAATGGCATTAGTTCATCTGCTTCGTCCCCAGCCGCAGGCTTGCATGCCGTCACTGCAGTAGTTACAACTGGACCGGATGGCACACCAATGGATGAAGTCAGTCAACAGAGCACGCTCTCAAATGCGTCTGCAGGTGGGTAATCCGAATGAGTTATTTATGTTCGTAACTGAGGCTCTCCCGTCTTGCAGCATCGGGTGAAGATCCACAGTGTACCACGCCAAAGTCGCGCAAACATGATCCATATAGCCAAAGCCATTTAGCTCCACCCAGCCCATCGCCACATCCAGTTGTAATGCATGGAGGTGGCGGACCGACAGGCGAAGAGTACGAAATGAACTCGCCTCCAAACTGGCCCCGTCCAGCCGCAGGCTCAGTAAGCATGATTTAATTACATTGTGAATATTCAATTAAATGATTTACTCTCCCATCTATAGCAGGTTTTCAACAGTCATGTTCCTGTTCAACAAGAACCTTTTCGTAGTACTATAACGACAACTAAGAAATCCGATTCACTTTGCAAGCTCTATGAAATGGATGACAATCCGGATAGGCGCGGTTGGCTAGACAAATTACGTGCTTTCATGGAGGATCGCCGTACACCAATAACGGCATGCCCCACCATCTCAAAACAGCCACTTGATTTATATAGGTTATATATTTATGTAAAAGAACGTGGCGGATTCGTCGAGGTATGCAAGGTGCCGTAGTAACTCCTTTTACTAACTTCTTTTTAGATTTACTAGCAAAACCAAATCAAACAAACCAAAATTAATGCTCAACCAACCAATCAATCAAACCACCAAACACCACCAACCGAAGTAAAAAATGTAGCTAACACAGTAACAAAAATTTTGAATTCTTTTAACGTGAAACCAACCAAACTCAAGTCAATCATCGATTTTCCAAAATATTTCAATAGCATGACATCCTACCACATTTACCTTTCTGTAAGATCTGGAAAGTACTTGACGTCTTTCCTACACCATTAAAGTTGATTGAATCAGAACTACATGAATTCAAATAATTTTCTCACTTTTGCATGAGTTATTTGATTGCATGCTTTTCAAAAACATTTTCCAAATATTTTTAAAACTGAGTGTCGACATTTTTCATAATTAATCTGAAGTGGTTCCGTTAACAATTTTATTTACAAGACCTTTCTTCCAGTTTGATTTACATTTTTATTACTAACCCTGTTGCGAAAATATTGTTGAGAGCGTCTTAAAAACACGCTCTTAATTGCTCGTATTTTTTATCTTTCTTCTTTACTAATTCATGCCGATTTTTAAAAGCCTCTACCCAGTCTAGTCTGTTTTCAAATATATATACGCATATTTTCGTTGTTGTTGCTAGGTGACCAAGAGCAAGACCTGGAAGGATATTGCCGGTCTGCTCGGAATCGGCGCCAGCAGTAGCGCTGCATACACACTGCGTAAGCACTACACAAAGAATCTGTTGGCATTCGAGTGTCACTTTGATCGTGGCGACATTGATCCATTACCCATTATACAACAAGTGGAGGCTGGTAGCAAGAAAAAGACAACAAAGGCAGCATCGGTACCATCACCAGGTAAGTGTTTACCATTTATTATCATTTTAAATCTCATGAGGGAGTCTGCAGCTACAGACATTTGATGATATACGTTTATCGGCTTATCACACAACCTATAGGCAAATGAATAAACAGTCCATTTTACTTTAGTCCTTGAATAGCTTAAGAATTTCTATCCACTCAAAAGCCCCACTGATCCTGATCTAACAAAAAACATTTCATTACATATATTGGGAATTCCTTTATTAAGGGGTATAGATATTCCAAAGTCGACGCTCCTTAAAGTCAGCTGTGGTTACAGGATTAGCCCCAAATATCTCAGACTTTACCGATTCGATTTCTGTCTTGCCTAATTAAATACACATATTAGGAAGTTTTATGGCTTTATACCAACTATAATTCTCTCATGTCTAAAATATAACAGATAAGTAAACAATATTATGTCGTCCGGTATCGATTTGATTCGCTCCTAGTAAATTTGGGTATATTGCAGATCTGTAGAGTCTCTTATCAATAGCTTACATACACGTAATTTTAAGGCTCGATAGATAATTTAGGAATATACAGTTGGCCATAACTTCAATGGGCGTAGATATATCCACCATATATTGTTGATATTTACATTTATAATTTCAAGTCTTTGGCATTGTAAATAAGAGTGGATCAGTCATATCAGACATGCTATCCTTCAATTTGCCATTCTGCGACTTTAAATATCGGAAAACCCGCTACCCTCCGTCTTATTGTGGTATTTATATTAAATAGGTCAACTCTGGCTTTAATAGATATATACTATTAATTTATAATACTAACTTCTCGGTTCGTGAACAAGTTTAATACTTTTGGTGGGGCAGTCGCGACCTGAGCATTTTGGCTAGCATTAACTAACTAACATAAACTAACTATTACCTTAATTATTTATCTATTTAAACACTTTCTTTTAATCTTAACTTCATTGCAACCAATCGGCGGTGGTCATTTGGACGCTGGAACAACAAATTCGACAGGGTCATCGAACTCGCAGGATTCCTTCCCTGCACCACCTGGCGGTGCACCAAACGCGGCTTTAGACGGCTACACAGGTTACTCTGGGGCTGGTGCGTATCCACCATCTGCCGGCCCGCAGCCGGATTATGCAGCAGCGGGTCAGATGCCAAGGCCGCCGTCACAGAGCAATCCACAGGCGCCTCATCCTGGTAAGCAATAGATTCAGATTCAGATTCAGTTAAAATTACGATCTCAGCTGAGTTGCATACATATACAAATACGTTTTGAAATTGCTTACACATGTAAATATACATACATATATATGATATAGCCATGTCTATGATTACCGTTTATTTGTTGTAATATTGAATTGAATTAATTATGTTTTCGATGTTTTCAACGTGTATTACAATTAGATAATGCATATAGTTTTCGTTTGCCTAAAATTTGATTTATTAATTTATGTGTGTAATTTGTTTATTCATTTTTATGTTGGTTACGTAAATATGGGCGCACTACTTATAAAAATCACCAAAAAACCACAATCACCCGACACCCTCAACAACCACCACCACCACCACCACCACGAACACCAACAACAACAACAACACCACATCGCTCCACTAAAATTATTAAAAATCCACTTCGATCTCGCTCAACAAAACCTTAACTCTTCATGCCAATTACAACAATTACAATTTTTATTATGTGTCATTCATTAATTTCTTCATCAATCCATCCATAATCATCATCAATGCTGCTTGCCGACTCAGGCACTCAAAATCAATCAGCTGCCACTGTTGCCGGTGATAACATAAATGTGAGCAATCCCTTTGAGGATCCAATTGCTGGCGGTGGGGCCGCTGGTGGTGTTGCTGCTGCTGCTGCAGTTGGTGGTGCTGCCTCACATGGTGCTCCCCCACCACCCCCACATTCACCGCACACAGCGCCACAATCGGGCAACCAACAACACCACCAACAAGGCATTCCAACACAATTGCCATCGCCGTCGCAGCAACCACCGGCGCCACCACCACAGCAACATGGGCCGCCGTCGACGCAGCATGCGCGCCCTGGAACTGGAGTACCTTATCCACAGGGTAGCTCTGGGTATCCAACGCCTGTGTCTAGAACGCCAGGTACATTCATCATGTTTTCTTTTCTTATGTTCTGTTATACCATTTCTTTAACGTCTCCTTTCGAGTTGATGGTTAAGCAACGTCTTCATTGATTTCAGTTTGCGATCGTTCTGCATGTGGGTTCTAGTCTAACTGTCTTTGCATACAACTAATTTGCTTAATTACTATTTATTTTCCTATACAAAATTTTGATTTCTATTGACTAATATTAATTTCTTACCAATATCCTCTTTAATCTTATTATTATTATTTTCATATAGCATATTTTAAAAGCTTTAATAATCGATTTAAGGCTAATTGATTTGGCTATAAAATAACCAATAACACGGATTATATTGGAGTAGTGTTTAGTTTTTATGACTGCTTATTGTAATGCCGTCAAATTAAGCTATCTGTCTATCTAAGCATTTTGAAATGATAGATTATAAAGAAGTTTGCAAATCGTTCGGAACTGCTGATCAAATCTAACTATTGTATGAATTGCATAATAAGCTGCTTTTTCAGATCTGTACAGCTCTTAAAAACTTTAATTAATTTGAATTTTATTTTGTCCATATCTGTACCAAAACTGACTTAACTCGTGTGTGAGATGACTATTTGATATTGAGCACATATTTTCAATTATTACAGGTTCCCCCTATCCAACCCCCCCTGGTGCTTACGGGCAGTACGGCTCGAGCGATCAGTACAGCTCGGCTGGCCCGCCGGGCCAGCCTTTCGGACCAAATCAGGGCCAATATCCGCCTCAGAGTCGCAATATGTACCCTCCCTACGGACCCGAGGGGGAAGCGTGAGTGCACACTATATTTACATACAGCTTCACTACACTCAGACAAACATACTCATCTCTCATATACAGAAATTCAACCGTACTGAGCCTATTTTATTTGTCACGGCCTTAGAAGAGTTGCTACGCACGATGAAGTACATATTATTTTAATGAATTTCTTTTTCATCCTGCAGCCCTCCAGCTGGTGCTAATCAGTACGGTCCCTATGGCAATCGTCCCTACAGTCAAGCACCACCCGGTGGACCACAGCCACCGGCACAAGCGGTTGCGGGTGGTCCTCCGACTAGCGGCGCTCCGGTAGCCCCACCAAACAGCGGATATGTACCAAGCACTCCGAATCAACAGGATTACTATAGGCCGCCGGATCAAGTAAATCTCAAACTTTACGTTTACTAAAATAAGTGCCGGAAATAACTCGTCCTTTATTTGCAGAGTCCTCAGCCACGGCGACATCCGGACTTTATTAAAGACTCTCAGCCTTACCCTGGCTATGCTACGCGGCCTCAAATTTATGGTAAGCATTTGGTGTGGAGCAATCCATTCAATTGGCACTCCGTTTAACTATAATTTATTTAACATTTAAGGTGGTTGGCAAGGCAACAATCCGCAGTATCGTCCTCAATATCCCACATCGACTGCACCACAGTCGTGGGGCAATGCACCACCTCGGGGTGCTGCTCCTCCTGGAGGCCCACACGGTCCGCATGGGCAGCAGCAAGCTGGGGTAGCTCAGTGGGAACAACATCGTTATCCACCCCAACAGCCACCACCTCCGCCGCAACAACAGCCGCCTTACCAGCAAAGTACGCCGCCCGGACAGCAACAACAGGCGGCACCACAATGGGCGCAAATAAATGCGGCTCAGGCGCCACCACAATCAAGTATTTCGCAGCCGTCGCTGCGTCCACCAGCTGGAGTTGGGCAGCAACAGCGTATGCCCAGCGGAGTGCCTGTAATGCCGCCACAGCAGCAGCAAGGACAAACAGTGCCACAGCCACCGCATGGCGGGGTACCAGCATCCAGTATGCCGTCTGTGCCCGGCATGGTGAAACCGCCTTACGCTATGCCACCACCCTCACAGTCTGGTAGTGGCTCACCAGGTGTGCCTATGGTTGGCAGTGCTCCGGTTACTATGATCGCGCAAAAGCCGTCGCCCATAGTTGGACAAGGAATGCAGCCCACACAGCAGCAGCCGCCACATCAGCTGACCAATCAACAGCCTGTCTATGCCCCGCAAGGGACTGGCCCAGGAGCACAGATTGTCAAGAAAGAACTAATCTTTCCACATGATAGTGTAGAATCGACTACGCCTGTACTGTACCGCCGGAAGCGCCTGACCAAGCTTGACGTGTGCCCTGTCGATCCCTGGCGAATTTTTATGGCCATGCGCTCGGGCTTACTTGCTGAGTGCACATGGGCATTAGATGTGCTTAATGTTCTTTTATTCGACGATTCGACAGTACAATTCTTTGGCATATCAAATTTGCCGGGCCTGCTAACGCTGTTGCTGGAGCACTTCCAAAAAAATCTAGCGGAAATGTTCGATGAACGCTGTGACGAGGCAGCAGATGAGGCGGCAGATGATGACGCTGATAGCGGAACTGTATCATTGAAAGCTGAGGACAAGCTGCAGCGGAAGCAACCGCGTTCAGTGCACAGCATTTCTAGCTACAACCGCAGAAGGCACTACGAGAATATGGATGTGAAGCGTGTTGCCCACAGCGAAGACTCGGATGATGCTGACGAGGGCATTGACTTGGGTCAGATACGTGTTCAGCCCAATCCCGAAGAGCGAACACTTCTCCTTTCGTTTACACCTAACTACACCATGGTCACACGGAAGGGTGTGCCCGTTCGCATTCAGACCGCTGATAACGATATTTTTGTGGACGAGCGTCAAAAGGCTTGGGATATTGACACGAATAGGTTGTATGAACACCTGGAACCAGTGGGCAGTAATGCTTGGACCTATGGCTTCACGGAACCCGACCCACTTGATGGCATCATTGATGTGTTTAAGTCAGAGATTGTTAACATTCCATTTGCGCGATACATACGCTCTAAGCACAAGAGCAAACAGGAAGCCGCAGAGAAAAGCAATATTAGCCCAAAACACGAAGATATTTCCCCTGTGCTTAAGCAAGAGGACACCACAAGTAGTACCGAGGACAGTAGTTTACTTCAACAGACTTACAATAAGAAGCGGCGCCTTGTGGGTAGTATCGGTGCAGCTAGTAGCGACAAGAAGTCCAAAATGGGGGAGGAGTTTGCGCAGCCAGCTGTGGAGCCGAAGAAGGAGCTAGACAACGAAACCGTGGGAGCCAATACAACCGACAGTGATTGTCGAACCATTGATATGGAAATCGAATCTCCGCAACAACAACGTCTTACCAATGGAGTTGCCTCAATGCCCAAGAGATTTGATCCCAAGTCCACGGTGCGAGATGATGCGCATGTCCTGCAGCGACGCCGCGACTCTAGCTACGAGGATGAATGCTACACGCGGGACGAAGCCTCTTTGTACTTAGTGAATGAAAGTCAGGACTCATTGGCGCGCCGCTGCATTGCGCTCTCCAATATTTTTCGAAATTTGACTTTTGTGCCTGGGAACGAAACGGTGTTGGCTAAGTCGTCGCGATTCTTAGCAGTGCTCGGTCGATTGCTATTGTTGAACCACGACCACCTGCGGCGGACTCCCAAGACGCGCAACTACGACAGGGAGGAGGATACAGACTTTACCGACTCCTGCAGCTCGCTGCAGGGAGAGCGCGAATGGTGGTGGGAGTATCTAATAACCATACGAGAAAATATGCTCGTGGCAATGGCAAACATAGCCGGACATCTGGAGCTCTCCCGCTATGATGAGCTAATTGCACGCCCGCTAATCGATGGATTGCTGCACTGGGCCGTGTGCCCCAGTGCGCATGGTCAGGACCCGTTCCCCTCGTGCGGCCCGAACTCTGCGTTATCCCCGCAACGCCTCGCCCTGGAAGCGCTGTGCAAATTATGTGTCACGGATGCAAATGTTGATTTGGTGATTGCGACACCACCGTTTTCACGGCTGGAAAAACTGTGCGCGGTGCTTACGCGTCATCTGTGTCGGAACGAGGATCAGGTGTTGCGCGAGTTCTCAGTCAACTTGCTGCATTACCTGGCTGCAGCGGACAGTGCGATGGCGCGTACTGTGGCCCTGCAATCCCCGTGCATCTCGTATCTCGTTGCATTTATCGAACAGGCGGAACAGACTGCGTTGGGTGTGGCCAACCAGCATGGAATTAACTATCTCCGGGAGAATCCCGACTCAATGGGAACCAGCCTGGATATGTTGCGAAGGGCAGCTGGGACGCTGCTCCATTTGGCCAAGCATCCCGATAATCGTTCGCTATTCATGCAGCAGGAGCAAAGACTGCTTGGATTGGTCATGTCGCATATATTGGATCAGCAAGTGGCATTGATCATATCTCGGGTGCTATACCAAGTATCGCGCGGAACCGGACCACTGCATTCGGTGGAGTACAGATTGTTGCAGCAGCGACAGCAGCAACAGCAACAACAGCGGCTAAACCAGACGCCGTCTGAAAAGCAAAGTACCCCAGCAACGCTGAATGTAAAGCCCGAGCCCTGCTCCCAGCCAGAGCCGTCTGCGGCTGATGCCAAGCCTGCCGCTGCTGTGGCCACGACAGCTGCAATCAACGACGATAGCAACAGCAGCCAGCAACTGCCGCCAGCGGCAACATTCAATGATGTCAGCAACAGCAGCACCAACAGCAACAGCTGCGGCACCGTCAGCAGCAATCAGACCAACAGCAGCAGCCTGGGCAGCAGTAGTCAGCCCACTCTGAACAACTTAGTGACAGCTAGCGAGCAACAGGTCGGCAAATCGGCCTCAGCTGCGTCTTCCGCTGTGTCATCCAACAATTTAGGTCACATCAACGACGCTGCCGCGGCAGCGTCAAATGCAACACCTCCGCCGTCAGTGGCACAACCGACTGCACCGCCGCCAGCGAACACGAACACAACAGCTGCTGTTGCGTAGTATACAACGATGATGCCGGCAAAGACTTACTCCTCTTGGAGTCGTGGCGATGGTGTAGTCGAAGAAGTTTACAAAACTAATGATTGAACATACACACAAGATATACATGCATATATATGTAAATATATATATATGTATGGATATAATTGGAAAATACGATTTGTATCTTTTACAAAGTGTTTAATCAAATAATGTAAATGTACTAAATGATGGGATAGAACTTTTAAAGCAAATGACCTTTAAAGCATAGACACAGATTGTATATGCTTCAAATGAAACCCTGAAAATGTAGAACAGCTTCAATAACACCACTGGCCACTCAATTACAATGGTCACACAATAACTGTATATTTTTTCACTAAAATCTATAGTTAATATATATATATATATATATATATATATATATATATATATATATATATATATATATATATATATATTAATGCGTGAAAATGGTCTGGCGTTCTTATAGGCCCTTTCAAATTTTAGCAATGAATTTTCAACGTCAAACTTACGGCAGAAGGTTTAATTGCATATAGATGCATGCGTAACAATTAAGCACACAACATACTTATGTATTAAATTTAATAAACAAAAAACAAACACAAAAAAAAAAAGAAACAACAAATACTAATTAAAACCTAATATACACACATATACATACGATATATATACATATATATATAAATAAAATTAAAAAGAAAAGAAAAAATAATAACGAATTACGTGTGTTAAAATAAACATATTTAGAGGTTAGTTTTTAAATTCTAAAATATACTACTTACAATATTATATGTCGTATGAAGTCATATAGTGAACATAAAACCTTACACCGTATGCGTATATGCGTAAGAAACCAGATAAGGACTATGTAATACAATTAAATGGATATTTATGTGGACATATAGAAATGCAAAAATGATATAAAAAAATGATGGGAAAGATAAATAATATACCACATACATTACAAAAACAAAACAAAAAATGAAAGGAAAAACTGTACATACTTAACTAATTTGTAAATTGTATCTTGTATTTTGTATTTTGTTTTTGCGTTGCTTAAGGCAAATGTCATTTCGTATTATGTGTGCGTGATGTGTCGACGAATGATTCAAACTGATTGATTGAATTTGTTTTGTAATTAATTATTTTTTGCAAACCAACTGCACAAAACACTAAAATTATGGAATGAGAGCACTAAATGTTGTAATTTTTATTTTGTTTTTATTATTTACTGAAGTGCTGCTGGAACAAGGTTTAATTTTACATTAAACGTAATTTAGGCGTAAATGACAACTTAAAATTATAAGTTTTTATCTTAATATTAATTTAAAAATTATTCAACCTTAATGAAACACAGTTCATGCAAAAATGAAAAAAAAAAAAAAAAAAAAAAAAAACAAAAAAAATGCTAGAAAAGAATACGAACTAATCCATACAGAAAGAATCACGAAAATTAACTAACTCGCTTTATATCATAAAGGCGGAAATTCAATAAAAAAAAAAACAAAACGAAAGAAGAAAACAAAAATCAAATATTGCAGAATCGTTGAGCACTTCAGTTTGACCATGTGCGAAATGTTGTAAACTGTATGCGATTAAAGCTATAGAATACATGGCAATATTACAAAATGGACTGCTGTTAAAAAGAAAAATTCAAGTCAAGTAGACTGGGCAATTAGAAAACCCTTTATACTTACGTCATGTCGATCAACAGGAATACAAGTATCAGTTGAAGCCCTAAAGATATACGTTAATTTATGTAGTTGTTTTCCAAAACACAAATATGACTCAACATCTCGATATCGATATATTTACTTGTAGTTATTAGTGTATAATTTTGCTAGGATGTAAATGTATGTCCCTCAAACTTAATTTAATTATTTAATTAATATACATACATATATAATATACGAAATTGCATTTTTAATGATGTGATTGTGGGTAAATATTATATTAATATCATAGAGGCATTTATGAAATATAATTGAATTTTTGCTTCAAGCTAACTATAAATCCAATAAAAGTTTTTTATAACGGTAAGTGAGTGGCTTCAGACAAGGCGGATTCCGTGGCAAAGGATAGGGATAAGTCCGCCATTGCTTAAGAGATTGTCAAAACTCTGATAAGCCCAGTCTAATTCAACGTGTAAACCAACTTTGTGACTGAACTGGACCGAATCAATATGTCAACCTGGAGTACTTAAGTAAGCTCGAAAATATTGAAGCTATAATACAAACATCTTTATAGGAAACATCTTACAATATTTGATGCATATTTTTGGTGGGAAATTTAAAGAGTTTTCAGGTAAATGGCCAATAAAATTAAATAAATATGTAAAATGCCAAGTTTGGCTTAAATTCTACATCAGGTCACTTATTCATATACAATTAATATAGTATATTATTTTGAATGAAGATAGTATGATAAACAATTTGATATCAAAGTGAATTCCAAATTCAAATAACCTTGTCTATTTGAATTTCAAATCAGCCGCCTACTTTCCAATTTCATGTAAACATTTATTTAGTTTATGATAATTGATTTTATATAAAAATAGTTTTATTTTAGTGTGATATACATATTATATTATTTTGTATATATTTCGACTCATAACACTATAATTATCTTTGTATACTATAAGGCCATTTGCACATGTTTTTTTTTTTTTTTTTTTTTTTTTTTTTTTTTTTTGAATGTATACATAATGTGGGATAAATTGAAAGAAACGCAAATTTTCTTTTAAAAAATCGGGCACACCGAAACCATCGAAACATCGATAGCAATAATCGATGAGTGAGTTCATCAGATTTTTTCTGCAAAATTGGGTGTGTACTTGTTGGTTTTCAACATTAAATTTCTTGGAGATTCAACGGTCACGTATCATAAAATATTGAATTAAATTGGTAATTAAATATATTTACTTATATTGCTAATTTTATAGTATTATCGGCAAAGTAAATTATAAATTGGTAAACGAAGTTATTAACCGAGCTGTTTGCATTTTAATATTAGTGTATGTACATATACGGTTTTAGTGTTATTAACTAAATTTTTACATACATATGTATATACAATGTATATGAATAGTGATATATACAGAAGTAACACATACATAGATATTTATATTCTTATCTCCATGCGCGTGAATTGAGTCTGCGTTGTGCATATTAAAATGTTGTAAGCGGGCTATTTTATCGATTCAACAAATACAGAAAACTATATTACCGTTAGTAGACTTGTATGTATGTATGTGGGTACTCATGTACGTACTTTGCCTTTGCAGTAAAAGGGGTGTTGGTATTGGGGTCCATTAAAACAATTTATATGCTAAATGACAGAATGCCAATGTTGATGATGATGATGACGACGATGACTCAATTATTTGAATAAATCGTTTTGCCTGTCATATGTATGTATATATCATTGTACTTTATCAAATATTTACATATATGGCTTTAATCACTTAAGTATACATATAGTATATGTATATCGTATATGCTTTTTCTGTAACATTTGAATGGGCATGATGTATCGCGATTCGCTACAATATGTTTTCTATTTTTTTTTTTTTCTCACAAAACGCAGAAAGCATAACCAACATCAAGAAAACACATAAAGGTCAATGCTCGCTCGCGTGCTCCCATTACCCAAACATAGTACTCGATTGAACTAACTAGTTTGAGCGCATTGATATGCTCATACGTACATATGTATGTACATACATACATATGTATGTGCACGAATTGAAATCCCATATGATGACATTTTGCAATGCTTTAATTCCAGAATCATGTCCGGCAGCCCAAAGCCTGTTAAGAAAGTGCCCATACACTTACAAAGTGCTCAAAATCGTATTTATATTAAAAACGGTCAAATCGTCAATCATGACAAAAGTTTCAAGGCGGACGTCTACATCGAGGATGGAGTCATTAAGTATTAACTAAAATAAATCTTTTAAGAAATGTATGCTATAATGAACTTTATTGGACCTCTGCAGATTTGTTGGGAACGCTTCCGACATAACGATTCCCGGAGGTGTGCGCGTTATCGATGCTGCCGGACGAATGATTATTCCGGGAGGCATTGATCCTCACACACATTTTCAATGTCCCATGGGTGATCATGTATCCGTGGACGAGTATGTATTTACCTCGTAAATTCCTTAAAACTTAATTTTAATCTAATTTATTTTGGGCAGCTTTTACCGCGGAACCAAAGCGGCTGTGGCTGGTGGCACAACGATGATAAGTAGGCACCACTTCATAATTAATTGCTTTGTTCTAGTTAATAGTTAATAATAATAACAATTTTACCGACATTAGTTGATTGTGTTCTGCCCAAAAAACACGAGTCTCTGGTGGAAGCCTATGACAACTGGCGCGCCTGGGCGGACCCGAAGGTCTGTTGTGACTATGCCCTGCACGTGGGCATAACTTGGTGGTCGAAATCGGTTTCCGAGGAGATCGGTATTCTGTGCAAAGAGCTGGGAGTGAATTCCTTTAAAATGTATATGGCCTACAAAGGTCTCTACATGTTAGGCGATGCTGAACTCTTGGACATTTTCGAGAGAATTCGATTTCTTAATGGAATTGCATTGGTAACTTTTACTTGTTGGCCTCAGCTCAGTGTACGACTTCTATTAGTATTATTTTTCATAAGGTTCATGCCGAGAATGGTGATATAATAGCCAAGAACACAAAGAGCCTGTTAGCCGATGGTAACTCTGGCCCTGAGGCACACGAGCTTTCGCGCCAAGAGGAAGTTGAAGCCGAGGCTGTACACCGCGCATGCATTTTAGCCCACCAGGTGAGTATTTTTAAAATGTTTCTCTGACGAAGAAAGACCAAATAAATTTAGATGAAAGTTGTATAAATTAAATGCTCGTGGATCTTGGGAAATGTTACAATATACAATATAATGTACATAAATATATTTCATTAATTGATGATTTACTTTTTTAATTTATTATTATTTCCATTATGTATGATGCACCCTTGTACATAAATAAGAATGTATGCGGTTTGTGGCACTTGATATAACTCCAATAACATAACCCCTGATGTTGCTGCACTTTCGCAAAATATATAAAGTTTGATTGTCTGCTAAATGTACTCTTGTGACACACGATTCGAGAGACTCGAGAATCGAGAATCGGTGCCAGCACTAATATCAAGTAACTGGCTCTAGGCTAGACCAATCCTTGGGTCCAGTAACTATACGAAGACGATCGCGTTCCTGATCAAGCTTCTGGCGAAGTAAGTAATATAGATACTGGATTGTCGAACAGACTTAACGCCCATATACTGTATTTGATCTCATACTACTTGAAAACAACCCCATTGCAAAATAAATTCTTAATATTACCAATTGACATTTATTAACTATTCTATATATAAATTAAAATCTGCCTAGATGAAAACACCCCTATACGTCGCTGGGGTCACAAGCAAGTCCTCCGCTGAACTCATTGGACGCGCCCGCCGCAGCGGCTATTCAGTGTTCGGGGAAACTCTCGCCAGCTCCATAGGCCGCAGTATGAGCAGCGTTGGCAAAGCGGAACGGGTTTATTATATTACCAGTCCGCCTATACGCATGTCTGCCGAAACTCCAAGGCAGCTGATGAAATCCTTGGCATAGTAAGTTCATCGATATAATCTATCGCCAAGTAATTAACGTTTCCTATTTGACAGTGATGATCTACAGGTAACAGGCAGTGACAACTGTACCTTCAATAAAAAGCAAAAGGAACTTGGCTTATCCGACTTCACTAAAATCCCGAATGGCGTCAATGGGGTGGAGGATCGAATGTCGGTGGTGTGGGAGAAAGGAGTGCATCAGGGCGTTCTCGATCCCTGTAGATTTGTCGCTGTCACCAGCACTAATGCTGCAAAAATCTTTAATATTTATCCACAAAAAGGGCGTATTGGTAGGTAGCTCCAGATATACATCTATGTACAGATTCATGTATGTATGCAAAGATATACTCATTTGACTTGATTATTTTCGTAGCTATTGGTTCGGATGCAGACATCGTCATATGGAATCCACAGGGTACACGAACCATTTCCAAAGACAGCCATTACCATGCTTGTGATTATAATATTTTTGAGGGCATGACTGTACATGGAGTCGCTGAATATGTGTTGGTGCGCGGTCGAGTTTGCGCCGAGAACGGAGCAGTTCGCGTTGCTGAAGGACATGGTCGTTTTATACCGATGGCGGTGCGTCCGCCATATGTTTATGACATTGTTAAGGAGAAAGTGAACGTGCCTGAAGAGCATCCCGAAGAAAATCAAAATGGCAATCTGGCCAAAAAGTTTGCTGAGTTAGATATTCTAATTCCAGAAGAAAAGACAATGTCTGCTCTGATCGCTGAGAATCTGCCAATTATGACAGGACACTCCCCTTGCAGCACACCTTCGGTGCGTGGTCACGTGGACGGCAGAAGGGACATGCAGGAGTCCTCATTTTCGATTAGCGGTGAGTTGGCCCAAATATAATGGATTTATTTCATTTTATTCGGCTATATTTCTTCTTTCAGAGGAGCTGGACAAATCCGGCGTTCGTTCTTGCATTAAAGTAAAGAATCCGCCTGGCGGAAAATCATCTGGATTTTGGTAAAACTTCCAGACGACCATATAATATAATCGCACAACGCGATCCTTATGACCAGAATCAGCGCTTATCTAATCTTATACGCATACATACACTATAGCCGAATATTATTTATTCATATCGATTCCCAGCATATTGAACAGTCATATTTATCTTTGAAACTCAGCGGATATTATTTATTTTTGATTGAACAGAAGCGACAGAATCAATGTTTTCAGATTTTATTATCATTTGAGGCTAAAACATAACCGATCATTTTTGGTATTTTGAAGATAGTTAATGAGAATATGTACACAATTCAATGATTTCTATTGTTTTGACGTTACGTTAGTTATGCACTCTTTATTTAAAAATATGATTGGTAAACTAATCAAAGTTAGGTATTTGATTACAGATTAACTCAAAATACAATATACAATTATGTTTCGCTGAATATACAATTACATTTGTTTCTTCAATAATATACATACATATAATTTTCCTGTTGCAAATAAAATACGCCTATATCTGCCTGAATAGAGAATTTGCATTTAATAACTAGCTCTAATTTAATTCAATATAATTGGGAGTCTATCTTAATGATCCCGAAATTTAATAACATATATAAATTTAATAAATTAACTCATAAGAGAGGGAGGATAAAACATTTTTGTTTTACCCGTCTGCTTTCTTTGATTTACTTACAGCTTTTGTTAAAGCAAAGCAGTATTACTCATTATAAAGTCATATGAATAAAAAAATTAATCAATCAAATTTGTTTTATTTAAGTGAGTCTGTGAGTCTGGTGCAATCAAAAACACAAAAAGTAGACGAGTTTACTGCTTAATATATATTTTCACTTCTGCATTGGCTTAATCTCTAAAATCATTCGTGGTATAACCTAAAATTGACTTAACAACTAAAGTTCAATAGCAATGACAATTTATGTATTTGCGCTTACGGGCGGCGATTGTGATTAATGAAGGCGTAGGAATGCATGCGGCCGCTGAACATAATTTTATGGTTTGTGAAGAAAACGCTGCGAAGACAAATCATATTCAGTTAAAGTAAACGAACCATTTGCCAATTTAATCGACAATCCATACCAGTTCCTCTCCCTACATTTGCTTATAGCTTTTTTAAGTAGGCAGCACACTTGACAGCGCTGCTTACTTGCCCGGTATTTAGCAGACTCAACTTCTTGTGCTTAGCGCGGAATTTCTTTACATATGCATCAATCAAGTTTTTGATTTTATGGGGATTGATTTCACCAGAGCGACTGTGACAGATCTAGAAATGTTTACAATAATATTATTACATTGTTGTCAATTTCTTGTATATCATTGATTTGCATTATCCACATACTTTTGGTACTGCGCGTCGCATGATATCCTTGTAATCTTCTTTTGTGATTACTTTCTTGTTGAAGTGGGGTTTCAATACCAATTTGACCTCCTCAACAACACGTTCCTGGCGGTTTAGCTTACGTATAAACTGCAAATTATTGTTCAACTAGTTTCATTTCATCATTTCATAATTATAATCTTCACTTACCCTATCCTTGACTTGTAAGTCGACAGCGGAACTGGGTACATCGTCATACACTTTTCCATGCTCCTCAACCGCTTTATTTCCTGAAACCAAAAGAAATCAATTTGTAATAAATAAAATCCTACTGGATAATCGCTTGAAATAATTGTTTGAAAATGGCAACAAATCAAAATTTCTTTAAATATTATTTTAGCATAAGCTAAATTCCCTTCAATCATATAATAATCAAGGAAAAGCTAGGAAATCTATGCTATTCTCTAATCAAATCACAAAAATCTAATGTAAAGTAAAGACAAACTGTTTTCTAGCTGATTCCACGCAAGCATCGTCATAATTCTTATATTTTAAAGATAGTCTAAAAGCTAAATATATTTGGCTTAAGCCGTTAACGTATAAAGTATCTGGACATTGGAAATATATGAAACCGACGAAAGGGTTTATGTCCTTTAATAGAGCACACATAAAATTAATCTTGGTCTGCTAATAACATATTATAATAACATATGTTATTATCGATAACAGACATATTATATAGTGTGAACCCACCTTTGACTTTTGATTTGCGTTCATTTTTGTTATTTGCACGTTGTTGTTTCCTTCCGCTCGCATTATTGTACCGAGACGACATTCGATGCTGGCCCACGGGGGAGCTGCTTCCAAAGAGATTGTCAAACATCTCCGCTTTGTTTCCTGCGGCGGCGTTCTTTGAGCGTCGATTGGAGCCGATGGCGTTGCCGCCTTCTGGCGGGGGCTCGAATAGATCCTCGTAGTCTGCCGAGCCCGGAGAGTATGGACTCTCGATTTCCATGTTGAAAGAGTCATCCAGCACATTGGTCATGCCTCCTCCACCTCCTGTGTTGCCGTTGCGTATTGTGCCACTGCCCGATGGCAGGTTCGCTGCACCACTGTTGGTGCTAGCCGCGCTGCCGCCCGCTTTGGGCAGGGTGCCTAGCTTCCTCCCTAGTGACGACGGCGGACTAGAAATAACAGGTATGTGCTGCGATGAGGACACGACGGTGCTGCTTGTGAGCAGGACATTCGACAGGACTGTGATTGTGTTATCGGCAAGCTTCTCTTCGGCACTAGACACTGCCATCGAGGTGCTCATTGTGGTGCTGTTCAGGTAGGATGCCGACGAAACGTCGCAGGACTTGTTGGCCATCTCCTGTTGCATGCTGTTGCTTGGCTTATTCATAAGCGCCATGACCAGGTCGACTGGATTAATGCTGGCACTCGTATTTGCTTGCGAGGTTGGATTGCTAGCATTCGATAGGGTCGGCGTGCCTATGTTAATGTCCGCCATGTCCTCATTGTGGCTGTTGTGCTTTTGACTGCACGATTCAATTTTCTCCCCTCCGCCGCAAACGCTTCCGCTGCCGCCAGTGGAAGCCTGCAACGTCATTGGCTCTAGATTCTGGGCAGGAGTGGGTGTTGGGGAGCGCGGTGATAGTGAGGGTGACTTCGTCGGCTCGAACGGATCATAGGCATCGGGAGAGCACGGCCCCGACTCAGGTGGCGTATTCGGACCAATCTTTTGCGCTGAAATCATGCCCTCGTTGGCGTGTGGCTGTTGCGGCTCGTCGTCAATAGGCCCACGCATCGAGCAGACTGTGTCCAGCTCGTCCGCGGAGTGTATATCGTCGGCATCGTCATGCAGCGGGTTGTTACGCACTTTGTGTTGCTTTTTGGCGGGTAAATTGAACTTCACTAGATGCGGCTCAGGTGGTGTCTTCGGGCCAGTCGTCTGCGGCAGATTATCGTATGAGGCTTCCAAAATGGTCTCCAAGCATGTCGACGGCGTCTTTTCACGCTGTCCATTCTCTCGCATCATGCTGTGATCGGTTGCGGAGGCAACGCTACTACGACGCCGGTCGCGGCGCAGAGCTTGGCTATCATTTGCATCCTCGCTGTCGGTGAGCACAATGACATCGGCAGGCTCCTGGTGAACTTGGAACGGTGAGCGCTCCAGGTCGATGATAGCCACAGGTTTGGCATCCAGTTTCTTCCGCTTGCGCTTGGCCTTCTTGCTCGTTATGCCACTACTGCTGTTGGTTATCCTGTCTGTGGACATGCGTCGGCTTCCGAGGAACTCTTCCCTAGTGGGCGGCAATGTGACTACAGTTTGCTGCTGTGCTGAGCCTGCCAGAGTACTGCTGGCTTCCTTGTTGAAGCTAACGCTGACCAGAATATTGTTGCCCGAGGCGAACACCTCCTTGGAGGGCAGTGGTTCAGGTGTCATGGTATGGCGCTTGCGCTTCTTCTCCTTGCGCTGCTTTTCCAGCGGTTTCTTCTTCTTCTTGGTCTTGTCCCGCTTGGTCTTCACTTTCTTCCCCATTACTGGCGTCATGCTGAGGTGGGGATTGCCAGCATAGTGCGTTCCACTCGCTTGTGGAGACGCCAGCGGAGGCGTCCACGAAGCAGGTTTCTCACCACCTAATCCAGCCCCACTATCGTGCATAAAGTTCAGATGCTCGGCAGACAGGCTGGGTGTAGGAGATGGGGACCAGTGCATTGCCGACAGTCCCGTTGACGATTTTTTGGACTTTTTGCCCAACTGGGGCGCAAGGAAATCGTCGGCATCGTCGAACGGATCGCGTTGCCGCGATATGCGACGCTGTCGACCCACTGGACTGCTGCTGGCGGGTCGTTTCTTGCCCTTCTTTTTCTTATCACTCTTCTTTTTCTTCTTCTTCCTTGGACTCTTTGATAGGCTGCGACTGAGCCGTGGCGTGTAGCGCGGCGAATAGCCCGGTGAATTCTTCGCTCCGCCTTGCACATTACGGTTGCCGTTCATCCGCGCCGGCGTATTAGAGCGGGAGCGCAACGACATTGTGCTGTTGCTCCGCTGCAGCGGACTGTTGCGGTGCGTTGCTTGCAGCGGCTGCGAATTAGACGGCGACCGCTCGAAGCGCCTTCTGCTCGGTGACACTGATCTGCGACGGATGTCCTGCTCATGCTGATGCCGCGCCATGCCCAAGGGTGGCGACGGCGAAATACTAAAACTGCGAAACCGCTTCGGCGATACTGTGCGCGTGCGTGTTCGTGAGCTACTTCGTGAATAGCTACGCGAGTGCTGTCGGCGATTGCAGCTATTGGATCGACTCCTGGCAGATCGGGTGGCGTCCCGACCATAGCGATCCTTCTGGTGGTGGCGGGAGGCGCTGACAACGTTGCGTACATCGTAGCGCGGCAGCTCGCGTCGCTTAGGCCGCTGAGAAACCGGCTGCAGTGGATATTGGCTCTGCGTCTGCGTCTGATGATGGTGGTGGTGGTACTGCTGTTGGTATTGGCTTTGATGGTGCGACTGCTGGTAGGGTCTATGCTGGAATTGCTGATTTCGAAAACTGAAGCGTGCTCCGCCACGACCACGACCAAATCCGCGAAGATTTTCGCGACTCCTAAAGCCAGAGCGATGCCGTCCACCATTGGGACTATGCGAGTGGGATCTTGATCGTGAATACGACTTAGACCGAGTATTGCGTCTACGGCTGCGCGGTGATCTCGTAAGGCTGCGACTGCGGCTACGACTACGGCTACGACTACGGCTACGACTACGGCTGCGACTGCGACTGTGATCGCGACTGCGATTGCTGCCGCTGCGACTGACAGAGCGTGATGTATTCGAGTGGGAGCGACGGGAATGGGTGCGATCCTGATGGTGTTTGTCCCCACGGTAATTGCGGTCCCTCCGGCGTTTGCCAACTTTTTTGAATGTCTCAGAAGTTTCCTTGCTGCGCTTACTGCTGCGCTTGGATTTGCTAGCCTTGTGATCGCTATCATTGTGATGACGACTGCGACTCCGACTGCGCCGTTTCGGCTCGTTCTCATTGGCCAATTCTTCGTCTTCGGAAATAAGTTCTGTGCCCATGCCGGCCACACGCTCCTCACTGACTTTGACAGCTTCAGACGCTTTGGTATTGCCCTTCTTGACTTCGCCTGGTATTTCCGACTTTTCGCTTTGGTTTGTGACAGCGACATCCTCTTCAATATGCTTTTCATCCAAGCAGGGCGTATAGGATCGATCTTGGTCTGACTCGCTGCTCGAAGACATCGGTGATGCGTCAACCTCGGTTTTCTTCTTCTTTCTAGCAGTCAGTGTATCAGCCTCAACCCCCTCTTCCTTAAGCGCCTTCTCAAACTCTTTCGGCTTATCAATATCCAGCTCCTCCCAGTCGCTGTCATCGTAGAGCTCCAGCACACCTTTGCCCCGGTCTACCGTGCGGCCATCCTTGATAAGCGGACTTGGCGTACTGTGGGTCTTCGTTTCTTCATCATTGTCCGGTTCCTTGTCAGCTGAGGTGCCTACTGCACTTAATTCGGAGTCCATATTGCTGCCTTCCACATTGTCATTGCATGCTTCAGCGGTGCAGTCATCGCTCTTAGTTGACATCTTTGCGTTCTCCTTCTCGTCCTCTTCTGGTTCTTCTGTCGGGTTTTCCGGCTCATACAGGTCACTCGCGTCATTGTGATCTGCATTGCCGCTGACGGCTGTGTCGCTGGCTTGGGGCTCTGGCGGCAACGGTATGTCTTCGTCATCATCTAATTGTACTAAATCTTCATTCATGTTGTCATCGTCCTGAGTAAGTAAAATAATTATAAAATTGAAAGAGAGAAAATAACATATGACGGTTAGCATGCAATGGATAATTACGGCTTCAATAGGAGCTAAATAGACAGATTCAAATTTATGCTGCAACAACTATTTGCATTAGCTATCAATACTATAATGCTCCGGAGCCATTTGATTAATGGAAGAAAATGAGTATACAAAAAATTAGAATGGCACAATGGTATGAAAATATATGTATACATATTATTTGTGCAATTATCCAATATACATATACAGGTATCCCTCGTAAAACGCGATAGTTACGTTCCAGAAGAATTGCGCGTTATGTAAATCCGTGTTATCTAAAACATAGTGTTTTCTTTGGATTTGGCCCTGTCCGTCCGTCTGTCAGTATGTTTGAACTTGAGACTTGATTTTTTTTTTTCGAAAGTCCGTATATATAGCGCGGATATCGAGTTTATCTCCAAAAATCGATAAAAACATTACCAAAATAAGCTTTTTAATGATATCTCCAATATCTTTAAAGCTAGAGTCGCCAAATTTTATATGTAAATCCCCCCTCACCAACTCCTTTGTAAAAGGCGTATTTCAAGTACTGGAGAGTTGTGCTTTGGCACATACACGCACTTTAATGTTATAATTACGATCCGAGTTATCAAGTTATCAATTAAGTTCCCATAGTAAGCCGAAACTGCAGTATGTCTGTCTGTCTGTCTGTGTGTGTGTGTGTGTGTGTGTGTGTGTGTGTGTGTGTGTGTGTGTGTGTGTGTGTGTGTGTATTTCTTGTGTTGTGTGGGGATCTCGTAGTCGAGCAGTCTCGAAAATGCTTTAAAATGCAATGAGCGAAAGAAATAAAATATAACAACTAAGAGTGCTCTAGTCAAGACTCTCAACCAGAAAGCCTACGAGGAGGTGATAATCCAATTTAGTCTAGACTTCTCTTATGCAAACATAGAGACAACATGAGTACACATACATGCGTATGCATCGACTGTGATTGGGTTGCAGTAACTGTTGAATAAGTTGCCTTGCAGATGGACTTTCTTTAATTTAATTTGTAGCGCAAGTTTCTAGTAGTCTATTACAAAATTATAGAATCTCAATTCACGAATCTACATAGAAAAAGCGAGATCTCTAGATATAACGTTCTATAAACGCTCATCAGAATCAACGTCGAATTATCAATTACTACCGATAATAATATAGACAAAATGAAAGTGAAAGTGAACTGGTTTCAAGTTTCTAAGTTTTGTAGTTACGACATCAATGCTTTCAAATGGATGGACAGATGGATGTGGATATATCAGCTTTGATCGTCGTTCTGATCAAGAATAAATTTACTTGGGACTGCGACGCCTCCTTTCGACGTGACAGTCCCAAGTAAATGATTTCCCACTTTCAAAGAGTTAAGCGTAGAATAAAAGAAATATATACATATATATTTGCTATACTATCAAAATACTATTTCTAATCTATATAGAATTTCAATCTAATTGCTCTATGTTAGGCTTTGCTAATTGGACACATCGATTTTGGCCATTTCTCAAACATTTTAAAATCGAATCCAATTCATACCTGATCCAAGTTCCTGGCGGCCTTCTGTGGCTGCGCAAACAAATCTGTGGCGACTGCCTGCGATTCTTGTGAGTAAATTGAGAAGTTCGGACAGTTGTCGTCGTCGTCCTCATCGTCGTCCTTTTTAGCATTGCTTTCCTTTGCATAATCCGGATTTATTTTAAACAACGAGCTATTCCAAGACAAGCTGGGCGGCGGTGCTGGCGGCGGAGGCACGGTCAACACCGGCGGCATTGATAGGCGCGCACCAAGAACTGGTGCATTAATGGGCGCTGGCAGGCCACTGAAGAGTTGGCTCTGCTGCTGTTGCTGCTGCTGAGGCTGTGGCTGGGGCACCATGGGGGCAAAGCTCGTGGATGGAGCGCCAGCTGGCGTCAAGGGCATGCGCATGCCGCTGGAGAATGACGGTTGGCGGGATTGCTGCAGGTTCTGATTGCGCTGTTGTTGATTGGTCGCATTAAACCGAATATTGAACGGCGTAAAGTTCGTGTTGGGCGTCGAATTGTTGAGGCCGTTGTTGGGGTTGTTGTTGCTATTGAAACTCTGATTGCCATAACTGGATTCTGCACCCGGATTATCCCCGTTATTCGACACGCCACCCGTTGACTGCTGTTGCTGGTACTGATTGGTAGCGACTGCACTGCCTCCAGTACCGCCTCCGCCGCTTCCGCGGGAGCTGACTCCGCTATAGCGATTGCTGTAGTTCCCTGCGCCACCTCGGCCCAAATTCGGCCCGGCGCCACCCCGCTGATAAAGTGGGACTTGAGTGATATGTTCCTTGGGCTGAGTTACATCAGTTGGTTTACTCGTCGATCTCTCCGGCAGTTTCAGACTCCCATCCGCGTTAATGTGGACTTCGCTCAAATTTCGAGATGCACTGTGCCAACGATCCTGCAGTTCCATTATACTGGATAAGATGTCGCTGGTGGCCGATCCACGACTCGGAGCTGCCATGCGCGCTTTGCCTAGGAGAAGGGCTTTCCGATTCCTCGTTGCGCCAATATTCGAATTTCGAACTGATGTCTGAACCGCAGTTGATGCGGAATGCTCAGTATTGATATCTCCTCCCAAATCGTCGGGCACTTCATCCGTATCGGAAAAGTACTCCAAGTCGTTACGATTGCCAAAGAGCGTGAAGCTCGAGGCACTGCCTCCGCTTATATGGGAGCCACGAACTCCATCTATTTTGACTCCTAGTTGTTCGGCTAACCGTTTGCTAGCCGACATTCGCGAGGACTCCTCGGCGTTTCTGCCCACATTTCGGGAATTGGCTTTGCGGCTTACTTTCCGCCTGCGTCGCCGCCGTATGACCTTCTTCTTCGTCTTCACTGCGAACTTCTCATCGAAGTTGTTGAGATCATACTCCACTACGTAGGTGCGATGGGTTCGTCGGCTGCGCCGTCGTCGCGACGTTCCATTGCGTCTTGTTGTTGTGGTGCGTGTGGTTCTCGTTGTGGTGACATTCCGACTGCGTCGAGTTGTTGTCTCCGTCATTGTCGTGGTTTCCACCTGAGCTGCTCCTCTCGACTGCCTCTGTCTCGAGGAGTTTGGCTGCGTATGGCGCAAGACTGCTGCCCGTATGCGCTCATTTTGGCGAGTGCGCAGAATACGGGGCTGCTGGACTTGTCGCACACGCAAACGTGTTTCTGGCAGTCCCATTCCACGAATGTCTTCGTACAGTGTATGCAGGTCCTCAGCAAGCTCCAGCTCCTCATCTTCATCCTCGTCATTTGAATCAATGCAGTTGTCACAGTACCAGGAGCCTGCAGGTATTGCAAAGAGAGGGGGATCCAAACAGTCCATGTGATAGCCTTGGTTGCAGCTGTCGCATAGAAGCATTATATCTTCACGGTCGGGACTGTTGCATATTTCGCAATTCGTCACATCGTCATCATTAACCACAGAGCCAGCAGCATCATCTTCATCGTCCAAAACCAGCTCTTTCTTGGACTTGCTCAGATCCACGCGAACTTCGCGCACTATGTTACGGCGCACGCAATGATCTAGAACAACGATCCTATCGAACGCCAGACGGTCTATGGGGCAGGTCTGCACATTGCTTGCCCATGCTTCGATGCAGGTTGCACAAAACAAGTGTTCGCATGTTACGGGTCTGCCGATCTCTTGCTGACGGAACGTCAGCAGACAGATTGGGCACTTCTCCAACAGCTCATTGCTGCTGCTGTCGGAGCTGTTGCCATCGAGTTCCCGTTGAGCAGCCGTCCTGATGTTATTATTTTCAATACTATTTGTATCCTCACTATCATCATCGGAAATGATCAATTTCTTTCGTTTCTTTCCACGATCGCGCTTTCTGGCAAGACGTTCGTCAACCTGAGGCAAATGTAAATTTATAAATGTTAATAAGCATGTGAGAGTTTGAAACTATTAACTTAATAGTTAGTAACTTAATAATTAGTAGCATATCTAATAAACAGATATTGAAATTTCTCAGAAGTAATATAATCCCTATTCACTCGGTTCCGACAATATCCACAGACATGGCATATACCACATTTTAAAATTAAATATACAGCTGGCCATTTGAATTTATTATATGCTTTACATTTGAAAAATGTTTTACCTCACTATTGCTGTCTGGATCGCTGTCTGAGGGAAGACGTTTTGTGTCTGCACGTCTTCGGAGCTGACGACCAGATGTGTGTGAAGCTCCAGTTACGTTAGCATCGCGATTCACATGTTGACTGCGGGTACTCCGGCAGGGTGGGGAAGATGACGCGCCTGGTAGCCGCGTACCAAGGTCAACACCCACACTCACAGAGGCAGAAGCGGGGGCATCATTGTCATTGCTTGAATCGGAGCACGAATCATCCGAGTCCGTGTCATCGGAGTCCTTAAATTCTATTCGCATAATTACACGACTTTTTCTCTTTTCACGATCGTTACTCTGTGCAGCCTTCCTGCTGCACGACGGCTGATTCATCTCTGCATCGCTGCAGTCACCGGAATCAGGCATTCTGATGCAAGTCCGTACGCGTCTGGATGTCGATGCAAACGGGCTCTCGGTCTATTAACAACTCTTCTCTACGTGATTTGAAGTTTTGAACAACTTGCTTTTCGTGCAATCGGTATGTATTTCTGTTTATTTTCAACTTTTCCTCCTTGTTCATATACGATTTTTCTACTTCTTCGCAGCTACATTTTTCTGTTAAGTTGGCTGCGCTTACGCACACCTATCGATTTATTGTAAATAAGCAATTTATATCGACACTCTCTGCAGCGTCTAAAACTGTGGAGAGCGCTGCCCTTAAATTCGGCACAAGCTTACAATGCTTCGCAAACTGTTATATCAATTGCTTGTCTCCGGAGGTCAGTAACACTTGCATATTATCGTGTTTTGTAGTGTCCTGAACAAATGTACTTATATATTAGTTGAAAATTGCTTTGTTGTGGCTTTGAAATGTTTTTACACTTATATTTACAAATTATCGTGCACAATTTATTCACACACATATATATACGCACACAAACAAACAAAGCAAGCCAGTCAAAAGCTATCGAAATATGGTCATTGACCACTATCGTCAATATGCAACCTAATCGATAGTTTCTAATTGTACAGGATTAAAGTTTTAATTTCTTTGGTCATACCTTACTGTAATTTAGGAGTTATGTATCAAAATATTGTATTGTATGTACCTAGATAAAATTGGTTAAAGTTTGTATGCAATAATGCAAAGTGTAACTAAATTGAATAAAATGTTTGTATAATCAACAATTTCGGCGTATTTCGATAAGTTTGGACTTATATCGATATACCGATTGATCTTATAAGCATATTTGCACAACTCGGCGCTGCGTGCGCGCTAAAAAGTAGTTAATTGCTGTTCTGATCGCATTAAAAAATAAAAAGTTACTTTTGTTATAAAAACACGCAATAACAAGTATAACAAGTATAACAACAAGCTCATAAAAATATAGTATCCTTTTCTTAAAATATAAGAAAATTGCTTTAGTCTGTCGCTGAGTATACGACGAGCGAGGACGAGGCACATTTTTGCACACAAGAAAGTGAATAATACAAGCTACTAACGTAATTGGAATTGACAAAATGTTTACAACTCGGAAAGAGGTAGATGAGCATGTCCACAAGATGTTTTCGAAGGTGCCGCCTGGCTCAGAGGTTAGTTGTATGCATTAATATCAATATTCTTGGAATAGTTTTTTTTAGCAACGCTTGCGAAATAGGCGCCCGCCATTAATGCGCATACATGCATATGTACCAATGCATACGTATATACATATGTATGTATGTATGAGCATTTGGCTGTCGGCGTCTCTTAATGTGATGTCAAGATGCCGCTTTGCGAGAACGTACGAGTATAACAAAGAAAATTTTGTGTATTATTAATTTAAATATAAATACAAAATAAATGAGAACAAATACTAATACTAAATTAAGACTAACAAAATTACAACTAAACATACAGTTCATACTATAATGCTAATTGAGGTTATGTTCACTTTGCTTTACTCCCATCATAACAGCGCGACATGAAGGGTTGGGCGGTTGGCCGCTTGTACAGCAAGATACAAGAATACTCAAAGGCTATTGAACACTTGAATGCGTTTTTGAAGATCAACGATGATGCTGGCGCTCATAAGCTAATCGCCCGATGCTACAAACAGCAAAAGCAGCCGGACTATCAGAAGGCTTTGGATCATTACCAACGATCAATTCAGTTAAATCCGAAACAGCCGGACGTGATAAAGGAGAGTTGCAAACTACTTATTGAACAAAGTAATCTTTGCAGCCCGGACCGGGCTTCCTTTTGGCTAGAGTTGGCCAGCAAGGTTGAGGATCTGCAGGAAAGCGAGCTGCTACTTGCTCTACGCATGCGCGCTACGGCCAGCACAGCGGATTCAGCCGAGCAGAATAATTCGATGGAGCTGGTTATTAAAAAAGAGCTGATGTCGCATCCGAATAACAGTTTGTTGCAGTTGCGTTTGATACAAACATTCTTGGAGAAGAAACGCATCGATGAAGCGTTCAAGTATGCATACAAAACGGAAATGGAAATGCCGGCTCAGTCTCAATCGATCGAGTGGTACGATGCTATTTGGATGGTGCTGCTAAAGAGCGAGTCCAAAGATACATCGAAGGACTGGCCGTTCTGGCAGCTATTGCTAATCACTATCGATCGTCTCCTTCAGCTCAACCTCCAGTCCGATACCAACAACAGTCTGGGGGAAAGCCTCGCTCTGCTCTTCAAACTTGATCAATATGTATACAAGTTTAGTCTCCTTGCCGATCAGCTATCGATAAATAACGGCCATGAACTGCACCAGCGTTGCCTGGAACACTACTCTGGACAGTTTCTTTTACACGCTGCAACGGTGCTCTTCAAGCGCGAAATGTTGAGCAACAAAAACAAATGGTTCAGCACGGTGCGTGCGGCTCTGCCGCTTCTCTTGCTTGGATATCAGCAGAACTCAATTAAGGAGAAATCCTCTTACTGGCAACGTCACTGTAGCAGTGTGCAACAGAAGCTACTGGAGCTCTGGCAGCATCAAGCCGCCTTTCGGTGTGCTCAGCTGGGACGTACGCTGCACGGCTGTGTGCAAACACCTCCAAATGATGCAGTCAATCAAGTGCAAGGCCTTTGGCCTAGCAGCACTGAGCTATTAGAGACGGCGCGGCAGCGTTGCGTGGACAGCCAGTGGCGCTCACAGCTCTATCAACAGTTATACACGCACCCCGAAACAAAGCTGAAGGAAAAGTCGTCGCATTTGGTGCAGGATCAGCGCCTGCAGCAACCACTGTACGAGTGGCCTTCCGTAGCCGAGATCGAGGAGTTCGAGCAGCTGGCGCTTAAGCTAGCTCCACCAACCCTCGAACATCATGTTTACTTAGCGCTCAGTGCGGAGAATTTAGCTGAGGCGCCGCGCGTCCACTTCTACAAAGCGTTCAGGCGAGACTGTAAAAAGGATTTGAGCAACTGTAGCGTGGACACTCTTTGCCAAGTAGATGTCGACGTATTCCTGTATGCTGTGGTGCTTCAGGCACAGCGCAGGTTGGAGGTGCAGCGTGAGACCTACAACAGCTCCCATGTCGGCAATCGCATTGCGGCCGATCGTCCGTTCATGTTTCCATTTGCTAATATTGTTGGACGCAACGAGCTAATAACGACGGAACAGAACACCTGGTGGAATGTAATGCAGCGCATCCATGACAACGTCAATATGACTGATCGCGTTGAGAGTCGAGATCAGCTCCAATTTGGTCTAGAAGTGATACGCTGCCAGAACGAGCCGCACATTGAGATAATAATGCTACTGCAGCTGGGCAAGCTGCTAGCCAGTCGTGAGGATGCTCCCTGTTTGGAGCAGCGAATCGAGGCCTTCTACAAGCTGGCAATAAGCATGATGATACGCCATCAAGAGCATAAGTTGGAACCGTTTTACAGATACTTTAAGTATTTAAATGCAAATGCAAGCGACGTGTGGACGCAAATCGAGACATTGGCTGAAGATGCACTCTCCTATTTGAACAGGCGGTCAATAAAGATGGGAAACTTGCAAGAGTTTGTGAAGGACATACGTGGCCTGAGGTTGCCAATGGCCACTTATCTGCAAGCAGAGTCCTATCGTCAACTGGCAGAGTCCAGCCACGCCTCTCGAGTGGCTCGGCAAAACTTTCAGGAGCGACGCATAGAATGCCTGAGAGAAACGAAGGCTTTGCTGGGCAGTGCTGTCGATCATCCGTTGAACTCTGTGGTGCAGCGTGAACTGAAGGTTTCCATGTCTGATGAGCCATACTGTTCACCTGAACATCATAACAACTCCAGTGCATATGAGGATGCAGAGGATGATTTTTATACCGGCGCTGCAAATGCACTTAATCGTTCCCTCAATCGTTCGAGGCGCCAAGCGGAGTCGCAGAACCTTGCCACTCTACAGCTGGAGCATACAATGAAAGAGCTCAGCAAGCAATTGGATACGCTAAAGGTTGATGTGGGTGACGGAATGGAGGCCATGCGACAGGAAGTCAAAACCTTAGCGGACAAGTTTGATAGTCTTGAAGAGCTGCTCAAAAAGTGCAAGATAAGTGGAAATGAATCGCAAACCCGCGAGGTTGACGCGGCGGCAGCTGCGGCTGCCCTGGGTCTGGATGAATACCTGAACTTGGATGATGCGATCCAGACGAATTTCCTGAACACTGTGCCACCAGCTCATAATGCCCAAGATCGATTCTTTCCGCCAGCTGGAAATGCTCCCCATTCGAATGCAGCATACAACAGTCCCATGTTCAATCAGAATCAGATGTACAACTACTTTGCTAGCCAGGCTCAGTTCATGAGAACTCCTCCGGCGCCAACAAACCTGCCGCCGCCTTTCTATGGTAAGCTTTCAAAATTATTAAAAGCCGTAAGATTAATGGTAATGAATTTATATATATAGTTATTTACATGCACTTGTCATCAAATCTAGCGTTACATAAAACTTCGAGCTAGCATCTAGATTGGTCTTTTAAAAAAATTCATTACAGTAGTTTACATGGCCTAGGAACACAGTCGAAATTTGTCTTTGGCAGTTAACAGATTACTTATTTCAGTTTTAATTAAATAATGAATACATTCACATCTACTTCTTATGCAGGTCCACGCCCACCAACCAATTTCGGAGTGCCGCCAAACATGTATCAAAATCCGACAGGAGCACCGTTTATTGAGGGCTTGAACTATGGAATGCCGCCGCCGCCATCCAGTTTAGTGATTCCGCAGGCTCCGCAGTCACAGTTCAGCCAACCGCCAGCGGCGCCGAATGTGCCCATAGTTTCCACAGCAAACTTTTTCAACAGTGGACCTACACCGTTTGGGCCAGCTTCCGTTCAAGTTCCACAGAATGTTGGACAAGCGACTCAGCAATTGCAGCCATCAGTGCAGCCTCCTCTGGCGCAGCAGAAGCCCATGGCAGCGACAACACCAATTTCCCTATCTACTGCTGGAGTAATTACTTCTATATCTGCATCTGTGCCCGCAGCTCCAGCTCCAGTAAATCTGTCCGCAACTGCTGCGTCCACATCCGTTACATCGGTTACGACATCCGCTGCTCCAATACCAGCTCCTGCTGCTGTTTTCAATCGCGCCCTTAATAACCAGCCCGTGGAAAAGGAGCCACCAGCCAATGTGGTCATCACCAGCTCAGATCCGCTTCCCAAGACAGCAGTCGCCACTGCTCAGCCCACGCTTAGCGTCACCATACCGCCGCAGCATATTAAGCCAAGTCTAGTACAGACCACAGAGCCGCCAGTACTTGCGGGAAGTGATTTTACTTTCAATCTCGGCAATAAGACTTCGAGCAACATTTTCAGTGGACTATCTCCGTCCACATTTTCATTTAAGACGCAGGTCGCGCAGGCGGCGGCTGAGAAGCAGAGAGAAATGGCAGCGGATGCGGCGGCAAACAACGACAGCGTCGGTAATGAAGCAAACAATAGTTTCGGTGGAGGAGATGCATCCGCTGAGCTTGACTATGATCCGCGACCAGATTTCCAAGGTATCATACCGCTACCAGATGAGATAGAAGTGCGAACTGGCGAGGAGAATGAAATAGTTGAGTTCAGTCATCGAGCCAAACTGTTCCGGCACATTGACAAAGAGTGGAAGGAGCGCGGTATTGGTATCATCAAGATTTTAAAGAACCAAACAACCGGATGCACCCGCATTCTGATGCGTCGTGACCAAACGCATAAGATTTGCGCGAATCACAAAATTACGTCGGGTATGACCATTACGACACCCGAGCAGGATAAGGAGGAGAAGTCATTCCTGTGGGCAGCCAACGATTTTGCTGACGAAAAGTTGAGGCTGGAAAAGTTTTTGGTGCGCTTTAAGCTGGCCGAGACAGCCAAAGAGTTTAAGTTGGCTTTCGAAAAGGCGGCAAAGGAGGCAGTCAACACGGAAGTCTTACCGCCCGCATTGAGTCTGGCCAAGAGTAGCGCTGTTAACAGCTTTGTGACCAGCACTCCCGCAACGAATGCGGTGCCCAAGCAAACCGACTCAAATAAGGTGGGTGGCACTCAGCCCAAAACCGATTCCGTAGTCCCCAAGACACTGTTTGGCAACGTGCCCAGCTCAACAAACACTACTACAGCTACGACGTCGCCATTTGCCAATTTCAACTTTGGTAGTCTGGGCACTAAGCCATCAGCTGTCAATCTGTCCTTTGGCAGCGTTTCGGCTGTGGGTGACACGAGCACCACAAGTCACAACAACACACCTTTTACCACCGCCTTTAACTTTGGCAGCAACCTCTTTGGCAAATCGGAAGCAACTCAGCAAAGTCAACAAAGTCAGCAAAAAACCACAGCACAGCCCCAGCAAAATCAGCAGCAAACCATAACGGAATCCCAGCAAAATAATTTAAATCGATCGAACACATCGGATGCGGAGGCTGAGGAGGAATATGTTCCGACAGCACAATTTGCGCCTGTGATTCCTTTGCCTGAGCTTGTCGAGGTCGTCACTGGCGAGGAGGATGAATTGGTGCTATTCGAGCATCGCGCCAAGTTGCTGCGCTTTGATAAGGCGACCAACGAGTGGAAGGAGCGTGGATTGGGCAACATTAAGATCTTACAAATGAAATCAGATCCGACTGTTGTGCGTTTGCTTATGCGGCGCGAACAGGTGCTCAAATTGTGTTGCAATCAGCGGATCCTACCAGACACAAAATTCCAATATGCAAAGAACTCACAGAATGCCCTGACCTGGGCGGGACAGGATTATGCGGAACAAGAGCCAACCACAGAGATGTTATGTGTGAGATTCAAGACTGCTGACGTATGTAAGGAGTTTTACGACACGATACTGAAGGCGCAGGCGGCTATGTCAAAGGAGGAGCCCAATCAAACCAAACAGGTTGAGAAGAATTCAAATAAGGACTCGGAAACCAAAGTTCAGGGCTTTGGGGATGCTTTCAAACCGAAAGCCGGCAGCTGGAACTGTCAGGGCTGCTATACCGTTAACGATGCTGCACAACTTTATTGTGTGGCCTGCGAAGGTCCCAAGGATGACACTGTGCCACCAAAGACATCGGGATTGGGACAGAGTGGGGCTCTCAACCTAAGCAGCAGCGCCGGCAAATTCTCTTTTGGCTTTGGCCAGAGCCCAGTGACACCAACCTTTAGCTTTGGTGTGAAACCGGCGGTGGATAAAGTGCAGCCCCCAGCGGATCCAGTTGTGACTACCGCAACAACAACAACAGCCGCAACTACTGCAAATTCAACAGCCGTTACTAATTCTGGTAATGGCGTATCGAGTGTTAAGGCCCCGGCCCCTGTGACAGAAACACCCAAAACTCTTGGTTTTGGCGATGCCTTCAAGCCAAAGACGGGCAGCTGGAGCTGTAAAGATTGCTATACTTCAAACGATGCAGCTCAATTATACTGTGTGGCTTGTGAGGCGCCGAAGGATGACAGCGTGCCAAAGAAAGGCAACAAACTTGAAGGAAGCGGCTTTGCGAGCTTTCCACCTCCTTCAACCAAGTTTACTTTTGGTTTTGGTGCGCCAGTGTCAACCAGCAAGTCATCAACCACAGAATCTAGCGCTTTGCCGAATAAGACCACCGAGGGCAGCATCTTTCAATCGGCCAGTTTTAGTTTTATGCCAACGACAGGTTCAAACAGCAGTTCTTTGGCTTCCAACAAATTTAGCTTCTCAATGCCAAAGAGTCAGCAGCAGGAGCAGAAGCAACAGCAACCGCAGCAGCAACAGCAGCAGCAGCAGCCGCCAAAGAGTCCCACACGAAATCAGGGAGGCGCTGATGTAAGCAACGATGATGAGAGCAATGTGGAAGAGGAGGAGAACAATACATATTTTGCACCCGTAATTCCGCTACCGGATAAGGTAAGTAATATAACATTGCTTATAAATGCAAAATATAATTGATTGAAATATTTCTATAATAAAAATCGAATCTTCTAGGTTGATGTGAAGACCGGAGAGGAGGATGAGCATCTGCTCTATGTTCAACGTGCCAAGCTTTATCGCCTGTCTGAAGATGGCGAGTGGAAAGAACGAGGCTTGGGAAATGTGAAAATCCTTCGTCATAAGGAGACCAATAATCTGCGTGTTGTCATGCGTCGAGAGCAAGTCCTCAAGATCTGTCTGAACCATGTGCTCAACTCAAGCGTGATCTACAAGCCCAAAGATGAAAAATCCTGGATGTTTGCTGTGCACGACTTCAGTGAGGGCGAGTCTGTGCTGGAACGATTCGCTTTGCGCTTCAAGAACGCGGAAATTGCTCAGGCATTCCATAGTGCAGTGAAGAGTGCGTTAAACGGCACAGCCCAGCCCATTACAGAGGACGAAACCCAACAAGAAGCGCAATTAAGTGCTACTCCCAGTAAACCCAATGATAAACAATCGGTCGTTTCCGATGAAATCAAGTTACTAGCAAAAAAACTGTCGCTTAGCTGCGAGTTTCTAACTGCAGAGTCGACGTGCGCCGGCTGTCGTGGTTGCGAGCCAGAAAAGTTTGACTATGGGCAGCCGCCAAAGGTTAAAGGGGAAATAAGAGCGCTGCCACTGACTTTGCCAGAATTGCAATTACCCACACCCCAGGCACAGGACAAGCCTCAGGTGCAAGAAGGTGTTTCGTTGGCCAGTCGAGGCTTACTTAAGGCCAGTTCTTTATCGGCCAACAACACCTCAGATAAATCGAGTAGTTTCGGTGGTTTTAGCAATGCTGTCTCCGCTAACTCCACAACAGCCTCAGCAGCGTCATCCAAACTGAATACGAAGCAGTCGGCCGATGTAGGAGGTGGCTTCGTTTTCGGCAATTCGGGTAAGAATTGGTTTCAGGTTTCACTGAAGCAAAGTGCATTTTCATATGTTTCGCTTTTGATCTCAATACATTTTGTCCTTAGATAAACCATTTGCGCAGAGTACATCGTGGTTTGGAGGCAGTACAGGCAAGGCGCAGCAGTCGCATTCCATCTTTGGAGGTTTTAGTGGCTCGGATAACAAGATTAATAATCAGACAACTTCGATATTTGGCGGTCAGCCACAGGCAGCCAATCAAAGCGAAACGCCCAAGCTAACTTTCAGCCCGTTTGGCGAAAACAACTTAACAAACACCAGCAGTAACGCTTCATCTGGTGTAACGTTTGGCAGCATCGCCGGATCGAGTGTGACACCCTCGTTTGGCAATCTAGCAAAAGATAAAACCATGTCATTTGCCGACATGATAAACAACCAGAATCAGATAAAGGATAACAAAGAGAATATTGCGGCAGGATCTATTGGGACAAAGGCAGTCGTTGCCTCCACGATAGCTGATCAAGGAAATATCAATTGTTTCGCTGGATTAGCTGGAAGCGACGATTTTGCAAGTTTAGCAGCGAAGGGGTCCAGTAATCCGATTGGTTTTAAAAAATCGGAGTCCGGTGGCTTCTTTGGATTGACACACCAAGATGCTTTTAAAAACTTCAAAGCGCCGTGCAGCACATCAACTCCAACAGACACACAAGACAACAGTGTTGAAAACAATAATGACGACGATAACTACGATCCGCATTACGAGCCCATCATAGCCCTACCCAATGAAATTGTGGTAACCACTGGAGAAGAGGATGAGGACAAACTGTTTGGTGAGCGCGCCACATTATATCGCTACATTTCGGATACCAAGGAGTGGAAGGAGCGCGGTAAGTTTTGCAAATACATTTTAAAATTATTGATTAATGTTTAATTAACATTTCGATAGGAGTGGGCGAGATAAAGATTTTAAAGCATAAAACTTTGAAAACTTGTCGTATTTTAATGCGTCGTGAGCAAATTTTCAAGCTGGTACTCAACATGCCGATAGGTGAGTCATTCAACATGGATTACATGAACGGACAAAAGAAGAGCTTCATTTGGGCGAGCTTTAACTATGCCGAATCGAGTGAGGGTGAAATGGAGCGTCTTGCCTGTCGTTTTAAGAAAGAAGAGATTGCGCAAAAGTTCTTAGAGACTGTGCAGATGTGCATAGCTGACGCCAAAGCGTCGCATGCGTCAGAGTCTCAATCGGAAACTTGAATTAATATTTATGTGTCCTAAGCTAAATACTAATATTTCATTGTTATATAAGATCGAAAAGTAATAAAAATGAAATGAATTCATATTTCGAGTTTTTGATTTGAATTTGATTATCGTTTGCGAGCGATCTGGCAGCCTCGTTATTACTTTATTTTGAGGTTTACAGCACTGGTTACTATTTCACCGAGCAACACTGCTATATGCGAGTTTTACAACACTAGTACGCTTGACAGATAATGTGAGAGAGTGCACTACATTTGACATAATGACGTGGTGAACTGTGTGAAAAAAGAACAATAAATTAGTGATGCCGACACGATTAGTAATCTAATTAATGCATTATTTTGTAAACACCAAACGTGCTAAATTTATATAGAAATAGTCAGCAGCAGGCATTGATACTTGAAATACACATTGACATCTGAGTCGACACGAAAACAAGCATTTTGTATTAGAAAGAGGAAGGAGGTCGATCAGGAGGAGACGTCGCAGCAGGGCAATGAAATAATTTACACTTGAAGAGGTGATTGTAGTTGTTTTCTTTTTTTTTTTTTTTGTTTTGTTTTTGACGTCGCTATTGCGTCGCCAGCTGCATCGAAAGTTTGACGCCAAACTATCGAGAAGACAAAATTTCTACCATTGCGAGTGAGAAAAAAACGGGTAGCTGTTTGCGGAGGGGTAGCAGGCGCTACACCAAACTACGGTCACAATGATGAATGAAGACAGTGCGAGTACGTCAACGTCGACCAGTGGCGGGGGTGGCGTTAAAAAGTTCTTTCTGCGTTTATCACAGGTGAGTGAGTGTATATTGATTATAGAATGCATTTATTGACTCATCGCTGATTACAGATCTACCAATCATCCCTTGATCGCTCTACGCCGCACACACGTATGCGATGGGTGTTTGCTGGATTTGTGTTGCTCCTATTTGTACTGCGAATATTCATCTATCAGGGCTGGTATATTGTGTGTTACGCCCTTGGAATCTATCACTTGAATCTGTTCATTGCATTTTTGACGCCAAAAATCGATCCGGAATTTGATCCATATGCGCAAGAAGATGACGACGAGGGACCGAATTTACCCAGGCATAGCAATGAGGAGTTTCGACCATTCATACGACGACTGCCCGAATTCAAGTTCTGGCTGTCGGTGACAAAAAGCACTGCAATTGGCCTATTTTGCACGTTCTTTGACTTTTTCAATGTGCCTGTCTTCTGGCCAATATTAGTCATGTATTTTATTACACTTTTCTGCATAACGATGAAGCGGCAAATCAAGCATATGATCAAGTACAAGTACTTACCATTCACCCGGAATAAGCCACGATATCAGCGCGTCAGCCAGGTTGCGGGCGGTGGCCCCAGTATTGGAGGAGCTAGCTCAAAGTGACAATTAGCCGCACAGACGCCGGACACACAAACGACAACAGGTGCAACAACAGCAACGGCATCAGCAGTAGCAACATCAACCGTAAACAGCTCAGCCTCAGCGGCGGCAGCAAGTTCAACGGCTGCAGGGACGTCCGCGGTTACTGCTAAACCACCGCAAATCATAGCAATTGAGGAATATTAGGAAGTTATATCGGAAACTAAGTAAAAACTCAAACAAATTCATGTAAACCACACATCTGCAATAATTTCGGGTTCCATCATTGTATTCAAGCTAGCATGCTATTTTGTTTATGAGGCATTCATTTATTTAGTTTTTGATTTATTACGTTGTCGTGCGGCGTTTTGTGCAAAAAATTGTTTATTGTTTATATAATTTCTTTATTATCTTATATTTATTTCTATGCAACTTCTGTTCCACAAACAACAGTTCAATATTCTAGCTAACGATTATAACTTAAAATTACCTTTACCTTTTTCAAATCCAAAAAGTAGATTTACGGAATCCTAAATTTTTTGATTACACACCTTGGCTAGATATGTATTTTTGTTTTTACATATATTGTTAGCGTTAACTATACAAAATGTTAGAATATAACGAACTAAAGAAGGTTTGAACTGGGTGCATCATATGAATAAAATAAAAACAAATGAAACTAAGAGTACATCGGATAAATTGGAATTTGATTTTGGCGCGAAACACTGGCTAGTGCGCGAAGAGTGTAATGGTTGGAGCTGCCACTTTACTTTTCTTGCGTTGGCAGCCCTGGTATATACATTGCGACTGCTCGAAACTGGTCACACTTTTACCCAGCCCTAATACGGACATCGCTGTTGCGAAACTGCACCACGCAGTGTGTTGTGATAGTCTAAGAAAATAGTTTATAACAATTTGTAATTGTTTTTGTTCTACGTCGTCCGAGTAATGCAGCAATGTGCCTTCGCTTTGATGGGCGCTCCTGCTGCTATTGTAACCAAAGTAAACTCTTCAGCGCCGTCGACGAATCTGTCGCCGACGTCGTCAAAAAATCCAATTAACAGCTAACTCAACACTCAGGTGTTCTAATTACAAATATACGGCACCCACGTATAATGGCAATAAAAAATGTTCTAAATGGCCTCATAATTCGACGCCGTCGCCTCATCCTTTACACCATGATCACATCATTAGTTACATCTGCTTTAGTAATGCCTTCAGTTGAAGGTTTGTCAGCATCATCACCATTGCCCGAAGAGTCAAGCGAATCGGATCTGCAAGCGGCAAAGCCAACTCCACCTGGAATACCGCACTGTGTGGAGCAGCAGGAACGAAGCATTGGACGAAGGTAAGACGAAGAACCTACACAAGCATTTTGTTTCTAAGAGACATACATACATACACATGTATGTATGTATGTGGAGTTGTTCTCGAAAGTTCGCAAATAAACAGTGCAAGTATGAAGATACCGCAGTTAAGAACTATGCACTGCAAATGTAATGCGATTGAATAATAGTTGAAATTAAGCAGTGTAGAGCTCGAATGTGAATTCACAATATCCTGGCATCAGTAAAAATCATGTCAAATAAATTTGATGTTTGTTCGAGCTTATCAAACCGACGGTGAGTCATGTGTCAAGTGTTTAACACTAACTAATTGACTGTAAAGTTGTATACATTAATATTAATAACAAAAAACAAACAAAACACAGAAAAACCAACAACTATTTGCCTGGTAATTAGAATAAATTTAGCTGTGGAACGTGCGATTATAATTTCTCTCAAAGCTTAGAATTTCAAAACGTTTTATGCAAAGCGATTTCGAATTTCACCATTCTTTTCGCTTTTGTTTTGCCGTCCGGTCAGACGCCAAGTCGGCTTCTGTGCCATCTTTAGCAGGTGTGTGTATAGGTAGGTGGGTGTGTGTGTGTGTTCATGCATGTGCGTGTAGCATTTTTCTTAGCGGCGAACACTTGTTGACTGATTTTTTTGCGCATAATTCTGTTTACGTTTCACAAGTCCACTAACAACACCTCTCATGCCACCACCACAGCTAATGTAACTGTGATGTGTATTTCGAGCATTGGTGGGTTAGATAACAGTGTGGGCCTCTATAAGGGCTTTATTTTGTTTTATCGAACCGTTGTAGAGTAAAGGGTATATACAGCCTAGTGTCACCCTCGATGTAAGAGCTTTTATTTTTTGTTTTATAGAACTGAGGACAACTGTAAAGTATATGGTATTGATTTGCGTGAACTTACTGATGTAGGAGCTTAAAAAAATGTATCGAGCTGTAAATTATAGGGTATATATTGATTAATTGCTAAAAAATGTCAATTCTGGAGTTCTATATTGAAAATTAATTTCATTTTTCTCTGCAGATTATTGTATATCACTACGTTAGATGGTCGCCTCAGCGCTTTGGATATTGCAAAATCAGGCAAACAGCGATGGAGCATTGAAACGGGACCCGGTCCACTCATCTCATCAAGCATTCATCGCCTAGAGCTAACTAATAATGGACAGTTTGTACGCATGATACCATCCCTGAGTGGAGGTATTTACAAATTCGATGGCGATTCCATTGATCCCATACCCATTACTGCAGAGAACTTACTTAGCTCCAGCGCTAAGTTCAGTGATGATCTTGTTATCTCCGGCGGCAAGGAGACACGTAACTATGGCGTTTCCGTGAGAACTGGACAGCTCCTTTACGAGTGTTCCATAAATGGCTGTGTGAATGCCACGAATGAGGAGCGTGTCATTAACGATACAATTAGCGCACAAGATAAGAATGATCATAATGAAGAGCATGCTGATGAGGAATTGAGAGATGAAGAGGGTTACATTGTTCCACACAATTCCCTTCTGGACGACGTTATCGTGATCCGTCGCCAGACTCAAACAGTACGGGCCGTTGAGTCCCGTACAGGCATTGAGCGCTGGAATTTTAGCGTTGGACAGCACGAGCTTAATCTGATTCGAGCCGATGATTGTCATGAGGAGCCGCGTAGCGACATTGAACTGGCTGTCTTGGATGTGGATATAAGAGTTGTAGTGCCAGAGGGCATTGTGTGTGCATTTAGCAAGAGTGATCCCCAGCTAATGCTCTGGAAGCACCAGGTGAGTGTGTAGAACCAAATTAAAGATAATAAATAACTCGCTTTATTTTACTTCACAGTTCAACAATCCCATTGTGAGTGTATGGCACACAAATGAAGCCGACGAATTGGAGTCCATCGATCTTTTTGGTTCGGCTCATTGGCAGGCTGAACAGCACGTAGAGGGCAAGCCCATCCATGCGCCCTCAATCTATTTGGGCATGTACGAAAAGCAGTTATATATACAGGAGTCCATTCGTTTGCGAGAAGAAATTATGTTTCAGTCGCAGCAGTATCAACAGCTTTCGGGCGATACAAGTTCTCTGCCGCGAATACCCTGGCGGCCGATTGCAGCCAGCAAAAACTCATTAGTGCTTTTCCAGAACGAGCGCGATCAAGTAATCATATCCGAGGACTATGGGAGAAATGAATTAGTTCGATATGACGACCAGAACTTGGCTGTGGCAGCGCAGTCAGTCTTGAATGCCTCGGAGTTTGTAAATGGCAATGGTTTCTATTTCTACACCGACTCACAGCTGAGCAAGCAAAGTGGTAAGCTGGAATGTGGCGCTAATGATACACCCACTGACTTGCCTGCTATAGAGAAGCCACCGAGCACTAACGAAGAAGAAGAAGGTAGCAAATCAAATGCAGCTGGCGGAAATCAGAGTATCAATGATGATCTGGGCTTCAGCTTGGACGATATTGATGCACCTGTCAAGGTTATCATTCTCTCGCTGTGGTTCTGGTGGAAGGAGATTGTGGTCATTGCGTTCACCTCAGCGGTGCTGCTCAACATGTTTATGGGCCACCGCAATCAACGAGTTGAACGTGAGTACTTTGTCATCGAGAGGCATGTGCCTGTTCAGACGGCCATTGAAGCGACGGAGGCATCTACCCAGGCGCTCTTGGGGCCAGTGCAGTCCTTGGCAGGGAACCATCACCAGCAGCGTGGAAATCAACATAATAACGCTTCAAGTGTTAGGCGCTTGCAGAGGTCCATTTCAGAGTCGACCACAAATTCCGGTGAGCACTTTGTATCGCGTTTTCAATCAGACTTCGACCTGATGCAATGCCTGGGTCGAGGCGGATTCGGCGTGGTCTTTGAGGCAAAGAACAAGTTGGATGAAAATCATTATGCGATCAAACGTATAACATTGCCGAATAAGGAGTCCTCGCGTCAACGTGTTCTGCGTGAGGCGCGGACCTTGGCCAGCTGCGAGCACCAAAATATCGTGCGATACTTTCATGTATGTTTCTATTTAACTTATATTTCAAATGGTAGAAAAATAATATATTTTTTATTGCAGTCCTGGGTAGAAACACCACCTGTAGGCTGGCAGGAAGAGGAGGACCGTAAGCTGTTGGCACACGAAATGTCAACTTCCATACAAATTGAAACTCCGGATGGCAGTAGCATGCCAACTTTTCCAAATCATCCACATAAAAAGCATCATGATCTAGCTTCTTGGGTCTCGGATACTGTGAACAGCACTGCCTGTAGCAATGATTATGGGCATGGCGACAAATCGTTCAGCCGCATTGCAAAATACAACGAAGATGATGATGATGATTCGCTTATTGAATTTCGCAGCGAATCACAGTCAGCGGCTCTCCATGCAGACGAAATAGACATGAGCGAGAAGCAGCCGATGCCACCCAGTAACGAGATCCAGCAGCGTACCCAACCGACCGCTGTGTCCATTGATGTGCACTCTGCATCCTTTGATTTGAAGAACATCAATTACACGCAGCATCAGCTATCTAATTCATTTCAAATCGAATCGGTTCGTTCGAAGGGCAACAGCAGCGGCACAGATGATGACGCTGAAGTATCGCCCAGGCGCAAACCATCGACGTTGGCGCTACCTCACAATCATAATAATCACAATCACAACCAACAGATGCAAACACAGTCACACAGCAACCAGATAGTATTGTCAAACTCTACTACGCAGAACGGGAACACAGCTAAGCCGAATAAGGTTTACCTTTATATACAAATGCAGCTATGCCGCAAGGAGAGTCTGCGCGACTGGCTGCGGGACAATCGCACCGAGGCGCGTGCCGCGCATATCGCTCACATCTTCCACCAGATTGTGGATGCGGTAGAATATGTCCACCTAAAGGGCCTAATACATCGCGATCTGAAGCCTAGTAACATATTTTTTTCCAAGGATGGACAGATCAAGATTGGCGACTTTGGACTCGTTACCGACATGGCGGATATTCCAAATATCTTAAATGATTGCGGTGATCAATCTGGTTTACCGTCTTGCGCCCGCCACACGCAGTTGGTGGGCACACATCTGTACATGTCACCAGAGCAATTACGTGGTCAGAATTATGACTACAAGGTGGATATATATTCGCTGGGCTTAATATTTTTTGAGCTGCATGTTTATTTTTCCACTGAAATGGAACGCATTAAGACTCTTCGTGCCTTGAGGGATGGCCACTATCCTGAGGACTTTGTCAAACAACATCCGGAGCAGTATGAGTTGCTTCAAAAGATGCTCTCTTCGCAGCCAGCGGAACGGCCGCAAACAAATCAGCTGAAACAGCAGTTGCACGAAATTCTACAGCTGCCCGAACGCATGGTAGATGGCCACAGCGAACAGGCAGCGATGGAGGCAGCCACGCGTCGGCTGAGTCGCAGCCGCACTTTTAGCACCAACAGCGAACAGCATCAGTGATAAAGACAACAGCCGAGGGACGTTGGTGTATGAACCCATAGCTTTAAGTTAAATTAAGTCATCAACATTTGATTATAAGTTATCTATTTTTTTTTTAATATTCAATTATTACTCAAGGCACGTTGGCGGCTGAAATGCGAATCGAGCATTCAACTAATTTTAAGTTATTCATTTTATTCATGCCTATTGTAAATTATAGTTATTATTAAAGTTCATATAGTGAGCTATGCAGTTTGTTTTACTTTCAAAAGTGAAGGTAAAAATACATAAGGTTTTTGAAACAAACGTAACTAGAACTAACTAACGTCACTAGAATTTAGGTAAACTCCTAATCGTTTGTATACTTATCCTGAAGCTAATTTATTAGTTAGTTATATCAACGGATTTTAGAATTATTTACAAAATCAATTGTTTTCAATTAAATTCTGACGAACGCGTTTTTTGTTTTAACGATAAGTGAAAGAAATAAAAGAAAAATATAACAACATAAAAATATATTTTTTGTGGCATCAGATGAAAAGACAGACAAATGAGTATGTATTCAAATACGAACAAGTACTTAAATCATATATTTGCCTCTTTTATATTCAAGTTTTTTATATGAAGATGAGGATTTTAAACAATTGGATAATATATGTTATGTCAAAAGACTTCCAATTTATGGAAATATTAAAATGTTTGTGAACTGAATATAAATAAGTATACATAAATATACCATTCACATAGCATTATTAAAAGTTCATAAAATGATAAAACTGCATTTTGTTCTATTGTTTCATTCTTTTTATTTGGGTTTGCAGTTTTCCAAAAACGTTCTCTACATTGCTAACGGATTAGTCGTTATATATAGTTGCGTCTTAACGCACGCAGATTGCAAAAACAATACATACACATGGCATAATATAAGCACATATATAAGTACTAGTACTATAATGATTATTATGTTGAGGCTTCATTTTTCATTGCTTAATAGTTAGTTAGTTGCGGCGTGTGTTTCTTTTCGTCTTTGTTTTTGTCTTTTTGTCTTTGCTTTGTCTTTGTCTTTACCTTTGTGTGGGTGTATACATCTTGTATTAAAAAGGATTTCTTTTCTGCCATCTTTGTGTTGTTGTTGTTGTAAATACAGGTGTACTCGTATATAAATAACTGCCTTAACTTTAGTTTCTAGCTCTTAATTATTATTATTATAGTTATAATTTTTATCTTCATTTTTGAACGCACTAAACAAACAATAAGCGGCTGAAGCATATTGCATTTGATTCGTAAATGTTTGTAATTTAAATTTCCATTTTAAATATAATATATTATAACTACAGGCAACGCGTTGCTTAAATATATAACTCAACCGCAAGTGTGTGTTTGCTTTTGTGTATATTAGTTATAATCGTTATATTAATTTAGTTAATTTAGTTTTAGTTTTAGTTTTGTTTTTGTGTTTTTGTTGTTATTAAATGTGACTCGGTTTTAGCATATTATATATTCAAAAAAATTAACAGCCATTTTGACGAATTCGTAATCGTTCGAAATCATGAGAGAAAACTCGAACCAAATACATGTATTATACATAGTTTATTATATTTGTAAGTACAATACGTATATTTCATACAAATGCGTGGATGTTCAGGCTTCCTATGAGACATCTATATAAGAACTTCAGCGTCGTATGTGTTGTTCGATTTGTGTTTCAATTTTCAGATCTATGCAATGAACACATTTCAACAAGTCAACCTGATTTGGCTGTACATTTTTACTATATCATTGTAGTTGTTAATGCATTCAAATTGTTATTGTTTATCTGTTTTCTGTTTGTTTTTCGATTAATGGTAGTCGTATGCCACTTTTATTTTCAACTATATCTTCTTTCTATAATTTAATCGTATTATTGCCTATTAATTTTACCCTTTACTAAATTCATTCCATTCGAAATGTGAATTCACATTTTCTATATTGGTTTGCCAGCTCTGGTCAATTGAGTACTCAACTTGATTGGATTCTACTATGTTATATACCAGATAGGCAGTGTGCTCAATTGCCGTCGGCATTTATGTATATATATATTTATATAATAATAAGTGTAGACTGACTAGATTTTGTTTGTTTTTTAATGTACATACATATATGTCATTATATATTGCTGTAAATATTGATCAAATGTAAGTACGTATCGTGTCGTCTAGTATAGTGTAGTATAGTGTAGTGTAGTGTAGTGGAGTGTAGTGTTGCGTTGTGTGGTATAGTTTGTGTTTGCTTTATATAATAACTATATTGCAATTTACGAAAATTCTTGAAATCTCTATGTACAAAGTCAGACTTGATTGCTTATCTTTCGAGTTTTGTTGAGGTAAAGAAAGAGTTCGGTATAGAGACATAGTAGATTTGTTTTGTGAAAATAGTAAATGTCAGCAATTTTATTGTGGAAACTTAAGAGTTACCTACCTAGTTAGCTAGTCAATATTCTCTGACTACGACAAACTATACATATATATTTACTATATACATATATGTATATATATTCCCTTTTAAATAATAGCTTTTAAATATCTGAATTGGATCTTAACATTCGTAATATAAAACAATTGTTTCTTGTGCGCATTATAAAATTGCAACCTTAATAATAGTATTTATCGGTTATTAAGAAATAACTTTTGGGTTGCATTGGTTTTAAGGCTTGATGCTTAAATTATTAGATTTATTAATTTCATACTCAACTATGTTAATTCTCTGCTCTGCGTCACTTCGGGTAAGGTATTTAAATAACAAAGAAATTGCTTTAAGGCAACAATTATTGTTATTATATTTTCTTCTCTTACAATATTTTCTAAAAATACGAAATGCCTTTCTCTAAATTTTTTAAAAGAAAACAAGTTAAGTAAATGAATAGCAAGCTTAACAATCTTACGGACTTGTTTCTTTTTCTTTTCTTTCTTTTTTGCTTTTATGCCAGATTAATTGCTGCATTAAAACAATTTCTAAAACATGAGCAATTCTTAAAATCATTTAAGTATTTGTCATATATTTAATTATTTACTATTTAAGAGGGTTTTTACTTGACTTTAACATATCTATCGTCGTCCTGTGCCTAATAACTAATTCTTGAAATGATCACAACGTTAATGAATTTATATATACGTACATGTATATATATATACTATTTTGCTTATAGATAGCTACCGTATAAGTATACCATTTATACTGATGGATTTTGGGTTTATCGCTGTTGTTTTCATTAACAATATTTGTATTTCTATACTCATAAAATGTATTGTAAATTATGGTGGGATTATTTACCTATTACGTACAAAAATGAATATATATAATTTTTAACTCAAGCTATGTATTTATTGGCAGCTTTTCATATAATTTGGTTTTCTCTTGTGTTTTTCTTTTTCTTCTAATGACTGTAACGCGTGTAATTTTCTATTCTTGTATATGTTGCGGTTATTCAATAAAAATTTACACTTGCCAATGCGAATGCACCAAAATTGCAAACGTTGCAGCTGAAAGCCGCAATAAACAACGATGCAATGAATGCAGCTTAGCTCACGCTTGGCTTAAATAAAGTAGCGAGCATAATGTTCAAATTATGGCAAACAAAGGCTAACAGAGACAATGGCCAGCAATGATAATGGAGCGTGGGCACGGCGGAGAGGGGAAAAGTGTGTCGAGAACTAAATGTAATATGTATATCATATATATAGATATATATATACATATACATATATATATGAGAGTATATAAGTGTATGATAAAATATGCACCAGCAAGCATCTGAAAGGGACTTTCGCTGTTACTGTGCTTAAGAGAATTGAATGACCCCTACGGCCCAGCTCAGCCGAAAGCAAGCAAGTGTGCTGCAGTCGGGACTGACCGACTAGGGGATACCCTGACCATTTCACTAAGCTACTGTTACACTCGTAAGCCCAGGCACAGATATACACACACTCACACATGAGCACGGCCATGAGAGTTTTTGAATATCTTCGGCTTATCATTTCTGATATTCGGGCATTAAGGGAATATATATAGCAGTCAATGGTGTGCGAGTATATACGTGAACAAAGTCGTTTAAATCTCGAGGGCTATGAAGGGAAGAATCTATATATCTACAATACTATATATATTTAGATTCTTCAGTCTGTGTATTCATTTCGAATTTTGTGCTTCTAACTTTTATCATCTTTGAAAACGTAAAAATATATATATGTGTGTCTATCGATATTCAACAACTGTACTATATAAAAAGAATATATATTTTAAATTTCTCAATCCTGATCAAGATTATATATACCATATATCATCGCTCACGTCGCTTTTCGCCTGTTGCATCCATTTCTAGAAAAAACTAAAATCTTTTTTGGCAATTTTTTAAAGGGTTCAGGGTACAGAAAGGAAAATCTTTTGGGTATCATGCGTTCGAGTAAGGTGTTTGTCTAAAAAACTTGTGCAGCATTTGCTACAGTATTGTACAGCGTCCTTTATTCCTAGTTGATTGTGAGAATTCAGTGCCAACAAGAACGCCGACAGCTGCGCCATTGACGCCTCCGCTGCTACAGCCCATTAGCTCTCGAAAAACGTCGCCGATTTTGTAGTTGTATCTGTTGGGGATCGGGTAAAATATAATTTACATATTTCGCAATGGTCAATATTTGGATTTGCATTTGCATTTGCATTTGCAAGAGTTATGCTAAAAGCAGAGATACTCACTGTGCCGAGCACTCTACGTATCCACAACGCCAATGCTTGCGCACCAGCGTAGAAATGTCTTTAAGCTCCTAAGAAAAGGGATAATACAGAAATTTTTTACTATTACAGATAATTATTTTAGTATCTATAAAAAAATATTTAGTATATATAAAATAAAAATAATAGTAATATTAATTTCTATATATACTATTTATTTCTAAATTTTATAAATACCTGCGAGTTAGCCTGCGCCTCTGAGACATTGTCATATTTATTGCCCACCACAATTATGCTAAAATCACGATGACTGAAACTATCCAAGATTTGATCTCTTATGGAGCGGCAGTACTGCAAAATAGTTCCAGTTAAGTTGAGGCTAAATATTAAGACATCTGGTATTTGGGCTCTATACCTGAAACGTTTCCAGATTACCCATGTCATAGACTAAAACATAGGCGTGCACCGTTCGCAGCCCCAGCGGATGTCCATTATTCCATTCAGCAAAGTTGTCAGCTGGAAATCGCTTCTGGCAAGGTTCCCATGCCGATTTGTTAAGTGTTTGTTTTTAATCAGTGTCGTCGCAGTATGTAGACGCACATGAAACGTGTTTGCATTCACATACACACATATACATGTGCACATTTCGAGTATATGCGTGAGTGTGTGTGTGTGCAATAAACAAAGAGAAGATAGCAATTTAATATGTAGAGCATTATACAACTGGAGAATATAATAAAGAAGGATACGAATGGGTTATAGCAGTGGAATGTATATGGGCTTTCATTGATTTGCACCTAGATATTCTTCCATTTTCATTACAGTTAGCAAAAACTTTATAAATTTGATTTTCTATTTCTGTTCTGGCATGGGCCTTTCGAAATATTATTTATTATTAGGGAAACCAGATTAAAAATCAATTTACTGAGCAGCATTTTCGAGTGAGAGCTGGGCCAAATAGAAATATTGGCCAAAGGCTTAGGCTAAGACCACGCGCCTTGTCGCCATTACATTCCCTCGTCCTCAACCTCAACCCCAACCTCCCCCTCCTCCTTCTCCTTCTTACATTTCAAGCAGTCGCTCCCCCCGTTACCCCCATTTGTCCACTTGTGTCTGCTGGCAGACAGCCAGTCGACGTTGTCTTCGTGGGAGGAAAGTTTCTTAGATTTACGCTTTTGATTAAATTTCGTTTCATTTGCTTTGCGCATTTCCCACTCAACTTCTCTCAATTGTTTTTCTTGATTTTTGCTAATTAAGCATTGTATTGGCACGAAACGAGACAGCTTGCCAGCTGTCGAATCCCTATTGCCGATGTCCTTACATTTTGCTGTCTAAACCCCTTACTATTTCATTTTTTATTGCACTCCCTTTCTACTTCGTTAATTGTTTTCAAAGTGCTTCAACAGCGAGACTCACATTCATAATTTCCAAGACTTTTGTTTCATTTACTTTCAGCCTGTTAATTTATCTAATTAAAATATTTGCGCAAACTATAAACTTCAAGCTCTTCTGCACAGCTGGCTGAATTTGTAGTGTTCGGTAAATAGCCAGAAGCTGAGTGTGACGTGGCAATGTATAAAAAGCATAAAAAATGTTTTTTGGGCTACAACATGCTGTTAACACAATTGGAATGCATTAGAGTGGACTTTGAGTAATACTGGCCATCGTTGACAATGAAAAATGTCCCCACAATAAGCGGCAGAAGGTTGCTCACGTGACTTCCAAGCCTCCATCTGGGATGCCTAACAGGAAACTATTTCCTCAACACAATGGGCATAAAGAGCGGCAAACAAAAAGTATCTAAAAACAAACAATCAACAAAAGCACAGGACAAGGTTTTGTGCTACGACTATGGAATACCCTTACAGGTGTGTAAACTATAACAAGAGTATATTATATGAATGCAACTTGAATGCTAGCTGTGTGAACTATGAGCCATACCCTCTGACGTCTTTTACAAATATGATTTTATTAAAATGCTCCTTTAATATGTCCATATATCCCTCAGGCAATACCGAGCTGAAGAGTGTCAAGCCGAATTCACGCCAAATTTGACAAGAATAAATTGAAAGCCATTGAAACTTGGCCACCTCCACGGGCTGGAGAGAATCTTTCCTATAAGTGTTGTTGTTGTTCTGATTCGGACAATAGAGAATGGCCAATTGTATAGCAACTGGCTGACAAAGCGGACTTTGTTGCGCTTTTGCCAGTTCATTATTTGTATTTTTATAAATTCACCTTAGTGTGGTTTGTTTGAGGTCATACATTTATAATATTTATATCTTTTGTTGCTAATAATAATAATTACAAAAATAATATACATTACAATCAGAACTATACCCATCATCATAATCATTCCCTTTATTTAAGTATTCATTTATTAACAGAAAGACCACTGTACAGGCCCACTGTGCCGCACTGCACCTGAACAGGAGCCTCTCAGAGTCTCTTCACAGGTGAAACAATTTCAATGGAAGCGGTGGAAAGTTCGTGAGGTCTTTTAGTGCTTTGATACTCATTGACATAGTGACAAGGATATATAGGTTTTGTGTATTGAGTAATGGCAATATGGAGGTGCCATTGAGGGCACAGACAGACGGCTCAGCTATTTGTTCTACATGGTTATGTGTGCGTGTGTGTGTGGGGTCGGAGATGCTTCAGTGTGCCTCTTACATGTGCTGTGTATGTTTGCAGACAGCTCTCAGTTTCACTCACCTGGGGAGGAACGTCCAGTACCATCAGCTCGCGTATGCAGGTGTCGCAGACCAAACAGTTTTTGTAAATTTTGCGTTGAGTTGTCGTTTGATGAGTCTTGGGGAAGTCATGGTAAAAAAATTGCTGTGAAGGAAGCACAAAAATTGATAGACAATAAATAGACACTCCGATTAGTGGGGATTAGTTGAAATCATGAGATCTCATGTGCCGTGTTTAAACCATATTGGGCATTGAAAGGAAATGAAAGAGTAAATTACCTAAATGCATCAAGTTTCATGCTGGAAGCATTGGGTGAATGTTATTGCGCGGCGCGAAGTAGCCCCATGGTCATAAACGTAAAGTTTGATTCAATTACCAGGTCAATAAAAATAAAATCAAGGATATGCGGTGGAACATAAAAGCGACGAGCCGAGTCGAGCTCTGCTCTGCTCAGCGCTCTGAGCTCTGCACTCGACGCACCTCCACCTACTCCCCTCTGCTGTGAATGTATTAATGTTAGTGCGCTAATAGAGTATAAAATGCGCATAATATAGCACACTTAAATTGCCATTCGGCTTGGCCAGGAGCAAAGGAATCAGCGCATGTGGAGGCATGCTTGCATTTGCTTTACTCCTTTCATTTCAATCAGTCCACACAGCTGAAACAGCTGATAAAAGATTCCTTTGCATTTAATAAAACATTCCCTGCTTAAGCTCACGCATTTTAATGGCATTTTAAAGCGTGACGAGTGACACTGACCGCAGTTAATAGCAGAACGTCAAGCAGCTAAGCAGCAGCTGGCAGCATCAAGACATTTCCAGATAATACGTCCACAAAGGCAAGCACTCGTATAACGGCTGGCCAAGGCATTTAAGGCTAACAGCTACATTAATATTTAAACAGAGCTCGCTCGTTTTAGCTATTTGAATCGAAGTACGGCAAAAATGTGCAGCAAAGAGCAAAGTTGAGGTAGCTCAAGTGACCTTGTCCCGCAGCCTTGAACCCCTCGCTGGGGTTAGGGTGTAGACCCTAACAAATTTATCTAAATGACTAGTATGAGTCTGATCAAGATGCATTTATTATATATACCCAACTTGAAAAAAATTTAATGTATATTATAAGTCAATGCTCAGACATACTCGTTCAACTTCTTGACTATATACAAAGTATATAGATATAAAATATAAAAACGACACCCAGCTATGTTTGCATAAGGAAAAAAGAAAAGACTTTGCCTTAGGTCCAAATATTTCGGTAAATAGTTAACTGGATAGCTGAGAATTTTTAGCTAAAAACTGGGACTAGATAGATTGATTTTAATCCGAATTACAAATCGTAAAAGGTACTTATATACATATGCATAATATGTATATAATTAATAAACTTAAGAGAGGGTCTACAGTGAGCTAGGTATAAAATTTTGTGCTTTTGGCTGCAAACTGTAGAAAATATAGGGTTTCCAATATGCTAACAGACTGGCGCGTTTTTATTTGAAAAACTTGTGGTATTAAATTTGATATTTAATTTTCACTATAACTTTTCGAGTAGCAGCTTTTCCTTTTCTGTGCCAGGCATGCCAGTAATAAATTGAACATAATTTCAACTTTATGCAGCAGTTTCTGAAGCGTATAAATACCAAATTGGCAAGTACATATATTTGTATATGTGTATGTATATATGTACTAAATATATATATGCAATGCGAACTTATGGTGAACAGGTAAACGGGTCTTTTTGCGCTATGGTAACAATAAATCACGGGCTCTGCCGGTAGCCAACAATGCTTCTCCCTTGTCTAATTAGAACTTTTAAGCCACGAAAACCTGAAATGCAGCGATGTGACGCATCGGCGAAGCGGAAATCGAATTAGCGGTTCCTCCCCATTCAAATGCATTTAAATGCCATTACAGGAGAGAAACATAGAGAGAGAGAGAGAGAGAGAGAGAGAGAGAGAGAGAGAGAGAGAGAGAGAGAGAGAGATGAATAGATGGGGAGAGTGATGGCGAAGCTGGTTGCGAGCTACATAGATGAGGAGGGTTTAATTAAATGTTTAGTCCCCTTCATAAACAACATAGTTTTAATGGAAGCGAACACAACGCGTAATTCAAGCCTGGAAAAGGTTACATAAAATGCAAAATATATTGGATACTAGGGTGTTTTCTAATTAAGCTTGGGACTGTAGATAAAATTTGGTTCGCTTTATAATATAAAACAACCTTTGTATACATGTATATATATACACATATATATTTTGTATTGTATATATATGTATATTTATCGATATATTCATATTAGTATTATCAGTTTACCTGTAATATGCTTGTTTTGCCGACGCCAGAAGCCCCCAAAAATGCTGCTTTAAGGGGGCCCTGCAGCCATGGGGGCTCTGCACCACCCTCCAGAGTGATACGCTATGCCGAAATGCACTTGTTTTGTATATGTATCTCCATTTCAATTGAGATTTTTGTTGTTTTTGCTGGGGTTGTTGTTGTTGCGGCTGTTGTCCTTTGCTGCGATTTAGCTGTTGCTCCTTTAATGGCTGCTCCTGTTGCTTTATTATTGAATCCTGCTGCTGCTGCTGCTGTTGTTGCTTTTGCTGTTGCTGTTGCTGTTGTTGTTCTCGCACTATCACCGACATAATCAACGCTTCTTGTACTACCGATCAATAGCTTCTTAGAATTTGTTGGTGATATTGTACTACTCCACATTATATTGCTATTGTAATTGCGAATATTGTCGTTATTCCGCTTGAACGACGCCAGTTTGATTGCTTTACTCCTAATATATTGGTTAATTAAATATATTTTAATTAATTATCGATTTAGTCCAACTGTGGGCTGCTGGACAAAAAGGCATAGCTTCAATATGTATGACCTCTTCGTGATTCCAAATACATTCTGAAATCAAATGTAAATGAAATTGAAATATTATAGTCTCTGTTAATATTTATTAAAATTAATTGAATTTATCGGGCGTAATGGCTACTGCCAGATGACGTTAACATTCGTTTCATACATGAAGTCAACAACAAATTTCACACCTTAACCAATCGATATTTAGGTCGCAAAGGTACTTATCCTTTAAATGACTATTCAAGTTCAGGCGGATTCAGGCTCATTCCTGTGTGCCATTCCGTTCTCCGTTTTAATTAACAGATAAACAGGCAGCTCTGCCAGTCATGATATCATGCTTAATTGCCCAAGTGCCCGCCCTCTTACGAGGTTTTTTTACTTTCTCTGTACCTGTTGTTTCGCCTTGTTGTTGACTTCAGTTGAATGTTTCTAATTATTTTATTTGCAACAATTAGACATCCATTGTATTCTCAGTGAAATAGTAGTTTTAATTCTAATACATATTTGCCAGAAAAAATTATTAAATTTGTTTCTCGATATCCACAAATCGTCATAGACTGTATTTAAGCAGCAACAATTTTAAGAACAGTAGAGAACAATCAATTTTTTATAGAGAGAGAGATATATAGAGAGAGAGGGATAGAGAAAGAGAAAGAGAAAGAGCTTAGCTATTTCTGTATTCTCACTGACACAACGAAGTCACTAACAATTTGTGCAAAACTTTTTAGATAGTTTGAGTTTTTTTTGCAGGCATGAACTAGACTTTTTATCGCGTTTTAAGTCAGCGGGAGGGCTATTCGAATAATCATTATAATTCGCCATTGCTTTAAAGTCGTTCGTATGCTTTTAAAGCATTTTATTCTAAGTAGGAAAATTTGGATAAACGTTGAAGTTGTTGAAGTTGTAAGCATAAAAACAAAACATCTCATGAGAGTCACTTGGAAATTATTATCCAGCTGCTTTGCGAGGCTGTTTGTACATTCATGGAGTGAAATTATTATTTTTTGTTCAAGGACTTAAGCCCACGCCCATATCACAAACTCAACGATGCTTGAGCTAATGTCAACAAATAAGAAGTCCCAACTGTTTGTTTTTTTGTTTACCAGCCGAGCAACGGCCACCCATCTTCAGCAGGAGTCCTGGACAAGCAAGCGTTATGAAATTAGTTTATGCAAAATTCAATCATTTAAATTCAGGCCAGCTGACTCGTTTCTCAGACTGTGTGGTGCACGAGCTGATATGTGCACCCGCTCGATTCATACTGCTTCTGGTGTAACTTGAATTTGGGACTTGCTTGAGCTTACTTGCGTACGTTTACAATGCTAGTAAGAGTTGGGTGTGCTAGACTAGAAGATATCCTGGGCTATCGGTTTTTCATGTGAAAGTCGTTCGAAAAAGATGATTGATCTGTGTTTCAAGGCCCCAAATCTTACGTTTTCTTATAGGCAAACGGATTGATAGATGGGTAAATTTAGGGTTGAATATAATATGGATAACATATATATATACCACTCGACTTAACAAGCGAAGACTAGCGATATTCATCCAGAAATTAGCACTTCCTACTAACTACTCCTTCTGCCTCTGCGAATTTATATTTTAACAATTCCCTATGTTTATACCCTGTATTTCAATATTTAATAATATTATTTAATATCTAAACTTATAATGCCTAGGCAGCCTAACACAACGAGTTACACAGTGAAATAGGCCGACTTAAACCAGCTCGCCTGACTTAAGCAACCGCCAACATTTACTTTTACCTTCGCATAGTCACAGGAGTGAAATCACATTGAGCATGCCAAATACCTTTTACCTACGTTTAGCGATATTGAATTTAAGTTGATGCTTTAGAATTTTAATATGTCTAAGCCATTGTCGGGAGCCACAACAAGTGTGCCATTGGGGAGGACTCCGAGTTGGAGCAGGCGCGAAGGCAAACCTACTGAAAGTGTCGAAATTGCCGAAACGCGTCGAAATTATGCTGATGTGGTACGTGACCGGATGGTGTTCCACAAATTGAATATGTATTTTAAAGATGGCTTGCATCAAAATTAGGAAGACCAAATGTGCGGCCCCTGGTTTTGGGCACGTCTTTAAGAATTTCCACAGAGAGCGTTTCACAGCAGACATGACGAGGGAAGAGCAAAGTATTGAATTCTCTCTCTATAGTATCTATAGTTTTTCTATTTTCATTATAAATGCAGTTGGCTCATATAATTATTGCGCTGGAAGCTATAAATAAGTGCCATCTAGCTAAATGGCTTATGAGGCGACTCAGCCATGTTTGCCATGTGAGTGTCGCAGTCGGAGCTGCTGTTCATGTCGTTGGTGTGTTTCTTTTTTCAATTTCTACTGTGATCCATAAATCAGCCCGCAGATTACATCCGGAACTCATACGCGCAGCATGGCCAGGCTAGGCATGCCATCCTAATTGCTCTCCACGAATCAGAGCCGTAAATTGCGTATTAAAATTGTCAAAGTCAGTAGTTTACTTTTAATTTATTGTATTACACGAGAGCAGCTTTATGTGGCGTGACTTTCTGCCCAGAATTTTGTTAAGGGCTAAATGAGGCTTAATATAATAACGGAACAATGCGATTGGGAATTTGATATACTCATTCGCGAAGCGAAATGGGTATATTGGTTTTGTGTGATGTCCGTCATGCTGTCGTTACTACTTTAAATTTTGAATAAATTTATTTGTAGACTCCCTCGTCCCTCCCTCGTCGCACCAGGAACGTGGCTAATCGGGATATTCTGTTGCTAGAGATCTTAGATTTTAAACATCTACTTTCAGTGATAATCAAAGACGAAACTTATATACTCGATAGATTTAATGCCATTGACAGCGTGGAAAAAAATCTATATCATTTAAAGTATTAGAGATAGATACTTAGATAAAAGATTATTTTGTTATGTTTGTCGTCCTTTATTATGGTATGATGATGGGATTACCAGTTTATGGTGATGGTTATCAATTTATAAAATACCAATATTTCCATAAGATTAAGTTTGGAATATATTAGAATTTATTAATTATGAAAATTATACATATGTAGGTATAATGCTTAACAAGGTAAAAACAAGTAAGAAGACTCTAGTCGAGACTGCTCGACTAGGAGATACCCTGAACCCTCTAAGCTGATATTCTAATCATTCTGCACTTCTTTTATGCACACATGCATACACATGCATCCACACGCACGCATAAGCCTGCGCTCTGCTAACTGCGCAGTAAGCAGCGACTGCGCTTGGGCGGCGCTGCAGTGTGGACAATATTATGAAAATTTATTTGTCTTTTGTAGACATACGATCTTAATGAAACTTTTAGAGTGTAATCATATGGTGAATATGTGTGTACATTCCAAAGCACAAGTCTTTAGTACTTGAAATGCGTTTTTTACAAATTGGTGGAGAAGAGGGCGTGGTATTCAAAATCTGTAAATTACAAAATCTTTGTATCGATTAACTTTATATACAACACAAATTTGAAGACTCCAAATTTCAGCTCTCTAGCTCTTATAACTTCTGAGATAGACGGACTCATACGGACGGACGGACGGACGGACGACTATATCGACTCAGCTCGTCATGCTGATCAAGAATATATATACTTTTTGGGGTCTGCCACGCCTCCTTCTGCCCGTTACATACTTTTTCACAAAACCATTATTTTCATTACCTTGATTTCCCATTTTCAAGACAAAATGACAGAACTTATTATGTATTGATGAGAATTTATATTATTATTAGTATTAGTATATTATCTTTACTAGAAAGCAAAATAATTTTAGTATCTTCGGGGTCGTGGGTTATACAAGATATCCTTATATTCCAGAATGTTTTGAATACCTTTAACACTTTTACAGTTACGTTTATTTACAACTACATCTCTCAATACTCTAAAGCTAGAGCACTAAAATGGAATAGATTCAACTGGTTTTGGATCATGGCTAAGTATTAATAAATGATAATTGGATAGTTTGGTTGTAGTATCACAGTTGTCCTTGACTTTATGGTTATATGACAGCAAATATGATTTGTTTGTAGTATTGACATAAACTATTCTCACACTAGTCATGCTAGACATGTCTAGAGACACTCTAACTACATTCCTCTAACATCCAACGAGCAGCTAGCCGGGCACGAGAGGATGACGCAGGTATGATATTCGAATGCAAATCAATGTTGACCGATTGTCAGAGTCAGGTGTTATAGCCGCAAGCAAAACCACCCAAGTCGGGATCCTCGAAGCGTAGTGCTCTACGGGACATTATTGTCGGGGGCAAGTATCGGTTATTGAGTCCAATAGGCAGCGGGTCCTTCGGGGAGCTATATCGTGCCTCGGGCCTCCACTGCGGCGAAGAAGTGGCTGTCAAGCTGGAGAGCAGCTCGGTTAAGTATCCACAGCTGCCGCGCGAGGCCAAGATATACAACATACTTAGGGGCGGTGTTGGTTTCCCGCACATTCGCTACTTCGGCACCGAGGGCATCTACAATGTGCTAGTGCTAGATCTACTGGGCCCCACCTTGGAGGATCTGCTCAACTTCTGTGCGCGAAACTTCAGTCTGAAGACTACACTAATGCTGGCGGATCAGATTCTGGCCCGCGTGGAGTATCTGCACATGAATTGTCTGCTGCATCGCGACATCAAGCCGGAGAACTTTCTCATGGGCCTGGGCAGTCAGCGCACTCGCGTGTTCATGATTGATTTTGGCCTGGCCAAGAGATATTATCGCCCAAGCACCCGCACCCACATCAACTACTATGAGCGCCACGAGCTCATTGGCACTGCTCGGTACGCCTCCGTGCACGCCCACTATGCGGAGCAGGGCCGGCGCGACGACTTGGAGTCCGTTGGCTATCTGTTGCTCTACTTCATGCGCGGTCGCCTGCCCTGGCAGGGCATCAATGCGGCGACGCGAGTCCAGAAGTACGAGAAAATCGCCGAGAGCAAGTCCACGCTGCCACTGAATATACTCTGCGCCGGTGTGCCCACCGAGTTTTACATGTACATGAAGTACTGTCGCAGCTTGCACTTTACCGAGCAGCCGGACTACGTGTATTTGCGGCAGCTGTTTAAGGTCTTATTCCGGAACCACTTTCTGATCTATGACTATCTCTACGACTGGGTCAACATCAATGTGGAGATGGGCCGCAATAAGCGCATGTTGGCACAGATTGAACATGGCAAGGGTCGAGAACAAGATCAACAGCAGCAGGAGCAGCAACAGGAGGAGGTGGAGGAGGAGGGTGATGAGGAAGACGATGAGGACGAAGACGAGGACGACGACGAGGATGACGACGACGAGGATGAGGCGGAACAGTTGCCAATCAAAAAAAGCTACTATCGAAAAAAACGACCAAACAAATAATAATCAGACCACTTTGGGGAACGATTCGTTTTCCGTTATATCTTAACTATATATTGGCATACATTTGATCATTTTTACATGTTATGCAACACAGAATACCTAGGTGTAAGTGTGCGAGGGCACGTCCACCATATTCCATTATCAAATCATTCGCCTTGCCAGCATTGACACAGCCCCCTAGAGGCAATCTCTGGACGCTGTTTTGTTGTAGTTGCGTATAGAGAGGTTCGCCAGATGCGGGTTTAATACAAGTTCGTTGTACGTATATATGTATATATAGTATATATTCCATACATTTCCTTAGGTTATTAAAGAGGTTAATCAAACTACTTTTGCTTGACAGGGTCAAATGGGCTAGGCCAACGTGTGGGCTTGCTTGGCAAATGGGAAACAACTGTAATTGGCAGAGCATGTTAATAAAAGGGTTAATTAGAGGAGGCACGAGCCCAGCTGTGGACGTTGACATGAGTGTCTGGAGAAAGGAGGTCAGTGAAGGCAAGACAAGAAGGACTACACAAGCCAAGGCAAGGCAAAGCAAAGTATGCTTATTCGCGCTATACTAATGCGGAATGGGGCACACTCTCTCCACACAGATCTACATATGTAAGCATACAATACACAGACAGACAAAGACAGACACACACAGACACACCCACAGACAAACACTTTTACACAAATGGCAACTTAACTATTTTCTGGCCCAAAGCGATGCTGCTAAGCTCTTCTCGCGTGGGTGGCTGAATGAGAGTAAATCTAAAAATAACTTCCTGGCAACACGTACTGCCACCCACGCCCCTTTGCCCTAGCGCCCACGCGTCGCATCTATGTCTTTGTGTTTGCGCCTGGCTGAGCAGGGAGCTTGGGACTTACCCGAAACCAAATCCCTCAAATGCCACATATCAAATCCGTAAAATTACCGCGTTCTGATGCTTGCCTAATGGCACCCGTTGCACACTCACACACCCACACCCACACAGCACAGCGCGATGAAGCATAATAATATTCGGTTTCCATTTAATTTTGGCTATCGATAAAGCTTACGCCACGAAGACTACAAATTTTTATTTTATTTATAAGCCGAGCAAATGACAATACTCAATCCATATTGCGCAGAGCCATCGCCAGCCAATAAACCGATTCCAAATGATCCATATACTGAGGCCTTCATCAACTGTTACGATTTGCAAGTCAATGGGAGGAAGCAGGGACAACGTGCACAGACGACCATCAGATCATTTTCCATCATTCAAATAATTATGTACAGCTGAATAAATGGTTTATTAATATTATTAGCATTATCCAGCCGATTTGGCCCGAGTGGCTGACTTTTGGGGCTCAATGGGAATTTGATGAGATCCATTCCAGCTCGACTCTGCCTCTCTTCATCTTCATATAAATTTCTTTCTGAGCAGCTTTCCTGTTTTCATTGCCTACTTTTCTGGGCAGAAACTATCAACTCGAAGTGGATAGCAACAGCCAGAGCTAAGATGTATTCCCTCTAAGCGAGAGTCAATAAGTAGCACATGTGGCGTATGATTAATGTGTGGCAAGCGAGCATAGAGCTCCTACTTTATGCTAATTCGCCATTTGCTAATACAGTTTGCGGCTGGAGGATGCGAATGCTGTGGACTCATGTGGAATGTTGAACCGGAGGTGTGTATACCAGCTGCCAGCAGCCTATCGAACACAAACACATCAGAGCTAAGCATCGAAAGAAATTTAATAAAACAAGTTGGAAATCTTCAGCTGGGCTTTCTCGACTAGAATATACCCTAAAGTCCGACCAATCTGAGTGACTCACAGAAAATTCCCCATATCCTTCCAATACGCACCTTCACAATCTTTACCATGCAGACCAATACATAATTATTATAATTTGAACACAGTTCAATCGCAATTGGGATTGCAATAATACTTCAAAGAAAATAGGATTCACAGGATAAAGAAAATTCATACGTGTTAGGAAGTTCTGTGTGCATGATATACATATACAGTAGAATTCGATTACAATGACTCCGTTTATAGCGGTCAGTACAGCAAGGGGTATAAATTATCGAGACGACTGTATTTGCAACTGACCTTAAAGTTAATTAGTTTCGTTCAATTTCGGATACTTCCGGCATCTTAGTCTAATTCTAAGCTAAATAAAAACAAAAATAAATATTTCTACATCGATGCGTTTACACATACTGGTGAAATCTACTCGGTTGGTCGAGAGGGTCAATATACATATTTTATTAGACCTGCCACGCCTATTTCTGCCTGTTACCTTCATCTCTAAATTTTATTTTTTCAGATATGAAATCATTTTATTATTAATTATTTTCATTAGTCAGCATTTTTATTTGATTATTTATAAATATCATTAGTCATCAATTATATGAGTCAAAATACGAAACTCAGCTGCACTTAAGAGGTGCTGAAATAACTGAACATTGATATTGATCTCAATCAAAGGAAAACAAAAGCTTTCGATTTTTTGCTAAACGTTCATTTATGTGTGTTGTATGTTGTACCTTCCATTAAAATTTCATAAAGACGTACTTAATATCGGATGGACTGGCAGACGGAAACGATTGCCAATGTAAATCATGAATCCGTATACCGTATGGGCTCCATCAATCCGCCTTTTGCATGTTACATAAAAAATAATAAAGCCGCTTAGCTCAGTTGGTTCCCATTTTCAATGGGTTCCGGATGTGAAAGGGACGAATCTCTGCGGAAAAAGGCTAAATGGGCAGCACTGGCCCAAACGGCAGAGGCCCAAACGTGCAGCAGTGATTCAGTTGCAGGCGTTATGCCATTTATTTGATTAGTTTCTCCCTAGTGGGATGTTCATGTCGCAATGCCACTCCCACTCCCAATACCATTCCCATTCTCGATCCCATTGCCATTGGCGATGCGAGTGTGATTTTGTGTCGCTAATGCATTTTAATTTGTGTTGAAAATGGCGTCTGATTGCTGCAATGCTCGCCTAGAACACATATTACGTAATTGACTTGGCAGCTTAGTGGCGAGCTATCGGTCTCTTTGGCGACTAAATCTCCAGGTGGGCAAAGCAGCTAACTGCAAGCCACTGCAGAGCGTTTAATGAAATTATAATTGAGCTCTGCTTTGGCTTAAATTTTTAATTAATGCGTTTTGTTCTCCAGGAATTTGTGCTCCCTGAGTAAACGTTGCTGAAATGAAAATGAAATTAGCTCACCTTTTGCCTTGCGAGCTAATTACTTAACATTCTGCCAATTAAGCTAGCTTTAGTTGTGTGTTTTTCGGGGCGCGTGCTCGACTCATTTGCAAATTAGGCAAATATTGCCAATAATCAATCTTGTTGACAAGACTTGTTGATAAACACATTTTGGGAGTCAAACTATTCAGAGGGAAAGTTGATATAAAACGGTTTGGATTGACTTACTAATTGAACGTTTTTGCAGAGGCAAACATCAAATATTGATTTTATTCTGCGTACATATCGAAGCTATTAAAATAGCTCAAAGGATGTCAAGCTTCCAGTAATTTCTAATATTTATATTTGTTGATAGAATGAAAACAGAAAATTGCTCGTATCAGATATTTGCACTTAGAAGTATATATACACACAAAGTGAAAAATGAAGAAATTAAGAACGCTGCTACTCCCCACATGGGCGTTTACATATATGTGAGATTATTGATTTTGGACTGTCAACCCGAATTTCTATCCCTTAGGCCCTAAAATAGCATTTTTACTAACATACCGGATAATTCATTTTCCGATTTGCTACTTCCCTCCCATTATGCCCATTTAGCTTTCGTGAATGAGTATAATTGAAAATTATATATGACTATAAATTATATTAAATAAAAACATGTTGAAATATCTACATATATTAACTTCACAGACTTGGAGCAATGATTACTCAGTTCCTCGGGTGGAATTCAGCCCATCTCTTGCTATATTGCAGAGTTCGCAAATAAAAGATGATCGTTTTTTTGTATATGCTCTGCTTCGTATCATAACCGAAAAAATTCTGCAGACACGATCTCGCTCTGAGCGGCACTCTTTGTTTTTTTTAGAATCGGTTTCGGTCAGACGCATTGCAATGACTCATTCGTGTGACGGTCTCAAATAACAGTCGCGTAAAGACCAATACGATTGCTTCACTTAACTCAAGCAAAAGATCAGTGAGTGACTTGAGCGAAACGAAAACAGAAATAACAGTCTCGCTCAGAGCGTGACCAGACCTGAGCCAGTCGCGACAAAATCAGTTTCTGTCTGAGTCTTTTTAATTGTGTCAGTGAAAGACACTTAATTGCAGACAACGAAAAAGTGTCAACTGTTATTTGCGAGCTATGCAATATTGTTATTTGATTAAAATTGCGAATTGATTCTATTGTCCTTTGCTCACTTTTTACAATCAATTTCTGTTATATTTGTTTTTAATGCCCATGTATAACTGATGAAAGAGCCTCTTTGAGCTGTCAACCCTTTTTAATAGGCCCAAAATTTGCTTTTAAAATTAGCCAGGCAGTCAAATGAGCTACCATCAGCAGCTACCGTCTAGCAGTTGGCAGGGGACAGGATTGTCATTCGCATTGTCATTGCCGTATTAATTGTTTCGATTGCCGGCAGTGAAAATCCTTTGACTTTTGCTGTGCGTTGACATGCCAATACGAATCCTTATGCAGGATTTCGAAAAGTTAAACCGAAGGTCAGAATGAACTTTTCTTGTCAGTTGTGGTGAGTTTGTATACTGCATTAATAATGTATTTGGAGCTCGCATGAATGTGATGGTCAGCAAAATTCTCTATATCTGTCTCTTTTACTCATTGGCTTTGTCTTTGTCGTAATCGCTGTCGTTGTCTTTGTGTTTTTCATGGGTTTCCTTTCACTGCCGCGTAGCCATTGACGTGTCCCAAATTAAATGTGTGTCTTAGCCGGGAACTAAATTGCCTTGGTAATTAGTCGTAGGGTCTCGGTTACTATAAGGCGATTCCTTCACCTCTTTATGCCAGCCACAAATCAATAGTTTCCAACTAAAATTGTTTTAAAATTTAATAATGTATAAGGTTTAGATATATATATATATATATATATATATATATATATATATATATATATATATACTATGTATAATTCACTAAATCTAAACACATTTTTTTCTCTCAAAGAGAAACGAGTTTAAAATTAGTTTATGTGAACTGACCAAGATTGAAATTATGTGAGTCGTGGAATTAATTTAATTCGAATTCATATTCACAGATAACAATATTAGGGGGTTATTTTTGTAGAGCCTCAATTACATAGAAGAGAAAATTGGTTTGCAAGTTGGAGCTGGGCTCAGGAATTTTATAGCTCTGATATCCTTAAGATTACTCCCAAATATAAATTACCAAAAATAATTTTACCACACTTTTTAAAAGCAGGAAGTGATTATTTATTAAGCTACTTTTTACCTTTGTAATTCATTTATTTATAAAATCTTCATATTTAGATATATATTGCCTATTGAAATTGGATTGCTAAAGGAGACAAGTACAACCGTTCATTAAATTTATTAGATGATACTTGGGGATGGGATATACGAAGGGTTTTTAAGAACATGCTGATTCATTAATAAAAGTGTGTATATTTAAAGCCGAGTTAGAAGATGAAACCTATCCGCTATCCACATGCTCTGGGGTATGAAACACAGACTTAATTTTAATTAATATTATTGAAAGACTTATGCGAGTTATAAGGGCAAAAAATAAGACGTAGATAAAGGAAGAGAGAGAGAGAAAGAGAAAGAGAATGTAACCTTTATTTATACTTTAGTGCAGCTTGGACTTGCACTTTTAGTTCCGCGATGCTGCAGTTGCTATTATTGTTGTTGCTTGTGTAGTTTTAGTTGTTGTTGCTGTTGCCGTTGGTGTTGATGCTGCGAGTGTTGTTTTTGCTTTGCACAGGGATAGCAACACAGCAGATAATCCATCATCATTATGCATTTGATTGTTATTGTGTTTGCTGCTGTTGTTGCTGTTGCTGTTGTCTTTTATTTAACGTTTCGTATTGTTGTCGGCGTTGCTTGGCCGTGGCAGCTTCAGTTGGCACTCGTCTATTGCTGGCAGCAGCACAATATATTCCTTCTTATTTATTGCTTCTTTTTTTAAATATTGTTCAAACAGGAGAGGAGTGCGGGAATAGAACTGCTGCCATCTGATGGCTGAAGGGTCAAAGCTTAAGGGTCTCGTTTAGCTATTGTTATTGTTACTGTCACGTGGCTGTCTCTTCGGGGCGACCTTTTTCGCTGTCTATAGCATGATTCAATTCGTGGCAATTAACAAAGGACTACAACGAGCACGTGCGTCCCCCTATGCAGCCATTTCGCTGTGTCATGGAAAAATTTTACAAAACATACATTTTGATTTCAATTTGAATTTCTCTTTGATTCACTCTTAAATTTTCGTTCAAGATTTTTCTGTGCTGATTAGCATAGTTAATCGAGAGAGAAGAGGAGTTTCCCAGTTCAACTTTTATATTAAATCCCTGCTTAAAATAGCATACGGACGACAATTAACTAGAGCAATCAATTATACTTGGAGTGAGTTAAATTATGAATTTTGGTAATAAATATATTTTATATAGTCTTCAAATGCATTTCTCAGAAGCGGAGAGCTTGAAGCCGTTCACTCAACTGGGATTATAGGCATCAAGCTAAGAGATTTGCTACTGAAGCTATTTTTGTTTTTCGTATATCATTTCATTGCCATGAGCATGGGCAATTGCATTGGCATGGGCTCATTAGATGCTCGGTCAGAGGCTAAATCGTCGGGGCATATGCGCGCCAATAAGCGATATCGATGCTGAAGATGTTGTCTCTGTTGCTGCTGTGATAATGATGATACCTTATGTAACTAACGCTGCATAAATCCGTGCACAAACACACCTATATTGACTCCCCCCACACGCCCAGACTCGCACACACACACACACACCGACACTGAAACTCACACCCACACAAACACACGGATATAAAGACTTATACTAACTTTTCTTGCTTAACTTTTAATGCTAGTTCCCATGGCTTTGATGCTCTTGCTTTAGTCCGATGCTATACGAATATATGTCTATTTATTTATAATTTAAAAAACTCTCATATAACTCATATATCAATTTTGCTTGCTTGCATAACTATTGAAAAGCTTGACTATTTATTTTTGTCGCGTTCTTTCAGCAGCGCCAGGCAGCGGGAAGAACATATTGGGACACTTTGCCACTTCACATTTGGTCTGATTTTGTTGGCAACGCATACATGGATACTTGCACGGACATGGATACAACACACACACACACACACGTACACGTACACGTTTTGCGAGCTTGGTTTCCGAGGCTAACAAGGCTGCGGCTGCGGAAGCTGCTGACGGTTCATGTCGCGTCGGTGGACCATTTTTGACTGGCTTCGAATCGAAGTTATTTCAAATAAAGAGATCTTATAACAGTTGTTGTTGTTATTGCTGCTGCTGCTCTGTTCTTGCTCTGGCATCTGTGCCTGAGAGAGAGCCAAAGAGAGCTCCCAGTCGAGAGCGTAGCGTGACCCTTGTTGCATATGCTGTGCGTATTGCATAGCTTCGTGCGTAGTGCACGTGGGGAATATTAGCGACGACAGAAGTTGCCAGATAGCTAAGAAATGCATAGATAAGTCTATTGCCACTATAGGAGGTTGACTGAAAGTGCTAAGGACTTTTATCAAAATTTTATTCAATTGGATTTCCTTGAACTCAACTCTAATCCTTATAAATTAATGGGTAAAAAACAAAGTAGACATTGAGCTAGAGTAAAAGAATAAGACTAGAGTTTTCTATAGTCTATGTATAAATATAGTCTTTGTAAATATACAAAAATTGATATATTTATTTATTTGAATTCACTCATATAGTTATAAACTAATTGTGGCACTGCGATTGCGCTAGACTTATATAATCTGAAACCATCTGGCACCATGCAAATCTCGCCCGTCTCCCTCAGTGCACAGCTCTTATACTGAATCTCCTCTTCTACTATGCTTTTCTCTGGCTTTTTCAGTTACTCTTTCTCTTTCGTGTTTCTCTTTAGCCGACATGCGCACTGGGCAGCTGAATAACTTCTTTGAGTCCCAAACTGGTAACAACAACAATAATAATAACTATTTTCTACAATGGCCATAATCTACTTATTTAGACAACCGCAGGACCAAATCGTGTTTAGTTAGCGCGCTGACAACCTTGCGGTAGGCAGGGCAAGGCAGCCCTCCACACAGCCAACTACCCAACCACCTATCCGCCCACACAGACGCAGACACAAATAAAGTACATATGCATGTTGTATAAGGAGTAGCAGAGTAGTGAGCGCTTCTTCTTCTTATATATATTTTTTGAGAATATGCCCAAAGGTTTGGTAAAAGCATTGACCTGATTACACGCCCACACTGACACACAGACACACACACGCACACAAAAACGCCAAGATTTATGCAGAGCAGAGAATACGACACCAAAGGAGCGCCAACAACAACAACAACAGCCGCAACAACAACAGCAGCAATAACAAATAGCATATAAATCTAATGTTAAACTTTTGCCACTGTCTCGGCATGGAGCCATGAAGGTGCTTCCTCCCCCCACTTCCTGTCTGACTGTCAGCGACAACAAAGCGGCAGACACAAGTGACAGACAGAAGCAGGCAGACGCACGTACCCCGCCGCCCTGCTAGAATTTATGATCTCTTATTCTTTGGATATTTTATTTTTAGATATCTTTCTCACTTATACGAAATAAATAATATAATAAATTGTACGCTTTTTATGCCATTTTTTCGTAATTTCTCTGCTTTCCTATTCATATTTTGGGATGACAATGTTAACATTTCTTTGGCTTCGCTGACAGCATCACTGACTCGGCCAGCAGCAAAACAGGATATATGAAAGAATGAATAAAGTGGGCAAAGGGATTTAAATAAAAAGCTGCAAATTTGACATTTGCTTTTCTATTATTTAAAAAATTAATTTTCTCTCAAGGCTTGAAGGATTCGGTGCTGGCTTCAGTTCAATTTTTTTTTTTTTTTTTTTTTTTTTTGGTAGTAGCGATTCATATAATTGAAACCATGTTTGTCCTTAAAATGTATCTAGTAAATGATAATGATACAGCTGCAGCAATATAAGACTTTGTTTATAATTATGAAAACAATAAAGAGTGTTGATATCGGGAGTTACTGAGTGTAGAATATTCGTTTTGCGGCTTAAAGGATCCAATTTCCCACAACCCCAATTGACATACATTACCAATAAAGTAAGGTAACTGTAATTTTAAGTTTGAAGCTTAAAAACTGTGATACCGATTCTGATTCCAGGGTTTCTGAGATACCGGAAAATGCATTTTCTTATTTGCCGTGCCTTTAGTGAGCGGATCGGAAAATTTTTTGTATATATTCCAAATTTTAGCTTCAATAACGCATAGATAGTTTTCATAGGTATAATGTACAAAACCAGGTAAATCTATTCGTTTAATTTTCGTGAATGAGTATACAAAATACAATAATTATGTATAGTTTATTGCGATAGCAGAGCTTCAAAATACGATGACGCAATATTTTACTTTTAGTATATTCCCTCATATATAGGAAAAATCCAAACCATCCAATCAAATGAAAGAAAGAATGAGAGAGAAGGCGTGGGAGAGTGAGAAAGAGAGAGTGTGTGTGATAAGGAGGGTTTGTTTATGTTTTGCTGGGGACAGAGAGAGCCGGAATTTGCGATAAAGTGCGTGGGTCGAGTCAAGGGCGTGGGAATCGGGTGAAGGCCTTTTCTGAGAGCTAGATAAGAGCTTTACTCTACATTTTTTCTTCGCCGTCTTCTTCTTCAAGACAGTGAGAGGAAGAGAAAGAAAGAGAGATTGATAAAAGTACTTTGTTTAAATTTCGGTGAATGTGGAACTTGGGAATTACAGCTGCGATCGTAACAAACTCCGATGTAAGTGAGTAACAAACAAATTCTATTTAAAAAACGAGGCCAAATACAATTAATTAATAAATAAATATCTATGAATTCATATCAAACCCTTTAACCACCTTTTATCACCTTAGAAGCCATTTAGTTCAATAAAGTAGCAAAAAAAAAAAAAAAAAAAAAAAAAAAAAAACGTATATAAACTTATATATACGTATATAAACTTATCAAGGAATACTAATGCTTAAATAACTATAATTGGGGTTTTGTTAAGTGAAAATAAAGTAAAACCTGTTTTTTTTATGACCAAAGTATTTTTATTAGGCAGTCTTTATTTATGTATGCTACGACCTTTACATCTCTCCTATATATGTGACGTTAGTCAATATAAATATATTTATGCATTGCTAAAAACTTTTCTTAGAATATTTCATTTGATTTAAAATTAATATTATGTATCGCGGGTATCAAATCTCTTAATTCTTTAATGGACAGCAAGAGGGAAATTTATTTGACACAATAGATTTAGTCAAGTATAAAAATAGAAAGTGATGAATACAGCTCAATACATGTAAATTAATTATATGGCTTATCCGACTGCCCTAACTGAGCTAGAAAAAACGATGTTGCAATATTTTACTCAAGGATAAGGAAGATAAGCGTATGTTAGCTGAAAAAGCGATAGATCTGTCTGGAAAAAGGCTAAATTGACAACAGTGAGCACTACACACACACACAGATACACACATATCCATAAACACCGACACACCCACACATTGACATATATGTTGAGATATTTTCTTACATGTACTTTCAATCAGTTTGTTATTGCTTTTGCTCATGTTGTTGTTGCTGTTGTTGTTGTTGTCATTGCTCGCTTGTGCTTAACATTTGTTCTGGCCCCATTTCCTGAAGGCCACGTAGCTCGAAAGTAATTTGCGAATAAATTTAGATTTTAAGGAGAATGGGGCAAATACACACACCAGCACACACACACACACACAGAAACACATACAAGCACGCGAAACTGTTTTGATTCGAATATTTGATATTGATTTCTAATTTTTCATGCGGGCCATCGTACGCACAGACGACTGTAGTCGAATGTACGAATATTTATATTCCAGAATTTGTTATTCACTCAATTTAAAATTGTATATTAATTTTAGGCATATTAAAGCTTTATTAAATCTACCCTTTGCCTTTTACTTCCGTACTAATAAAGTTGTTAATACATGTAATGGATCCAGCCAGCTCTTATCTGGTTAAGTAAAGTCGCCACCGACAAAAATCGATGTGCCTAAAGTAGGGATAAAACAGATATTTTATGAAACAACTCAGAAAGCCAATGGCACACTTTGCAATTGCACATTACACATTTATCAGGAGCAGCAGGAGGCGAAACTTTGTACCTTATTTTATAATTGTGGGAATCTCACAGTCTGTCCATTGTGGTTGACTGTAAATTGTATAGACTAGCTATAGGCCATAGATTTTCATTAACATGCACAGACGGTCAAGCTGTCAGGGACAGAGAAGAGTAGAGCAGACTAGAGCAGAGCACAGAGGCCCAATAAAGTCGGCTTGTCTTAACTAGTGTCGAGTAGACGTGTCCTTGCCTTATGTACTTGGCCCCTGGAAACACCGATTGTATACGCGCTCACAATTTGAAATGAGTATATTGGTTTTGCGAGCTATCAGTCATGATATATGTCTATCTGTTAAGACTTCAGCTATTTAACTATATATTGAGATATATAATGTAAGGATTACATGGTTAAAACGCAACAGTTCTGCATATTCAGCTGGGCCAAATATAATATTTTTCATAGATTTGAGCGTGAGCGAGTATGAAGCGGTCAGGTGCAGTCGTAGTTCTGGGTGTAGGCGTTGCGTGTGAATTTTATTTTCAAAGACCACGTTCCTCTAGGTCTGGAATCTACATGGACTCGCTATGTATTTATTTAACCGAAGAATGAGTGAAGGGAAATTTGATTTACCAGCAAACTTTTAGTGGCTCGAGATTTTCGTTTTCATTACCATCGAGGACTCGAAGGAGGCAAGTTAGCGACAGCAGCGATAATATCAATCGACAATAATTTCAATTCAATTATTGGTGTCAAGCTAATTAACAGTTTGATAACTGTTTAAAAGTTGAGATGCTTAATTATTGACAAGTGTTGAAGAAAGATTAAAGAACTTTAAAAATTTTGTAAATTAAATGACATAATAAATATTAACAGTTGGGACGAACTAAGCTCGTTCTCATTTCTCACTCACAGGACATAGGATAAAAGGATAAACTTCAACTTTGCTACACGATCTTGAGACACGATGGCTACATCAATGCAGCCCGGCAAGTACACGGGCTTGGTTGCCGACTTGATGCCCAACATCCGGGCGATGCGATACTCTGGACTGTTCATGCACAACTTTACTGGCGGGAGCATCTTTTTCAAGAGGGTTTACTCATCCGTTCACCTGGTGTTGATCGTCATGCACATAGGATTCATCCTGGTCAATCTGGCGCTGAATGCCGAAGAGGTCAACGAGCTGTCCGGCAATACGATAACCACTCTATTCTTTACGCATTGCATTGTGAAGTTCGTCTACCTGGCCGTGAATCAAAAGAACTTTTACAGGTGACCAGAGCTAGTGCTGAGATTGCGAACCGTAAATATAAGCTTGTTTCTGCTAGGACCTTGAACATCTGGAACCAGGCCAACACGCATCCCCTATTCGCGGAATCGGATGCCCGCTACCATTCCATAGCCTTGGCCAAGATGCGCAAGCTCTTCTTTCTGGTCATGCTGACTACGTTCGCTTCGGCCACGGCCTGGACCACGATCACCTTCTTTGGGGACAGTGTGAAATTCGCAGTCGACAAGGAGACGAACTCTAGCATCACCGTCGAGATACCCAGGCTGCCCATCAAGGCCTTCTATCCGTGGGATGCCAGCCACGGCATGTTCTATATGATCAGCTTTGTTCTGCAGGTCTACTACGTGCTCTTCTCCATGGTGCACTCGAATTTGTGCGACGTCATGTTCTGCTCCTGGCTGATTTTCGCCTGCGAGCAACTGCAGCACCTGAAGGGCATCATGAAGCCACTCATGGAGCTGTCCGCCTCCCTCGACACCTACAGACCCAATTCGGCGGCGCTGTTTAGATCGCTCTCGGCCAACTCCAAGTCTGAGCTGATACACAACGAGGGTGCGTGGTACTTGGCGTAAGTCGAGATTTGATTCAGTCTTAGTTAAAATTCAATTGCAGAGAAGGAGCCCGTCACCGACATGGACATGACGGGCATCTATAGCTCTAAGGCGGACTGGGGAGCACAGTTTCGAGCGCCATCCACGCTGCAGTCCTTCAATGCGGGGGGAAACGGCAACGGCAACGGCATGGCCAATAATCCCAATGGACTCACCAAAAAGCAGGAAATGATGGTGCGCAGTGCCATCAAGTATTGGGTGGAGCGTCACAAGCACGTCGTCCGGTGAGTTCAATGCCGAGTCTCAACTGCGATTTGTGTGCAACATACAAATTCAACAATAAGATAGTTGGGCAAGAGCTACAATCGGCTTTGATTGTGCGCCAGTGCTGCAAGTGTAGCCTTTTTCCAAACATGATCTAACAGATCTTTTTGATTGATTTAGATTTATTATATAGATGATAGAAAATACGAATTTCTGATATGGCACTTATCAAGAAATGATCATATCTATATATATTTTTTCGCCAATTGCTTATCCAGTTTGATAGTAAACAGCTTTTATGAGTTCGGACGAATGAAGATTACGGTCAGTGTTACTTCATAAATGTTATAATTTATTATTATGATTATCGATAATATTTGCTGGCATATTCACGACTTGATAAAAAGTTTTCGTTTTCTACAGGATAATATCTAATAATAATAATAAAAAGACTGCTAATATTAAGTATGAAAAATATATCAACCGAATTCGCGATGTGAACTTCGTTACATTTCTCTATAGATCAGTTATAGATTCACGAGTTATATAATAAAATATATATCATATAATTTATATCTTGTCAAGTAGTGGATCGGTATTAAGACTATACGCCCATTCAAGAGCAGCAAGATTTACATACATATCATATCCTATTATTCCTCTTGCTGCTACTTTTACTCTTAATCTTCCTCTTGCTCTCCGTTTCTCTTCACTAACGTGTCTAGTTTGGTGGCTGCCATTGGAGATACGTACGGAGCAGCCCTTCTGTTGCACATGCTTGTTTCGACCATCATGCTCACCTTGCTCGCTTACCAGGCAACCAAGATCAATGGCGTCAATGTGTATGCGTTTACGGTAGTTGGCTATTTGGGCTACGCACTGGCTCAGGTGTTTCACTTCTGCATTTTTGGCAACCGGCTGATTGAAGAGGTGAGTAAGCATTGATGGAGTTGAGAGAGTAGTGACTTATAGAATATATGCCCGCACATAGAGCTCATCTGTGATGGAGGCTGCCTACTCTTGCCATTGGTACGACGGCTCGGAGGAGGCCAAAACTTTCGTGCAGATCGTTTGCCAGCAGTGCCAAAAGGCTATGAGCATATCTGGTGCAAAGTTCTTTACCGTCTCGCTGGATTTGTTTGCCTCGGTACGCCCAGCCCTTCCATTGTCCTTCGCCTCAAAATGTATAATACTTTGTGAATTGCAGGTGCTCGGTGCGGTGGTCACCTACTTCATGGTGCTGGTGCAACTCAAGTGAGCTATGCTCCATCTGATGAAATTTTATTGCTTGTTGTCCGAGTCAACAAATTGTGTCAAAGTTTATATCTAACGATAGCTGCGAAGCTACGAGGCTACAATTACGCATACCTTTATTAAGGTGCATCCTCGCCACCCCGACCAACACCGGCTCGACAGATAATTGCAATTACCTATCGAATATCAGCAGCGCAAGTCTTAGTTTTATACTGCTAGCGAAGCACCTCTTCTACCCATATTTTTCACTTTTATTAATTATTGTAATGAAAGCAATAGACGCAATCGCAATGTGTAGTACAATTTCGTATTTATATATATATTCAAAATTTGGAAATAAATTTGATTTGAAACAAGTAATACTGATTTGGCTCTTAAGCACTCTACAACACAAAGACACTACGCATTTGCTCAGGGAGGACAACACTATTCGGTATTATATATACATGTACGGAAAGACGAATCTAATGAAATCTGGGAGCTACAGGTAAGAATAGACTGTTTGACTGAGAGATAAACTGAACTCTGTAAGCTCTTATACTGCATATGTTTATAAACATACTAAACGAGCAACACACTCACATATATACATACACACAGCCAAACACACGAACATATAAACACGCGATCTGTTAACTACGCACTTTACGCAGCGACTTCACTTTGGCTGCGTTTATGTGCTTTGCTATGGGAAATTAATTATTGAATAACTTTCCACGTGTGTGTATTAGCCACAGCACAACGCTCAAATGGGGAGCAAGTGTGGTAATTATAAAAAATTACACATATACAAAATATCTGTATTTATTACACCGACACAATAAATCGGAAATCGTAGTTCTTGTGCTATCAAGTTACGCTTCTAAAACCAAATGAACTTGAACCTCAACTTAGAGATGAACTAAAAAAAATAAAAAAGTGTATAATGCTATATACGAGAGGGGGTCTTTTATATAGACGGAGAGAAGGAAAGCCGTGCAGATAGACGTGGGCTAGGTCGATTTAACTCTGAAATCATATTTGAATACCCTACCCCGCTCTACTTCATAATACAAAGAAAGGATAATTTAATCCTGTTTGAGGTAATTGAGTAGGGGAAAGAAGTGAAATGGCATTTCGTCAAGCACCCTCACATACAAATGCATGCACGTATGTGGGAGATGGAAGTGATCTATGGCGACTCCATTTATTTTACTTTATTTAATTAAACTCAGAGCGCAGTGAGTCATAATTTCGTGTGGTCTCTTCACTTTTCGCTTAAAGTCTTAACCTCTTGTCTCCTGCACCTCCTCTCTGTCATTGCCCCATCTTCTATTCTTTTTTCTACTACGATGGCGCCAGACTGGGTCAAAGCGACTCTCTAGCTGTGAAGCCTCGTTCTGCGCTAACTTCACAGCACTAGAAGATTACCAGTTCTCATTGGTTTGGACTTTTGAGCCTCTGCTTTATTTCATTACGTAATGCTGCTAAAAAATACTTCTTTAAACTAATGGTATGCTAACACTTAATGGGAATCTGACATATAGAAGTTGTAGTTGGCTGATCGACACTTTCATAGAGCCAGCCAGCGGGATGGAGAGGTAATCGAACAGGAATAGTTTGGATTTCGTTCTTGTTTTGTCTTTGATATACCCTATATATATATAGAGTAGATTTTCTCTTTGCTGAATTCGGAATAATAATATACCCTCTTCCGATTTCCTATTTCCCATTAATTAATATTAATGACAACTATTAAATGCTAAGCAGAGAAAGAAATGCAGTTAATTCGAATTGCACTTTTATTATCTTCAGGTTGACTCATTTTACGTGCCACGCCCACAGTCAGTCGCCCGCCATCTGCAAAGACATTGGCACTGCTCGCTTCGCTGCATGCCAACTATTTTGACGGACAGATGAGCAAAACTCGCTTAATTCAATGTAAATTATTAATGCCGATTTCTAGTCTGCCATTTCTCGTTTTAGCTTCATTTTTTCCATTTTGTTCATTTAAAATTTTTGGCAGCCGCATTAAAAGCCAACAAAATCAACTGTTAGCTAAGTCCGTTACTGCAACAATTGAAGTTGGCAATTAAAGTGTGTTGAGTGTTTTTTTGAACGAAAAGTGGCAAAAATGTAATTTAAAAGAAACACACATATACGCACGCGCACACACACACGCACACACACTGAATCACACATTTTGAAAGCGCGCTTTATGTTTATGATTTCTCGAATTGCCCAACCCCAGCTCCAACTGCAACTGAACTGAACCGAGCTGAACTCAACTCGCACTCGGCTGGAATTGCGGCCACGGCAATACGGCAATACGGCAATACGGCAATACGGCTCTACGGTCGTACGGCTGTAGACCCGTCGGCCTGGAGTTGGGGGCTGCTGCTGCCAGATGGAATTTTATGTAGCTTCTAACAGCTTTCATTTGCCTGACACTAAACCAGTGTGCGCGCTAAGGAAACACGAAATATGTACTTTTATTCGCGTCTATGGGCTTGTAACAACAAGTTACCTTCCTCTTCTAAAGACTTTGCCCAGACCTGCTCGTCTTCAACTGTGTCTCTTCCCCTCCTCTCTCTCTCTCTCTCTATAGCGGTAGGGCTACCCTGCTCACATGTGCGTTAAAGACTAGCTGGTCTTCCTCTTCCTCTTTGTCTTCTGCCAACATGGAGTGGTTGCTGTTAATTTCTTTATGGCACAGACTTTCGTCTGGCAATGAAAGTTTCTTGACTTGCGCACACTGCAACAACAAAAGTGGGTAGCAGCTGCTTAATTTATTAGTCTACTGTTTAATTAGTTTTCTACTCTTCATCATTGTAGTTGCCCCTAAGTAGTTGTTGCTTGGCTTCAACTGTAGACAGGTGAGGAAGAAAGTCCAAAAGGGGCACATTTCCAAGACTTTAATTTCTTATTTAAGAGATATATGAGTACATATACACACACACATATATACATTTTATATATACCTTTTCAACACGATTTGACATTGTTTCTTGAATTTGTTATAGCCTCTGCGCAAATTCCTTTGGGTAGATTAATAAACTGTTAACATTACATGTGCAGCATTAAAGTGTTTGTTTGTTGTTTCTTTTATTGCTGCCAACATCGACTGACCCTAAACTTTGCATACTGCATAAATTACATAATTATGTGGCGAAAGCTGAAACTGAAGCTAAAGCTTGAGTAAGCCCCTTTTTCATATCGTCGATCGGTTTTATATACACGTATGTTTATTTTGATATATTTACTTCTTATTTCAAGCAAAATATTAATAAAGTTTGATCCAACATATGGTCTTCAATTTCCCAATGTATGTATAATATACAGTCGAGTCTCCATAATTCGTCCTCAGATAAATCGAAAATCACGATAAATCGAAAACATGTCTATCCCTTTGAACAAAATTCGATCTGAAAAAACAGATCCTCTTGCCATTTCGAATGATCGGGATTATACTGTACATTATTATGATGTGATATTATAAAATAAATAGGAAATAGTGTTCTATATTTTCTAATCCCTAGAAGGTTGATTCCTGTAGTGCAATAGTACTTGCATTGAGCTCTTGTAACAGTATCCGAATGAGTTTGTGTCTAAGCTTTTCTTTTCTTTTTTTTCAACTATCACTCCGAGAGAGAGAGAGAGAAAAACCGACAGCTACATATCATTGCGCAATGCAGTATATCTAGAATCCGTTATTGGGCGCAGTAATAAAAGTATTATTATAAAAGTATTTTATTAGTGAAGATCAAGAGTATGATATAGATAATATAGATGAATTGACAGTGGCCATGGCATAAATATGCCAACCAGCAAGCGTTACCTATATACATACCTGAACACCTTATCAATGGACAGTGGACTTATTTTACATTTCTAGTTTAAGCGCTTACATTTTGTAAGCATATTACAGAAAACTAATGCAATGGACTAACAAGTAGCATATACAGATTATATAAATATTTGGAAAATCTGGTAATATGTAACATTAAAAGTTTTTATAATTATTGAAATCAATTTCAGATATTTCATAAGTTAATAAATATTTCATATGATATGTTAGTTATCCTTGGAACCAAACCCGCGTACTTTCAAGATCATGAATGCCAATATGCTGGACGTCAAGAAATTGAGTCAATACCCAAGCACACTACTGGAGTATGGAATATCGCTCACGAATGCACATTGGTGAGTGTTAATGGCTCCCGGCTATCGACAATCAGTGCAGTATGGAAAACGTTGTTCATTTAAATGAAAATGAGGAAATGCTATTGCCACTGACACAAGTTCAACGGCTCTAATTTTGTTCGCACAAAAATTTCAGACTGCGGACTGCTTTGCTTTGCTAAATTGCTTAATTAAAAAATGTCGAAAAAAAAAAACAAAGAAAAACAAAAATGAAATAATTATGGCAAAACAGATTTGAGTGGAAATCCAATGTGCACGCAAAGGCGTTTACATTATATTCGCCAATTGGCTGCGATTTTACTCCACATTTTGTGTGCTGCTTAGATTTCGCCATGATATGGCGGCGGGCCTAAGTAATATTTATTACTTTACTTTTTTGCCAATAGAAAGAAGAAATATGTTTGTAATTATATATGTATATATATACATATATATAAAATAGTAATAAGCAAAGCAACGCATTTGACACCTCTAGACAATCAATGAAAAGAAGTAAGAGTTTTCTGATCTTCGTCGTTTGTTGCGGACTAATAAATACTCTGAAGTCAGATTCGACAATCCACTTAAAATTAATTCACAAATATTCAACTTGGTGGAACCTCTACCACAATCGTAGCTAAGGCAAATGTAAGGGGGGAAAATGGAAGTCAAATGAAAGCAATGCATTCGAAAAGAAGTATATTTATTAATCTATTAGGTATATGAATTTATAATTGAAGATTATTTATTTATTTGAATGATAGACCAAATATACGATATATGCATATATAAGAGCCGTAGAATTAAATATTTAAATGAGTTGTTATCAAATTGAGTAGAACAATGAGTTTTGTATTTTCTTAATTTATTAATTTTAACTGGAAATAATAAATTATAGATTAAATTTAAGCCGTCTTATCAGTGCTATATCCGAATCTTGTGTGCGAGATTGAAACTCTTAGTTCCCTTAGAACCCAAGTTCTTAATGAGAAATAGATGGGCAGTTGGACTCTTAGCATATTCGTCACATAGTTATAAAGAATAAAAATTTCATGGGGTCGCAGCAAACGTCTTCTGCCAGTTGCATGCATGTTAATGAAACCATCATACCCCCAATTCGCATTTTTGATGGCCCCAAGAGCAATTAAAATCAAAAGACTTAAGGCACAAACTTGACTGGCGACAGTCGCAACGTGGTTCGAAACTTGGCTGAGCAGCTGACAGAATTTGGGTCTGACCGTTGGTTGTATTGCTGCAGTCGGAACGGCTTGAATGACCGGCAGTGGAGCGTGGCGGGTCTGTGGCCGGCGTGCGCTCATTGAACTTATCTTGCGCAAATGGCGCGCCGCAGCTCTTCTGTCCACGAACCTCAAGCGTTGCTCCGATCCCCCGATCACTCTTGAGCTAACGCCGCGAAAACTTACGCAGACTGTCGACAGTCTGCTGCTGGTTCGTGCAGATTTTTCTCTTTGGCCGATTTTCGTGGCATGATCTGTTTAACGGCTTTCGGTTTTCTTCCACGCGTGTTGTTGCTATTGCAATTGTCGTCGTCATCGCCGTCGCCTTCGTCGTCGTCGTTCGTCAGCTGGCGTTTCGTTGGTTCGCTTTGCTGGCTGCTCGTGAGTATTTATACGCGCTGTAACTTGTTTCGAGACAGTCAGATTTAGTTATCGTCTTCAGTGCTTCGGTCAAGTTGTGTGGCTCCGCTATCCATTCCGCTCCTGCGCTACCAATTGGATATTTCAACGAAAAACCCCCTCCATATAAGGATTAACACTAACTGACTAACCAGCATAATCAAGGTGAGCTGTAATCCTCAGGCAATATTAAAATATTGCATAGAGCCGGTCATTCAGGAAGAAGAAAGAATTGGTCTCTTCGCCGATCTTTTGTATGAATTCCGCCGCATTCCATTATAAATTCTTGCATTTTATGTTATATTGTCATGCTGAAATGCAGCATGGAATTTTAATGAGTGCCCCGACAAAAACCAAAATTTGTGCAAATCATGTGCAGTTAAAGTGTGCTCAAGGAAGAGCAATAGCAATTACAAGTGGTCTTCTTCAACCAAGTTCAACATTGAATAAACGACAGCAAGTTAGCCTGGAATGCGCATAAATAACCGTCAATTGTGGTACTGGCAAAATTGTGAACAATAACTCTACAAAATTCTTCAATTGTTGCCGCAGGAATTTCAATTGCAATCGCCAAAAATATGTGACGCAGCTACAAAATAATTTCAATACAAAGTAAACACAAAATATATAAATGCAGAAGCAACAATGACTGCGCCCAATTTCACTCTCAACTTGATCAAGATCAGCAACACTTAAAAGTTGGCTCACATACGGAGTCCGTTCCCTCATCAACTTTAGGCGGAAAACTCGAGCCATCAATCTGTCCAAAAAGCCCACGGCAACCAAGAAGTTGCAACAGCAACATCAACAACATTAAAGTAATAACTAGAGTGGTCTAGTCGAGCTTGCGCGACTACACTATGCCCTGGACGACTCAGTTGCTCCTTCTTATGGGATAGACTAGGCCTCCTGCTGCATTTCTGGCAGCAAAAACAATATACCCTATACTGTAACAGTAATGGCATATGAGTACATGAATATATGTCCCAGTATAAGAGCTGGGCAGAGCCAGCGTGACGAGAGAGGGAGAGAGGGAGAGAGAGAGATAGAGAGTGTCAGAGCTAGAGCTAAAGACCAAAAGCCAGGCAATAAACCCGTTTCTATTTTAACCGCCTTACATTTGGTTTCGCGAAGATTTTCGCAATATTTGAAGTTGTTGCAGGCAACATTTGCAATAAACGCAATGGCCATTAGCAGCAGCAGTAGCAGCAACAGCAACAGCAACAGCCACAAAAACAAAGCCACATGAGTGTGCATAGAGAACTGTGAGCTTAGTTGCCTCATAATGGGCAAGCAGCACATACAGATCCAAAAATTACATCCACATTCATCAAATTTACAAATTTACCGTAATTGATGTTGGTTTGCTATTGTTGCTGTTGCTGTTGCTGCTGCTCCTGCTGGCAGAATTCAGCCAGCGGTTTTCAATCTTGCAATATTCGTTTAATATTTTTCAACATTTTTTGTTGTTTTGTTTTTGGTCAAATCGCAATATGTTTTGATACAATCGCTGCCTCACTGCGCCGTTCCATAATTGCCGATTGCACGAGTGTGTTGCAAATTTATAGTTTACCTTAAAACCAGTTGATCGAACTAATTAATATTTTGTGTTCCGACCTCAAAAATTTAGAAAATATAATTAATGGGATAGACTAAATTCGTATTAATAGATCAAGCTTTGGAATGGCTTAGCAAAATTTAAGTGCCAAGCAATAAGAAATATAAAATAAATTTAGACTGATCGAGAATAGCTGAAATCGGGTTTCATAGGTATACAAAATAATAATTAAAATTGGCTATATAATATTCCGCTTTGTATTTAGCTGATTTTTAAGTGTTGCCTGTCTATAAATATATGTATAATAGTCACCCCATGCCCCTAATGGCTCTAGGTGCAGGGAGAACAACAACTTGACTTTAACAGAAGCAACAGCTTCGTTTCCACGTAACTGCCTGGGAAGTCAAAGTGGAGCTCAGCCAAGCTCATAGCGAAATTGCGAAAGTAACATTTAAGAGCAAAATTAAGACAACAAAATAAAAATCTTTAAATCGCTTTCCCGGCACATTTGCTGATGAACTTAGTTCCAGCTGTTGCTACGTTTTGAATTTGCATAAGAGCTACATTATACTATTCACTATACATATTCACATATACATATACTGTTTGTTTCGTATTTTGCACTCACTTTTATGGACTCATATATAGTTGTTGCTGCAATCGCCGATAGCACATCAAAACTCAACCGAAATTGCCGAATAAACGTGAACCATGAACAGTTGAGTTTTTAAGGTCGCTTCGCAGTTGATTTGGGCCCAGCTGAATACCTTACGCAAGTGGGCGTGACAGTGCTATGAGTCGGTCTCTATACCCGGCTCTAACTACAGCCAGAAACATTTTGACAATGTGCTCGCATAGAGAGTCGAATAAGGGGTCTGGCCATGCCAATGAATCGAGGCAGTCGCGTGTGACTTCCACTTGAGATTTCTAAGTATTCCAATTAAAATATGAAAATGATTTTTAGATCAAAAGATAATATGTCAAAAATAATGATTGGGCAAGTAACAAATGGGTTGGACGGGTCGCCATTAATGCTATTAACTCTTGTGCAATTAAAAGGTCCTAAAAGCACTTAAAATGATTTTGTATGAATTGAATTGAAGGTCATTCAGCTAAATTAACTCGAATTATTTTCTTTACTCCCCTCTTCACACTCGTCATTTAGATGATGCTACTACATCCAACTCCTGCCCAGCGCGTGAGCATTCGCGAGGAGCTGCGCGAGCCCGAGGATCCAGCAGACATTGAGCGCGACATTAAGCTGATTCGCGAATGGCTGGAGACCCAGCCCCATCTGCCGAAAGACATGGACGATATGCGTCTGACGACCTTCTTGCGCGGCTGCAAGTTCAGCCTGGAGAAGGTGAAGAAGAAGCTCGATATGTACTACACGATGCGGAACGCGGTGCCCGAGTTCTTCTCCAACCGCGACATAAATCGCGAGGAGCTCAACATTGTGCTGGACTATGTGTAATGAAATAGTCAATGGAAACCATTCGATAGCCCAGCCTAATGAGTCTGTCATTCTTTCAGCCACTGCCCCACATTGCCAGGCATTACGCCCAACGGACGTCGCATTACATTCATCCGAGGCATCGACTGCGATTTCCAGCCCCACCATATTCTGGATGCCATGAAGGTGGCCCTGATGATCGGCGACATCCGCTTGGCGGAGGAGTCGGTGGGCATTGCTGGCGACATCTTCATTTTGGACGCAGCCGTCGCAAGCGCCTCTCATTTTGCCAAATTCTCCCCGACGGTGGTGAAGAAGTTCTTGATCGCCGTGCAGGAGGCGTATCCCGTTAAGGTGAAGGAGGTGCATGTGATCAACATTTCGCCATTGGTGGACACCATCTTCAACTTTGTCAAGCCCTTCGTCAAGGAGAAGATCCGCAGCCGCATCACCTTCCACAACGATGTTGAGAGTCTCTACAAGGTGGTGCCACGTGAGCTGCTGCCCAACGAATACGGCGGCAAGGCGGGACCCATTGTTGAGCTCAACCAGTGGTGGAAGAAGAAGCTGGCCGACAACACGGAGTGGTTCAAGGAGCAGGAGGACAAGAAGGCCAACGAATCACTGCGCCCAGGTGCACCAAAGACTACCGATGATCTGTTCGGCATGGAGGGCACGTTCCGCCAACTAAACATAGATTGAGACTACAATTATACCCAACATGTTTCATATGTGTATCTTATATATATTCTTATATTAATCACTCACCCATTTTATTGCCCATTCACATTTATATTGTTCGCTTTTCGCTTCATTCCCTATCTATGTATTGCATGTTGACTCATATCGCCCCAAAGTGCAGTAATTACAATAAAGAAACCGCAGCATATTAAGGAATGAATATCAAACCTCAACTCTTTTCAATTAAAGTATCCGATTAACTTGGGTATATATATAGTGTGATTATGGGGCGGCAAAATCAATATATAGAAATTACTAACTATGTGAAACCTTTGTCTGCCTAGGGAGTCTAACATTAAATTATACTTTAAAAGTTGACGGAACTTCGACAAAGTTTTAATGCAAATTAATATAATTATGAAGCTAGGAAAAATACCTATATTATAAATACTTTTATTATCAAACGAGTATATTAGTACTCACTCTCTTCACATGCTCATATCAATTACTCACTATAGATCGAAATATTTTTTATATGACCCGCGTGCTAAAACGAAAATATAACTTCATTATTATAACTTCATTATTGGAATAAGATTTAAGACCGTAAAGCAATATATTAAAGTTCATAGATTAGTCAACGTTGTTATATGAGTAAGCTTTGAATATTTAATATTTTTCATTGCTTATAGTAAGAGCTTTATTATACTTTGTCAAAAAAAATGTCCTTGTTTATCTTGTAACGATAAGATGCCGGAGCTTTTCTGAGTCCGATTTTCAATTAATATATTATTCACTTTTACGAAGGTGATAACCAAATCAAGTTGAAGCGTGAACAAATTATTACATGGTCGGTTAACTGTATCGAACCTTCTCTCATTTTCGACACAACTCTGTAAACCTGAATAGTTAAGGAGATATGTATTTAAATACAATAAAAATTCATTATTTATTACAAATATATTCAATTGTCATCAAAAACTTTTTAAGCTTAATGGGCGGTTTGTAAATAACAATTTAAGTTAAAATAAATGGAACCTCGATAGCTAGGCTATTTAAGAGCGTGAAAGCTGAAATCTTAAACAGCAAACATTGAGATCATGAAGAGCACAGACATTCCCAAAGAGGAGCCCATCGAACGGCGCGATCTATTCACCTTCATCGTGTCGATAATGAGGATGGCCGCAATGTTTACCTTGAGAACGGAGTACCAAAACAGTTACATGCATTTACTGACCACAGTGTTGAGCTGGAGCTATGAGATATTCACGTATTTCGTGTGTGTGCACATTGAGATTTTGTTCATGTGCTCTCTCTACATTTACTACGACGAAGGCGATTTGGAGTTCCTTGTCAACTGTCTTATACAGACGATCATCTATCTGTGGACCATCACCATGAAGCTCTACTTCCGACGCTTCAGGTACAATATGTTGAACGACATCATCAGCACTGTCAACGATAAGCATCAATTACGTTCGGCGCACGGCTTTACGTATGTGACCGTTAGGGGAGCACTGCGACGGTCCAATCTATGGATCAAGAGCTATGTGTACTGCTGCTTTATAGGCACTATTTTCTGGCTGGTGCTGCCCATAGCCTACCGAGACAGGAGTCTCCCTTTGGGCTGTTGGTATCCTTTCGATTATAAGGTAAGTCTGAATGAATAGCTAAGCACTGCGAAATCTGTCTTGGAATACCCGTTCCTCCTCATTTCTTCAGCAACCGCTTGTCTACGAGTTGGTGTTCTTCCTTCAGGCCGTTGGGCAGATTCAAGTGGCTGCTGCCTTCGCGTCTTCCAGTGGCTTTCACATGGTCTTGGGCATTCTAATGTCTGGACAATACGATTTGTTGATGTGCAGCCTTAAAAATATATTAGCTACGAGTTATTTGAAGATGGGTGCCACTATGCAAGAGTTAAGGTGATCCGCACTGTAAATCCCTGTAGACGTATTCTCAAATGGTCCCATTCACAGCGAGCTCCAGGAGGCACAATCCGTGTCGGATGCCGAAGTGAATCAGTATAGCTATTCCGTAGAAATGCAAACTTCGATGACAGAGCTAAAGCACCAGAAAAGTCTCAGCAACGCTATGGACTTACCCACTGCCTTCAGGCACTCCCTAACCCGGTGCTTAGAACACCATCGTTATATCATTAGTGTTCTGGAGAAGATGGAACGCTTCTACAATCCCATTTGGCTATTTAAGATCGGCGAAGTCACGTTTCTCATGTGCCTGGTAGCTTTCGTTTCCACGAAGAGCACAACGGCGAATTCGATCATGCGGATGGTGTCATTGGGTCAGTACCTGCTCCTTGTCCTGTACGAGCTCTTCATTATTTGCTACTTCGCTGATGTGGTCTACCAGAACAGTCAGCGATGCGGCGAAGCTCTCTGGCGAAGTCCTTGGCAGCTGCATATGCGCCAGCTGCGAAGTGATTATATTATTTTCCTGATCAATTCCCGTCGCCCGTTTCGTCTGACGGCTGGTAAAATCTACAATCTGAATGTAGACCGCTTTAGGAGTGTGAGTGGCACAATTAGATATCATTATAAAGGATACTCGAATCATGTTGCTTGCATTCCAGACGATTACAACGGCCTTCTCCTTCCTCACTCTACTGCAGAAGATGGATGCGCGTGGATAAAGAACGCAAGATTCTCTTTTATATTTTATTTTGTATATTACAATTGTTAAAATTTAAAAAAAAAAAATCTTGCATAAAAAGTAATAGACTTAAGCTTTGAATGGCAGAGACATCGAACACATGTCAATACCTCAAACACAACACCAATTGATTTTTTTAATATTTAGTTATTTAATATTATTGTTATGGGTTTGTGATTAATTCACGCTGGCTCACGATTGCGTGTGCCCCACAAGCATATGTATATGTTAAATAATAGTAAAATCGAACGTTCAACTATTGTGTTTGTTCGTTGCGGTTCTGATCTCGACTGATCTCAATGTTGTAATAAATAATTTAATAGAAAAGCATACATACAAAATTATGGTTTCGTTTAATAAATAACCGTTTCATTGTATTTTTGTTATGGCTTTAAAACTATAAGCAAAAATCATATACATTTATAAGGTACTTGGGTTTACTCTATCCGATATTTACGTTTCCTTGTCCAACCATTTCCTACTACTTTGTGTTAACTACAATGAGCAAGAAATATATTTAACAATTTAATTTGTTTCTTTTGTTTTTGTTGCAAAAGTTATTCAGTTTAAATTTGTGCCTGGCTTTCATTCTTACATTTAATTTATGCTTCATGTATAGTATCAAAAGTTGATGTAGTATCTCAACAGTTCAAGCAAATGATTTGCTTTGTTGGTCTATTACAGCCAAATACTACAATTGCTTGATTCTTGTTGTTGGTTTTTCTTTCTTTTTACAATACTTAGAAATGTTTGAAATATTCGCTTATAATTAGTTAATAAACAGTTTCTATTTATCATCTTTTCTGACTTTGCAGTTCTACATGTTTTTTTTTTTTTTTTTGTTTTTCATAAAAAATTTACATTTGTTTATTTGAATTTCAATTGTGAATTTCATCATTCAGAAGTGCTACAGAACACATCTGGATATACAGACTATGTTTTGCAGCGACTGCTTAATTTTTTAACATATATAATTATTATCAAAAAAATATATATTTATATATGATTCATTTTTTATATTTTTAGGTTTTTCCATAAATTTTTGTTTTTGCTCAGAATTGTATATATTGCTATTGCAATTCAGCAACAACAACAGCAACGAGGCGAGCAGCCAGTAAAGAAAAAAACAAAACAAGGCTATCAGCATTGTGCAAGTACTTCTGATAAATGCAATTCGTTTGCTGTTGTTGTTTTTGTTGTTCTTTGTGCATGAAATGAAAGCTCATTGTGCTGTTGCCTGAGTATTTGGCATTGTTGCTTTTGTTGTTGCTGTTAGCCGGTTGTTGATGCTGTTCACAAAGCTGGTTGCCGCTGTTGATACCTAAGATGACTAGTTTGGAGTTGGTGCATTGCTAGCTCGCAAGCGACATGTGAACAATACTCGTGCTGTTGTCGTGATTGTAGTGCTCCGTATTAACAATGACCTGCACCACATAGCCTTGGTGTATGCTGCACTCATCAATGGGCACCTTATCGCCCAGCAGCTTACCGCTGTAGAACCAACGTTGGCAACACGCATCAACTCCCTCAACAGACTGCATGCATAACATCAATTTAAAGATTAGCAAATTGTGTTCATCAAAACTAAGCAACTATGAGAGAGTAGCTCACCTGCAGCTTTTTCTTGCACTGTCCCACCGTGTCCTTAGAGTATACCGGCAGTTTAACATCAGTCATTGAAGATGATATGCGCAGCTTAAGAATGATTTCGGTTCCACCGTCAACGGGCTCTGAGTATTCGGCTGGCGAATCACGTCCATTCTCTTCCTTTACAATGTTAATGGGATATGACAGGCAGTAAATAGGTACCTTGTATTGTGTTCCCAACTCGTCGTAGCATTCTGTGAGGTAGCTGCAAAAGATGTATCCAATATCTAAGTAACTACCTTGATAACTGAATAAAGTCTTAAGCCAAAAGTAAAGTAAAAATCAAATCATAAAATTGAACAAGCAAGTAAAATTAAACCTATATATTGATAACACAGGTAAATATTTTTATGAAGCAAATGATTCTCTGTACCACTGGTTGTGTCATGGTTTATCACCCGAGAAACACATATCCAAAGAACAATAAAACTCTGTTTATAATATGCAATTTTATGACTCTCAGATCTACTTTAGTCGATTAACGGGAAGTTGCTAGATCAAGCAAAGCGACAATTTCCAATAAAAATCAAAGTGACTTGAAAGTGAAGAGTAATTCACTCTGATTACATATATTGAAGCAGTGCACTTAATAGAAACTATTCCAGTCAATGCCAGTGCTGTTGGACTTTTAAACATCTGTTTCGGGCAACACATTTAAGTGTACAAGGCTTTTAGATTCTTGAACACATTTGTTTTGAAAAGCTTTCCTCTCGTCAGCACGCGCAGTTTTCCGATATGCCAACATTGTAATTTAGACAATGTAATAAAAGTAAATTTACTTTATTGTATTTATTGATTTTTTATAGGACGCGTCAAAAGTCATTAGTGTTTAGTGCATTCGACGCGTCATTTAAGTACTTGGGAGGGGATGTGGCTTACTTGATAATAGCTCCGGGTTAAACTTACCCATTGGGCACAGATACGTTAGCGCCATCTAAAATTGCCTGGGCCATCTGAAAATCAAGACATTCGGCTGCATTTGTGGCTGCACGAAGGGCATCCCAAATCTCCTTTCGTCCGTCAAATGCAGGAGCCGTGTCCCAAAACTCGTCACGCTTTGAGCGCAGTTGTCCTTCGGTTAAAGGTACGTCGGAGCGCCATTTTATGGTCTCATGGCACAATGGGCGATTTTTACGCGCAGCGCCCCCCAATGCAATCCCTATATGGCACGCACAATAACAAAGAATTACATATCGATAATAGATGCAAATTGATGTGGCTGTGAAAAGGCTACTCACCTGCGCTGACCGGACGCGAAGCGCTTGCCGAGGAAACACTCATTGTCTCATTGTCGGGATTCATGCGACATACACAGGCTCCCATTGTTGCGGCCTTGTGTTTATACTCACATTAAATTGGGTGGTTTCGATTTGTGCGTTTCTGTATTTTTATAATTTTTACACGAGCAACAGCCGAACAACGCGACATACAATTTTTACGCAATGTGACCAGAGTTTCGTTGAAAAGTTCCCATAGTTCGATAAGACGAACAGAATGAACGAACTAGCTCGTTCAAAAATATTTTATCGCTCCCAGTCACTTTGAATTTATACGCTAATTTTATCAAAAAATATACTAAATGGTATTTTTTTGTTTTTTTTTTTACTACAATAGTATTAGTTTTTTAAAGTTGAATTGTATAAATGGTTGTAGTTATTTCATTAATGGCAGTTTTATAAAACAACCAGAAAATGTTATGTGGATAAACATGTAAAGCTTTTTAATAAGCTCAATCAAATATACACAATACATGTGTATATGTATGCGTTACTTTAGTATTGACACCAGAGAACACATAGACTAGACATGTAGAACAAATTTTGTGTTCTCTGGTCAGTGGTTCAACTGCATTTAATTATTAAGTTCCCGCACTATAATTCGTAGCGTTGTTCAACACTCGCGAGCGAACTAGTAATTGATAATCATATTTGTTAATATATGTAGCAATGTGTTAAACACAAAACTCAATTTATTTAATAACAAGAAAACGATCAAATATTCATTTCCATTGTGACATCAAACTAGCTGAAGTCATAATCTCATGTGACGGTTGCTTCAAGCGCGGAGTTAGTTTCTTGCTTAACTTATCAGCAGTCACATCATACGGTTTGAGATGAGCTATGATCACCAAGATTGTGTATATAGTCGTAGAGACTATTACATAGGTAAGGAAGGTTAGGACAAGCTGAAATACAATGACCAATAAGATCTGAAATAATTACAATTATTGGTTGCTGCTCTTGATATACCTAAAAAATTTACATGAACTCACAATGAGCAACATCTTTATAGCCAGCATTATCAGCTGCGTTGAAGTATACTCTGATAACATTTGTAGTGTTCCCGATGTGATCTTAGCACCCAAGCTTCGGTTGTTAGTTTCTTCGTCTGTACCACTATCATCATCTTCTGCTGTACTGTTGTTCACATTAATGTTTTCCATATCGTTAGCACTCGTCAAATCGTGTTCGTCATTCAGTGGCAGGAAAAAATCGTAGTATAAGCTTCTCAACATGGAATCGGGAGCGGATTTTTTCTCTAGTGTTTTGGATACATCTGGTTTAGCCGTTGTTGCTATGGTTTCTGTTACAATTGGATCTTTTAGATGTTGGAAACAATTGTTAAAGTCAATTAGGGATAGCTTAGTAGCAAAATTGCATTCCTTTATTGCTTGTCTGCGTGGGTGCGAAGTATGTTTTATATTCGGTTCACTTGGAGTCCACATTGTATTCTGTAAAAAATTAAAAATAAAATAAAAAAATAATCCGCATTACTCTCTGCGGATATTCAACTGTGTATAGGCCCCGGCGAGATTCGAACTCACGATCTCCTGTTTACTAGACAGGCGCTTTAACCAACTAAGCCACGGCGCCGTTAATGAACGACCAAAAAATGTTCGTATTAAGACAAAGTGTAGAACAGTGACGGCAACATGCACAATCGATTGCGGGCAAAGTTGGCTGCAGCTAATTGTTTGTTATGTCTAGCGACAGATGGCGCTTGTCTCTGCTTTGTGTTTTTTCACATAGATGGCGCTTGCCTTTTTCTTACTTACATAGGGCTGCAGGTCCAAAATGTTATTATCAAACTTTCCCTGCTTCAGCTGCTCGATTTCCTCATCCGTTATAAAATTGTTCATGTCCATGCACTCATTGGCATAGAAATCGTATATTTTTCCCTCGCCAAAGCATGGCGGCACCGGCTCGCACAACTCCGTGGTGCGATTGTAGAAGCTGCGCTTGCCGAAATATCGCTCCTCACAGTTGAGGGGGGTGCAGTTGCGCAGATAGTTCTTGTCCCAGTTCTTGCAGTCTCTAAAGTCTTTGCGACGCCGCAGCGTGTGGTTTCCCGGATCCAAGGTCTCAAATCGCGTATCAAAGTACAACGTTTGATTAGTCTTGAATGCCTCATTCTGATGGTTGGCGGTGGTGATGACGATGGGGCAGCTGCCGACGCGATTGTAGAGCGACTATAGGGGCGTTTGTGATAAAAATAAATCGTATGCTATGCCAAAGCAATGTAACTGACCACAGTAGGCCACACCAAGGAGACGGTGATGCTGTTGCCCGGTTCAATGGATCCGAAGTCGCCGCCGAAAATCGTGCCCGCTTGAAGCGTCTGCCCGTTGGTCAAGTTCAAGGTGCAGTCGCCATTTGAGTTCACAGACAAATTTAGCAATTCGGACTTATTCTTCTTTCGATTGCTTATCGTCAGATCTGTTAAAATAATCAGTTTTGTGGCTGGATGCAAGATTATTCATTTCCACTAGCTTACCGAAGATGAGGCCTATATCATTCTCCCGCGGCACGCGCATGATTACGCGCGTCACGGTGCAACTTGCATAGATGCTGGGTATATTTAGCGACACGAAATACAGCAGCAGTTTTTGTAACATTTTCAGCCAGGCCTACGTTATGTACATATATTCTAATATATGTAATGAGCCTTTGTTGAATATGCTTCAGGAAGGAGGCGTGGCAGACTGCAAAAACTATCAACATTTTGATCAGGACAATAGCTATCTCCGTATGATTGTCTATCCGTTGGTATTCAATATTCAAGATTTTGAGCCTACCCAAAATTTGTAAGAAAACAAAAAATATATAATAAAAACAAGTAAGAACGTTGCAGTCGGGCGTTACCGACTGCGGAATACTCATTCACATCCCATCAACAATTTAGTAGTTAAGTTTCGTTCTAATACTGTAGAATATACAGTTTTTTCCGATTTGCCACGCCCCAACTGGGCGTAGACACCTCATTTTTGGTCAGTTTTTAGAAAGAGATAACGTTACCCTAACTGCAAAGTTTGAATGCTTACCCTAAAAAAATGTGGAAATTACAGGGTATTTTTCGATATGCCACGCCCCTAAAGAGGCGTAAAAATTATTTTTGGGGAATCGATAGAGGAGGCTACCAGTAACTCAACTATCCAAATTTGAAGCTTCTAGCTATTATACTTTAGGAGATATAAACTTTTGCGGTTTGCCACGCCCCCTGTGGGCGGACATATATCCGACAAAACTTTTTGGTCTTGGGTGATCAGTCCGAGTATATATACAAAATTTGAGGTCTCTGCCATCAATAGTGTCCAAAATATAGGAGAATTTAAAAAATCACTATATCTTCAGGTCCGATTTGCCACGCCCCCAACGGGCGTAGACTTATAATTTATCTTCAGACTTTATAGAATCATACCATTAGCTGACGTGCAAAATTTCAGCATTCTAGGTTAACAACTTTAGGAGATACAGTTTTATCCGATTTGCCACGCCCCCAATGGGCGTAGATATATCCGCCATAGCTCGTGATCTTGGGTGGTCAACGCGGACCTACATACCAAGTTTCAGCTTTCTAGCTCTTCAACAAACATGATTTCTGGTATATCGGAAAATGCATTTTCCGATTTGCCACGCCCCTAGTGGGCGGATCGGGAAAATTTTAACACTTTATAAATCGGAGATATACACGAGTATGTGTTCCAAATTTCAAGTCTCTAGCTTCAATAGCGCCGAAATAGATTGCGTTCATACGGACAGACGGACAGACGGACAGACGGACGGACGGACAGACGGACAGACGGACAGACGGACGGACAGCAAGACGGACATTGCACAAAACCAATATACTGATTCACTTTCGTGAATGAGTATAAAAATATATAATAATATATGGGTGAATTAGAATTTCATTTAGCTCATGATCTAAATAAGAAAGCAGCAAATTCCAAAGGGATCGAATATGTATATACATATGGTAGATTCCTTAATATGTTTTCATATATATGATTCCCAACTTTAGGAAAACATTAAAGTTATATATAGGTAAAGTAAAATGTTCCTTTCATAAACATGTTATAGAGATAAGTTAAGAATCCTTACATAATGCTTCAGAGATTTTTTTCGTATATAACATATGAGCTACGAATTATTGTATTTATATCTCTGAAATTGCAAAAATGATATCCTTCAAAAAACATTTCTTTCTTTCCGATATATTTATAATTTAACCCACCCTCCGTTGCATACATTGGCTCATTTGCAATATACCCCGTTGACCGCAATTATGAATGGGTATAGCCAATTTTACAGCTCATGTTAAATATTTGCCAAGGAGTTAAGGGGATAACTAACATGCCATGTCTCAGTCTTAAATGAAAAAAATAAAAAACGCTAATGTCCTGATGTTTAATTAAGTGTAATTTTAGTGCGCGAGAAGCAACCCTTCAACTACCCTATAGACATACCACATATGTATAAATACTAACACACACACACACACAAACATGTACATATGCATATGGTTTATGCGATATCAGTCGCAAAAGGGTTCGCATCCAGTGCAATTTATGTTTTAATCATCAAATGCGACCCAATTGATCAGCCTAGTTGCTATTCATTTATGCGGCGGAACATTGTTTTGAAGTGCGCTGAGGAGCTGAGCTCAAAACACGAGCTGAAGAGCCTCAAAACTCTGCCATCGCTCTGAATGCGACTGCGACAGGTGACACTTTCTGCGTTGCATATTCATTGACTTGAGCCGTAATTTATGCCAGAAATTGCAAAAGAAAACAAAAACTAATTTAACAGGAAATAATTAATTTGGCTGCTTTCTTATAGGTGCGATGAAAAAAGTGCTGCTGTTGCTGCAGTTGTTGCAGTTGTTGCAGTTGTTGCAGTTGTTGCTTTGTTGCTGCTGCTTGCTGTTGCTGCTGCTGCCAGCGACCCAATTAAAATTATTTCGTTTTCATTACCCAATGAACCAGGCGTAATAATAATAATAAGAAAACCAAGTAAGATTGCTACAGCTGGACGCAACTGACTGCATAATACTCGCTCAAGTATCAAAAATAATTTCAAACAGCATTAACTGAATTTAAATAAGTTTTTTATTATTATTATATATAATTAATTGGGTAATTTTTAGAAGATACAGCTTTGCCTAATCAGAGTGATCAAGGCAAAGAAATCATAGCTCGCTCTATAGGGAAAGTCTATTGTGAAAAATCTTATACCATAAATAAGGGATATATTAATATCAATTAAAATTAAACTTTTAAATACAATTTTAATGTATTTGAGTTATTTACACTGCAAGTGAAAAAGTAGGACATGATATATTTACTATAATCTTCAAAGGGTCGGCAGTACGAGTCGTCAGAGACTGTCAGTATCACTATATCAGAGTCTTATCAGTGGAGTCTATATACTCATTTCTCTTTTTATTAAAGAGTATTTTAAGAAATGCAACAGCCAAGCAACAAAAGTCGAAGTTAAGAAGACGAAACCAAAAACTGAAAAAAACTGCCAATGCAACAAAAGTAGCAGAAACAAAAAAAAGAGAAGTTTAAATAATGAAATCACTTCGCACCATCTCGAAATTGCTCATTAACATTTTGTGTTTGCGATATCAACTTGTGAAAATCGCAGACCAGGCCAGCCTCCAACCGACTTGCCAACTTGCCAGCTTAGCCACTGTAAGCTACGTTTATGCGGCACTGATGACAATAATCAGACTTTGTTAAGAAAACGCTAAGTTAGGTAAACAATCAGCCATGAAACAGAGAGCTGGAGAGATTGGAATTTATCTACGATTCATATAAAACTTAATGTTAAAGCTTTAAAAAAGGGACTCCACCCTCCCGAGTAGTTGTATAAAATTACAAAATACCATGAAACATTTGAAAATTGGGTTTATAGTTTTCTTGAAATATTCTTAATAAGCAAGTGAATGAGAGGACGACTTCATAGACCAAATAATTAATATCGAAAACTAAATTGTTTTTAGTAATATTCGACTTGTCGTCGGTTCGTTTATTCTTTTCATCATCTTATGAACGGCTAAGACCTTGAAGCTTGAATGATTATGGGCCATAGGGTATGTCCAAATCGGGCATTATCGAATAGAACAAGCTTACATATACACTATAATACTATGCTATACACCTGATCAATTCTTCTCCTTATAAACATTGTTTTCTTGCTATACACCTGCTCAGATTTTACTGCTATCAATTTGGAACAACAATAAATTCAATTTAGCTTTTATTGCGATTAGCGCACGTATAAACGCGATTCAATATGCTTGGATATGGCCAGTTACAAAGACTCTGACTCTAAGGCAGCTACTTGGCTTTTATTTATTATGCCAAGTTGTTGTTGTTATTCTTGTTGTTGTTGTTGTTGTTGTCGTGGTCTCTTCACTGTTATGCTGCAGTTGGAGCCTGGCTTATTAGTTGGGTCAGCTTTTGGCTTTTGGCTTTTGAGGTGTGAAACTGACGACAGCCAGCCGAACGCCGAACGCCGAACGCCGCCACATCCACCTCCACCTCCACTTCCAACTCCCTCGCCTCCTCCCCCACTCTTAACCACTTTGGTTGCTGGAGTCTGTCTGTCAGTTGCCCTCTGCCTTGTTTTACGGGTCGTGATTTGTCTCTGGCTGCAGCTTCGTCTCTGGCAATTCTTGTAAAGGTCGTTTCGCCTCGCTTTACTCAATGAAAATTGCCAGCAGACAGCAGACAGCAGAAACATTCTGAGCTGGGGACGGGACGAGTCTGCAGCAGCAGCAGCAGCAGCCCGGACACTGTCCTCGGCTGTAGATAAGCCACGGCTGAACGTGTATTCCAGTAGCCATTCGATTTATGTTAAATAAGCTGGACGCAAGCGCTGTTTGTTGTAAAATACCAATTGCTGTGTCTTACCTTTGCCTTGTGATTCACGTTCCTGGTTTCTCTTTTCCCAACTTGAAGAATCCCCACAGCCGTTGATAGCAGGCGACTGTACAATGCTCTGCTCTGAGCCTAGTTTAATGAAGACTTTGAAGACTTTGATGAGATAATGAATACTACACATGAATATGCCAGTCTTGAAAGGAATTCCATTTGTATTTGTATTTGTATTTGTATTTCTTAACATTTATTCATTTATATATATTACTTAAGGATAATCAAATTCTTAGCCCTTGGTCAAATATGTTTGCTAGCTTCAGTTATATATGAGATCACATCATGCCTCTAATATACCCCTTTTTCAACTGAGTCCGGCATGGGAAGAGAAACTTCAGCATAAGGAAGAAAACAAAAAAAATAAATAAAAATAAAAAATCATTGGCACTGAATCAGATTTCTTAATTTAATTGGCTTTATGCAAGAAATTCTTTAGCCCGGGCTTTGCTCTTAGGCTCGCTTTTATAGACAAGCTGTCTGGCCAGGTGCCTGACAACAGCTACAGGCACACACATGTATACATCTGCATATGCGTGTGCATGTGTGTAGATGTGATTGTGTGTGTTTGTGTGTACAGATCCCTCAGTGCAACAACAGAGGGACCTCAGATAGCATCTTTTTGGACTTCGCAACGTGGGAAATGCGTTGGCCGCTGCTTAGCCTAATTCTCGAAAGAAAAAGAAAAAGGAGAAAAAACTTTTTATGAAAACTAATCAATAAAAAATATTTTCATAAAACAACACATAATAATCACGTGCAAAAGCAGCTCGTAGTTGGAAGCCTTGAGCGGCGATAGAGCGAGCTCAAAATTGGTAAGTATTCTAAAAGTTTGAGTGGTATCGACTGCTAGATGCCCTCTAGTACTAGTGTGACAATAACATATCCTGTAAATATTTGACTGAATTGAATGCTATAAGCATATTCAGTAAATAAGGCATCATTACCGTTACTTTCATGTAGATAAGGCTTTCTTCTTCAAATATACTACTACTACAGAGTCACATCTAGTTTTCGAAGTGAATCTTTAAGCTTATGACAAGCACTGTTTAACAGTATATTTTTTTTTTCTAGGTATCGGAAGAAACGTAGATGATTTCCTCATAGCGTATCACCTATCAGGCGCTCCTACTACTGCCAATTATATTCGTAATTTCAGAGAAAATAAATACAAATCTTTTGATAGTCGAAATTTTTAAAGAAGAGATTTCTTGGCATACCAATAAAAGATTTGAAAGCTGACTAAGTAACTAACGATATATTATATTGACACTATACCTTTGACCAACTTTTAGCAACCTTTTGTGAGCATTACTTCTCTACGTTTTTAATAAGTGAAAAATTAGGTACTTAAGTTATGAAAAGTTTAGCTTTGTTTTATCTTAAATAAAAACATAGTTCTAAAGAAAACATTAAGCTAAAGCTGGAATATAAATAGATATAGAAAATATTCCAAATAAATGATGGCGATCCGTGTATATAAGCTAAATTTTATCTGTCGAGTTCTGCCCAAGGATATATTATATATTTAAAATTTTAAAAATGTATCTTTCAGATATTCTGAACGATCAGTCTATTATTGTGCACTATTTACTGCTGCTTTGACTACAGGGTATATGCAAAGAGAAAAATAAATGAAAATCGTTCAAGTTTTCCATCATCGCGTGCCGCAGCTGCATTTTAGGAACAATTGCAGCGCATTTAAGCATAAATGTAGGCGAAAAGTTCAGACCGAGTCGAGAGTGAATGAGTGAGTGACTGTGTGAGTGTGTGTGCGAGTGTGTGAGTGTGCGACAGTTAATCATCAGCGTGAAATGAGGCACAAGAAATGCGGCTGCTTCTGCTGCTCTAGCCATGGCCAGAAGACTCCCATATACTTACTTACTATATATAAATAGTTATAAATATATATGCGCTCATATATATGTATATAATTAAGCCATAAATTCAGTTTTTATGATTTTCCACAAAGTTACGAATTTATGGCAAGAGCTGCAACAAGGTAAGCTCACACACACACACACACACACATAGAGAAACCGAAAAAAGAAAGAAACGAAACGGAAGTGCATTTAAATGCGCGCGCATGCGAAATGGCAGCGGATCGAGGGGATGAGGGATGGCGGCTGGAGGGGCAGGAGTTGGGCTTGAACCACTTTTTTTTTGTTTTTTTTTTTTCTGCTGTGAGCTGCACCAATCCGCTGGCGACGCCATGTTGCCCATAAATGTCGAGCATTTTTCCAGCCCACCTGTCGTAAATTTAACGCTTTCGGCTATGTCTTGTGTGTGTGTGTGTGTGTGTGAGAGAGGGGGAAAGTTACTCTATAAAATTTAAATATTTATTATACTCTACATATTGTGCTGTGCAATTCGTTATGCAAATTGACTGCTGCTGCTGCTGCCTGCCAAAAACAACAACCGAAAAGAGCCTTCAATGTAAAATACACAAATTTGTTGCATTAATTGCAGTAAATTGAGATGGTGCCCGCTGGAGGAGCCGCGCATTGGCTACGTTCGCCTCCCTTTAGAGATGGACGCGTGCCGCAAAATATAGCCATGGCTTATCGGCGATATAACTGCCTGCTCAGGTTACGGCGGGCTTCAACTTCGATAGCTGAGATAGTAATCATTATTGAAGAATGTTTAAGGAAATACTTTGTATGACGTTGAAGAATATTGCAGCAGTGAATATACTAAGGATATGAGCTTAAAGAACCAGGAGTTTAGAATTTTTAAATATTACCTCTCAAATATGAATATCCTTGAGTTTGATGCTTCAGGGTTGTATACAGCGTTGTATACACATCGACAGACTCATCTGGCAGCCCTATATCTTTTGATAGAGACGGGCTCAATACACGGTACAGGGTCAAAGCGGTCTTTTAAGATATATCATAGTCAAAAAGTGATGTCGAAAATTTAGCTGAAGCTAATAAAGTGATTATCGTGAACATCAATAAAGATGTGATTTCTTTGATTAAACAAGAGGGGAAAACTTAGGGCCGTCGGATATGGACAATCCTGTATGACTATTAATAATTTATTCGAAAGATAGGGAATTTCTATACAACACATTTATAGAATATACATCTGAACCTCTTCTTCCACTTAAGATTTCATTCCGCCATGAATTTTCGTGCTTTTTGGCGTCCCATTTATGAGGTACGCAGGCACGAGAATATAATTTAAGATGACAAACTGTTTGCATTACATCGTAATGCATGGACTACCCCTATCTTGGCAGCTATCTGGCATGCCGCCTTGCCTCAACGTAGGCCTACTGCCCGATGCCTGCTGCCTGCTGCAATTAGCATAATCGCTCTCCTTAAATTGCAAGTTGAGTCCAAAGCTCTACGTATATCGGACATTGTTAATCGCCGCTGTCCGCTGCATAGGGTAGCTTCTTGCCGGGGGGATCCAGTAGAGTCGGCAGAGCCGAGTTCTGCTAAAATTGAATACCGTAATTATGGGCAATTAGGTAAAATGCTCGTGAGTGCTCGTGTCATGGCTGCTTCCTAATGCGAAAATAACGTCATTAATATTTTGGCGACCGCGAGATAAAGTTGCGGCCCGCGGCCCGCGGCCCGTTCGAATCGATCGCATTCGTAGCGCGATTGGGTCCTAGTCTTGTCTTGTTGCAGGTCCTGCGGCATGCCACATGCCACACGTCATAAAACTGCATGCTTCGCGCAGACGTTGCAGGACATGCGGCTAAATGGGGCAGGTGCAAGCCGCACTTGCAATGTCGCGAGCTGCATTCGCCTTGTTTTAATGCGGAAAAATCTTTTGGGGTGCCGCGAAGGACTTTTGCTTCTACTTTGGCATTGGATGCAATTAACCTGCTGCAGCTGCAACAGCATACTCGGCGCCTTCTGCCCGCCCAGCACCGTGCCCCTCTGTCCCCCGTGCCCCGTGTTAACTGCCACACTGCACACATTCGGCTTCATGCAATAAGCCGGTGCGCGGCTTAGTCCGCGATCCGTGGCAATTAAATGCGATTAAATCGCAAGCGCAAACTCTTCAACTTCAAATGAAATGCCAGAAAAGCACTCGCAATTATATTTGAAAATGTGCATAAAAACAACGACAATAAAAAAATATGGCAACGGCAAAAACTAAGTGCAATTTGCATAAATATTTGTAGCAAAAGAACAACAACAATCACACAAACTAATAAAAGAGTTGCACGTGCAACTGATTGAATCATAAATACCCTATAAAAGGATTAACTATTACAGAGAGATACAGGGAAAGAAAGGGAGAGAGAGTTTAAGAGAAAGAGGTAATCATAGATACAAAAAGAAGAAGAGAGAACTAAAGCAACAAAATTTATATTATATAAGTGGAATGGAAAAAGGAGGATTGGAGAAAAAATAAGCAAAGAAGAAGCTCGAAAATCTAAAGCAGAGTTTAAAGAAGAGAATTAGAGTAAATAATAAGAAAGAGTGTTAATTCGAGAGTAAGAAAGCTAGAGAAATCAATATAACGTAAGTGAACTCGATTGAGAATAAGCGCATTGGTAAGTGTAAAAGAGAAAAGAGAGAATGAAAACCAAGTGCACAATATATCATAGCGTAATATTTCATATTTAGTCAAATAGTTTTGAATTTGTTTTTAATAATGGGACATATCTGAGCTGAACAGGAGAAACTAATAAATTGACTTAATACTTATATCTCATATTATTCTCATTTAAATTCTCAATTGAAATGCATGTACACCCCATCTGTAACCAATTAATGGGTACAGGGTATGTAGCTGGCTACTGAAGGCAGCAATGGCGAGGCATAAATTACACTCATGGAAAGGCAACGAGGTTGTGCGGCTTATCTGAAAGGCGAAATTAGCTGATAATATGCAAAACATGGCGAGAAATTGCAGCCTGAGCCAAATTTCAAAATTATTACTTTGCTCAACTGCACACACACATACATAGACACTCACACACACACACACACACATAGATACTCACCACACTCACACATATCACATAAGTCTTAGAGCACACTCTCTACAGAGAGCAGCGCACAGACTCATTAATTACGATTCTCTTGCTCATTTGCTTGAAATTCTCAGAATTCATATTCATTTTTACATATTATTTATTCACTTGCTATCTCGCTCTAACAGCAAAACTTATTTCATTATCTGGCCATGCATTTGTCCATTGCTCGTTCGTATCTGTTATCTGCTAATTATATCAAATTGATTGATTGGGCTCTCTTAAAATAGATTCGAGCACATTCGATCTGCATAGAGAGTCACTAGCGCTATTTTCGATCGTGGGCGCCGTGGCTTAGTTGGTTAAAGCGCCTGTCTAGTAAACAGGAGATCGTGAGTTCGAATCTCGCCGGGGCCTAGTCTCTATGAGAGTAGAGATATTGAAAAAGAATTTTTGTCTTATATTTTCACTTATTTTTATAAAATAAAAATAAAAATAAATTTCTTAACCTGTAACAATTTTTTTAACATACTTGTTTTATTTTTAAATTTTATTTTCTACTCATAATTTAATTATTACATAATTCGATTTAATTTGGCTTTTAATTTTCCTACTTATTTTGATTTCTTTTATATATATTTATTTATAAATAGCTACATAGTATTATAAAATATTAAATAAGTAAATAAATAAATTTTTAAATTATAATACTTACAAAATATCACAATTGTAAAGTTAATATATAATTGAATATATTATTAATTAAATCAAAATAAATTAATTTTTAAATATTATATATTTATTTATTGATTTTTTTTATTTTAATATTGCAATTATAAATAGGTTACTATATAATTTTAATTTATTTCAATTTAAGTTGAATAGTTTATATGAATTGCAGTTCATTAACTATAGAGTTCAGACATCATTGACTTTGTCTTGTCTCTGTGGACTATCCGAGATATAGTGAAGACATTACAAATAATATATTTGATCATATGATTTGTATATATACAGTCGAGTCTCTATAATTCGTACCCGGCTAAATTGAAAATCGCGATAAATCGAAAAAATTCTATCCGCTTGAAAAAAAAATCGCTCTCAATAATTTTCGACAGTTTGAATTTCTGTGTAAATCGAAAAAGAACTGATCCCCTTGCTATTTCGAATTACCGGGATTCTACTGTATATACAATATAAATAAATATTCGCTTATTCAGATTGAAATATATTTTAGAGAAGACTAAATCAGTTTATAGCCATTTGCTAAGTAAATATATTATATTAGTTTTAGGCAATCCTCGACTGACCTTCTGTATAAATGTGGACTTAAATATTCTTTGGACGCGATCAGTAGAGCCCTAAAGAATGAAACATTATTATATCTTTATATTAGGAATATAGACATTCTTAATCAATGGGCAAAAATTATTATTCTATATGTATGAAAGTGTTCTACATCAGAATACATTAGAATATATATTTGTTTTAGAAATGTTTTGAAATTTGATGAAATATCTCCGTGAACGAGTTGTGAGCGGTCAGTTGTGCACGACTGATAGAGGTATTAATTGGGTAGACTCGCAATCTTAAACTCCTGATATCGCGATATGATTATACACTAGCTTCGCATTGGATATGGTAAACAGATTTGTACATGTGTCTATCTCCGCAGCAAATAGTCTCATTTAAACATGAAATCGCTTCTGATATAACAATTGCGTTGTCAATAACAATTTGTAGAGCTGTCAGCTGAGCGGATTGAGATTCTAATGAACGGCTGGGGCTGACTGACTGCTGGAACTACTATTTGATTAGTGCGCGAGGCCAGTAGCAATAGTAGCAATGGAAGCAATGGTAGTAGTAGTAGCTATAGTAGCAACTGCCAACTCGTTCGCTGCAACAAATCAACGTTACAATGCGCTCCAAAAAACGGCAGCGGCGGCAAATGTCGATCAAGTGTCACGATCAAATGCTGCCTGGCAGATCAATCGATTGCCATCGAGTGTGGGTAATTACATGCAGCACGCAAACAGGGATGGCTATCTCCTGTATCCCGGGATCCGTATCTGTTCCCAGCAATGGCAGCAATTGCAATTGCAGTTGCTTCCTCTTCTAGTGCAGTTGTGCGGCACTTTCGCTTGACCTTGCCTTACCTTAAGCCTTAAAGTGGCCACAGAGTTATAGCCAGGCCAGAGCTGAGAGCCCGGCTTGGACAGCTGTGAGGCAACGGTGTGCAACGCAGTGCAACGCATCAATGTCAATGTCAATTGCTTGGCCAAATGTCTGCAGGGCGTTGCCTCATCCGTTGCTTAGCTGGGGATTAACTTTGCCAACGAGGCGCTTCCAACACATGCTGCAAGTGCATGGGACACATGTGCAGCCGCATCTGAACAATACACAATTATGTCTCTGTGTGCATGTGTGCGTGAGTGTGCGTGTGTGTGCAGGGGATGCTGAAAATGATGTTGCCAGTGTTCGTAAGCAGCGGCAATTATTTATTATCCTTGCGCCCGAAGCCAATCGCCATCTTTTTTGCTTTGTTTCGTCTGTTTTTCGCCCTGTCATCATAACTCTCCACTCTGCTCACTCTCCGCTCTCTCCACTCGACGTCGCAGCGCAAATCAGCGCCGTCGCCATTGCGCCTGCTGAACATTTAACTTTGTATTTTTTTCCCTCCACTTTTGTGTTTCATAAATTTTTGTGGTTGCTTTGTCGTTGTATTTTGTTGCTCTGGGCTACGCTCTGCATTTGTAGTAGTTGTTGTTGTTTCTTTTTTCTGCTGCCTGCCTGCCTGCCTGCCTGCTGTGACTGAGATTCATTCGGCAGCCGCCTCAGTTACGTCTGTGCATGGGTATATGTGTGTACGTGCGCGTGTTTGTGTGTGTGAATAAGTGTGAGAGTGTCTCCTCCCATATTCCAGTGGCCAGTTGCAGCCGCTACTCGAGTTGCTTTGTGTTTGAGTGCAATGCTTGAGTGGAATTTCGTCGTTTGCCGCTGTTACCGACTGCACAGTTCCATTTCCACTTTGTTGCTGCACAGTGGCACAGCAGTTGTCGTCACAGCCACTGTGAATCGAAACGAACTGTGGCTATGTGTGGCGTTGTGCTGGACCATCTTGTATGTGTGTGAGATCAATCAAAACATGCTAAATGCATGTGAATACATAATATATTAAGTTAGTATTCTGTTTATTTACTTTTTTTTTCATATTTCAGGAGATATATAATCATTTGTATTTCTTTATGTTATGAAAAGTTTTTTTTTTTTTTTTTATTTTTTTTTTTTATTTTTTTTTTTTTTTGTTACTTTAGCTTTGGAATGCTTAATTTACTTTTATGGCTTTAAAAAGTCGCTTGAATTCGCTTTGTTTACTGATTTTCATATGCTTTAAAATCGCATTAGCTTTTGTTCTCGTTCCTCCATAATTTTCTTAATCAACGTTTTCTATGTGAAGGTTGCATTGTTATTGGCCTCTTACGTCTCCGCATTTTTCGCTCTTAAGGTTGATTCTGAAATTGACAACACTCACTGTAAAAAAAAAAAAATGTTTGTTGTTGATGTAGATTGCACGCACACATACACACACACGCACGCCCACATGCCGGCTGTGCACCTATGCATATGCAGGTGCGTGCGCCCTTCAGCTCCATCCTCCCGGCCCCCCTTAGACAACGTCCATGCATCTGCATTGTGAATGCATTTTCAATGGCATTTTTATTGCAATTGGCTTGTAATTGCTATATTTAGTTTAATGGCAGCCAAGAACACGGCATTACGTCTGCCTCCATAACTGTTTAACTGTTAAGCACCCACACACACACACACGCCCATAAATACACACACATCTCTCTCTCTCTCTCTCTCCCTGTCTCTCTCTCTATAACTTTCAGTTTCATTGGCATTAAAGTGGAAAGTCTCGTATGGTAAAGTGGGTTACATTCCACACTAAGCATTCCACAATTTATCTCTGGGCAGGTGCCATTTACCTTTGCGCTGTCCACTATTCTAACCTCTGCTCATAAATCAGCCCACTCATCGACACATTTTTGCGCCGCAAATCATAAATTTTGGCTACAAATTTTCACAGCATCGAAATGTCGCGTCGCTTGCCCCATGTCAAAGTTCCCGCAGCGGCGTGTTGCAGTGCCAACAGCTCCCGGGCAACAAAAGCAACAACTAACTGCCTCAGTCCCAGTCCCAGTCCCAGCAACAGCAACAGCAACAGCATGGACTCCCGATCTCTCTACACATGTCTGAGCTGTGCCCCCAGAGACCGAGTCGAAGCGCCAGTCGACGCCAGTCGTCGCGGCTTTTATCCTTGCTTACGCTAAGATGGCGTATTGTATAACATCATTATGTGGACTTCGTTCATGTTCATGTCATAATTTTGCCCAGTCACAGTCAGTTCAAGCAGTGCACGCTCCGCCCGCAGCCGCCCATGGGCCGTGTTGCCTGTGTTCCAGTATTCCCAAGCGCCAGTTGCCGCATCTCCCATCTCCCATCTCCAGCCGAGCTGTGCGCGAGGATTGCGCATCGGGTATTTGGGCTCTGGCCTTTAAGCATATGCCAACAGAATATCAGCATCGGCATCAGGATCAGCATCAGCATCGGCATCGGCATCAGCATCAGCATCAGAATGTTGTGGCCGCTGTTTGTGCCATGTTTTGGGCTGCGTAATTAAAAATAAATTTTCGCGCGCTGAGCTGCCAGGAGCGGAGCGCGGATGACTTCGAAATTGGGCTCGTAGGGCAAGTGTGATTGCAAACTTTAGAAATTCAATTCACAGTTGACAATAGAAATGGGTTGTTGCCTTTCGATGCAGACTAGAACTGAGATGATCTAATTTACTTATCTTGAATAATCAATCGATTGCAAATTAGAATTAACAAACAAATTTTGAGCAAATTCAAATTTTAATTAACACAAAAGTACATTAAGTCATTGTTAACTAAAAAAGGAAAATATATATACTAAGAGAAAAATAAATAAATACATAAAAATTAAGTATAGAGCATGTTGTTGTTTTCTTATGCTCTTATAGAAAATACCCTTATAACAGTTAGTCTATTTAAGATATTTTTATAACCTTAAGTATCTTTCATCTTCTGTAAAAGTTAAGACTTGTCATATATATACAATTACACAATATGTATCAATATCATAAAAATTATAAATTTAAAGATTTGGTAACTATGATTATTTTAATTGATTTTTATTTTAATTGATTTTTAACAAAATTTGTATTTTCAATTGAGTTTCCATTGCTTTTACCATTTACTCACCGGGAAAGTATTAATGTTATATGCAGACATCCTTGAAACTTGGTATTTCTAGGCAATTATCGTATTATTTTATTTTATTATATTTTTGTATTTGATCTTTGTTTTCATGCAATACTATACTATTTGCACCATAATTGTCAATCGTCGATTGAATCAGGTTTTGCTTACACCTTTCAACTTTGTCACTTGTGGCACCTTAAATACTGGGCCCATTTGCTGACTGTGTTGGCGCTGAACCGCTCCTGTTTCTTGAACGAACTTGAAAAACGTTTTTGTTACTTTTTTAATTTAATGAATATTCTGGGACAATTTATTAGCCAACATATTGATTTCAGCGTTTGCCGTGTGTTCTGTTGCTCTGTTGTCTCTTTTGCATGCAGTTATTGTTGTTGTTGTTGTTGCTGCTGCAACTTGTTGCAGCTGTTGTTGTTATTGTTGTTGTTGTTATTGTTGCCAAGTTTATACGGTAGTTACCAACATAAATAGCAGCAATTTGGCCAGACACCAGCCAACACCGGCGTCCAGGCCCAGCCGAAGCAGGCCACTGAGCCCAGGCCGGAGCTGGGGCTTGCTGAACAAGCTCACAATTAATATGGCCGGCCCGCCGCCGCCCGCGCCACAGGCGGTCCACAGGGGGCCTCAGGCAGAAGAGGGCGCGGTCGCGGGCGGGTACTCATAGCGAGTGTGTCCTGTTGCGGGACCCGAGCTTAACCCTAATCGACTTTACTGACCGCGGCCAAGCTGCGGCTGCGACTGCTGCTTCGGCTGCTGCTGCTGCTGCTGTGCTCGCGATTTATGACTCTTAACAAATTGTTAATAAATATTTTATTTATATTGATGAGACATCACCAAAATTATTCACAATTTATTCACGTTTTTCGGCTCTTTCTTATAATTGTGTTTCTTTTTGTTTTTGTTTCTGTTAGGAACTTATGTTGAGTTGATGAAATAATTTCGTTGCCCGAACAGATGCGCATTTGTTTCAATTAGCTCGAAACTGACCAAATGGAGTGGAGGAGTACTATATGATATTCCAGTTATATGATTGATCTCTGTTTGCCCATCTCTGCGCTCTCTGGCACCCTGTAATTAGCGCGTGAAATGTTCCTCTCAGTACCCTACCTAAAAGTTGCTTGGACTTGTTAGACGATATGTTTTCAATATTGTAAATGCAAATTATTTCAGCTTCATATATAATAATAGAAGCTTTCTAAAAGAAGAGAAACTATATGTACAAGTTTTTCTTTATTCAGTTAGAATTTTTTTACTTTATATTTAAATTATGTGTACTTATTATCTATATATTCAGCTGTATGTGGAAATTGTTCTCATTCATCATCAGATTCATAGATAGATGTAATATTTGTATTTATTATTTATGTATTACCATAACGTTTTTGTTTATTAATAAATTTGTAAAAATAATTAATTATTAAAAAAAAAAATAATAATTCAAATTATACAGATAAGTATATAAATAATAAGCGAGCAGGAAAAATAATGTCTTTATAATTTATATTTAGAAGTATTATAATGTTTATTATACTATTTAATTATATTTTAACATGGTTAATTGTCCTCGCATATCTATTGAATATTTCTAAATTAAATATTTCTAATTGATTATATGATCGCTTAAATTTTTCTGATTATATTATTTAATTAAGTGAATGATCTTTATTTAATCATCTTAAATATATCAGAACTGTAATTTAAGTTAGGGTATTCGCTAGTCAACTTTGAGCAGTCACGAAACTTTACTTCGCTTATGTTTTGGACAATTGTAAGTGGAATTTAAATGAGTTTAGTTGCGGGTAGTGGAAGCTACCGCCTCGCAAGCAGCTTGCGCAGAGCCTTGGACTCAACCTCCTCCCAGCAGCTGTCAATCACAATGATTTATGTCGCCGCCACAATAATATTGAGAAAGAGATGGCAATTCTACAGCACGGAGTGAAAGAGATAAAGCGAGAGAGAGAGACTGAGAGCGGCAGACGGGGAAAGCGAGTGTTTGTATCTCTGTGCATTTGCCTACATCAACGCGTCAATTTATCTTTCCGCAGTTGCAACGAAACTCATCAGCGGCGGCTTCTTTTCTTTTATAATGAAACCCCCTCGCTGACCCCCTAGCCAACCCCCCTGGGCAAGCGGCGCATATGTGGCCTGGCGCTTATAGAGCTTTACTAAACATACACTGTCCGCTAAGCTGAATGGAGTATATTGGTCTTCTATCACTACATTTCGTATCTTCCGATATTAGCTGACTATAGGGAAGTATGGTAATATACCGGAAGTGGCATTATATGTGATATATAAGAGTAATAAATGTATATAATGTTTAATATGTAAGGGCATAATTGGGCTTATCCAAAATAATAATCATTTATTGAAGGTATAACCTCTTATGGATGTTTCCTATTGTAAGCGATTATATCCTATTATGTAGATAAAATTCGTAGACTAAATGAATCGATTTTGTAAACTATTGAAACACCTTTATAATATCTAACTATCAGAATCTATCTCAATTGTCAAGTTGAGATTTAACACTAGAACCAATTATTAAGTTAGGAGTACCAATATTAAATATATTGCTTCTATTTAAAAATTACATTAGTGCTCTTCATCGAGTGTTGTTACTTTGAACATATTAGAGTGATTAAGGTAGGCTGAAAATGCCTGAATACTGCGCATGAGATAATGAAATAAGACCACTTTTCTGCTTTCATTGGTTTTCAGATCAAGGGTTAATGATGATAATGATAATAATTCCATTCATATATAAATTCAGTTCTCAATTATAAATATAATCTTTAAAAAAAATTTTTAATTCGATATTATATTTACAATTGGAACCACAGCTCTCTCCCATATGTGAGCTATAAATATAATATTCCATAACTTTAGTTCCATTTTACAGAGTATCTGTCAGTCGTATGCTTGATTCCTGACGTTTTTTTTCCTTATAATATTTTTCACATTTTTCATTTGAATTTCATTTTATTTATTGCTTAATTGTCGCAGCTTTTGATGAACTGTTTGTTTGGATTTGCCGCGACAGTTTTCATAGTTCCAGAGACACACACAGAGAACTTGGATAAGATCGTGCTTGAGGTGTGGCTTGTGCCAGTGGCTGTAGCTGCAGTTGCGGCTCGATGAGATGATATGAGATGAGATCTCTTCCCCCTTGTACCTGCCACTGCCACAGCTTGTAAATTGCGACAGCAGCTGCTGCTGTTGCTGCTGTTACTGCTGTTGTGCCCTGTAATTTGGGCTCCGTTTGGTTTTGTGTATTTCTTCGTGACACCCAGCGCCATCTTGGGGCTACCTACTGAAGTCATTTACATTCCGGGTCCCAGAGCCCCGGCGATTGCCTCGGCTTCCTCTCTCGGCTCCATTCCGGCGCAGCTCAATTTACCAATCAAATAACAAATACGCCGCCAAAGCTGCTATTAATGGCGGCCAAAACGGTTCAGTTTCAGCCTCAACTTTGGCTCCAGCCTCAGCTGAGGCCCCTCTATATAATTTCCACGAACTCTCCCATTGTCGATAATAATTGATTTGATTGATGTTTCGACGGCTGCTGCTGTTGCGGCTCTTCACTCTTGATTGGTTGCGTTTCCTTTCTCTCTTTCTTTAGATATCTCGCAGTCTCTCGCTCTCTCTCCCTCTCTATGCATATGTATCTGTCTCTGTTTCCTCCTCTAGCTCTATCTTTAGTGTCTGCCTGAGCAATTTTGTGTCTGACCTTATTTTGCTTGTGCTCTTAGCCAGTTTTGGCCAGCTGTAGTCCAATTATTTTGTATTTATTATTAACAGAATTTTAACACTTTCAGATGCGCTTCAAAAAGTAATTAGCTCTTGACAGATTAACAGATTTGATTTTTATTTCCACAAATTTGTAAATATCGTTTCCTTTTGCTCTAACAGAGTTTTGCGAAAGTTTATTACCTAGTTCAATTATTACTCTTTAGAATTTTTGCTTCTGTGATAAACACGACGAACATCATATGCTCTACCCAGCTCCTGTTCAACACCGTATGTTCTACTTAGCTTCTACTCAACACTGCATGCTCCACTCAGCTTTTACTCGACACCGTATGTTCTACTCAGTTTTTACTCAACACCGTATGCTCTATTTAGCTTCTACTCAGCACGGTATGCTCTACTCAGCTCAACACCGTATGCACTCAACACCGAATGCTCCACTCAATACCTACCCAACATCATAGGTTCTCGTCAGCTTCTACTCAACACCGTATATTCTACTCAGCCTCTACATCGAATGTAATTCCGCTTTCATAATCGAATTCTGATGCTTCCAAATTCCGGCTGCCCTGCGCAATTGTTACAAATGCAAATTGTGAATTATTAAGTGAGCTTGAATTGCTCAGTTGATATACTAATTCGCTGCACCCATTATACAGCTATGCTGACCTTCGCAATGAGCTAAAGGCCCGTACTTGTTCACAAATTAGGCAGATAAATTTGCATGCGACTCAGATTACAATCGGCAAATTGGACAATGGACGCATCGCTGACCCCGAGCTCATGAGCTGTTGAGGTAGGGGATAGCCAGAACCGAGAAAGGAACAACTGAAACAAGTGTTGAGCTCGCTGGCAAATTGAGTTCATGTTAAATGCGGCCGGAGCATCCGATCTTCCCCTCTAGAGTTCTGTTGTTGCTGAGTCGCCTCTCTTTAAGGATTTTTGGTTTCTTCTTGTTTTGTGCGCTGGTCGGGAGGCTTTGTTGAGCCGTTGGCTTAGTTTTCACACAGCGAGGAATTCCACTGAAATTCAGCGCTTTGCTTTCGAAAAACAAAATTAATCTTCATTGGAAGCCATCGACAGGAGTAGACAGGAACCCAGCAAACATCATTCCAGCCCCAGCCAGCGGGCCAATTCTTCAGTCCACAAAAATTAGCGCAAATGATTGACAGCCTAAATGCGAATTTAATGGAGAACTCTTATTCTCCTCCTCCCTCTCTCTCTCGCACTCTCTTTCTGCTTGTTTTGCGCTGTGGTGCTGTGGGGCCACAAGGCTCATATCTGTCCGTCCGGCACCATCCTCCGGCCCATCTCCTCCCAGCTCTGTTTGACTTTTTGTCGGCTCGCTATAATTTGCCAGCCGACAACGTTTTGTATCGACTTTTTCCTTTTGTAAAAAGTAAAACCAAATTGTTTCCCAAAAAATGAGTCCAAATTGATGCCCGAATCGAAGCCTTAACTCAAGGAAAGTTACCGTTACAAAAAGAGCTGCTCATAATCACAGCAGCATCCCGAGCTGCCAATCGAAGTTGGGAGAGTTTTCTAATATAGAACAGGAACTTAGCATCTCGAGCAGATGCAATTGCTTCTTTTATTAAATGGGCTAAATAGTCCCTATCAGTGCCAGGCTGCCTACACTCATCCAGGCTATCTCCTCCCCCCTCTTCCACTCTCCCACTCTCTGCAGCGCTATCTGTTTGCGTTGTGCATTTGAAATGTTTTATTTGCATTCTGATGCGAATGCGACGAAAAGTTCTGCGTGCCACCGTGAGACGTCCAAAGTCGCATTTTTGCACGCGATCCTTACGCCAAGGCTCCTGCACAAATCCTGTCCAGCCGCGACCCGTGGACTGGCACTGGCACTGGCTCTGGCACTGACTGACGTCACATGGCAGCAGACAATTTATGCGCCCAGGACCAATAGGCCCCCCGTCAACCGGCTGTCCCGACTGTTGTTGTTATCGATACGTTGACTGCAAACAGAGAGAGAGAGAGAGAGAGAGAGAGAGAAGGAGAGAGGGAGATACAGACGGACGGATGGACATTGGCGTACGCGGCATACCTGGGTGTACCATGTGCGTGTCATCAAGTCGGCCTAAAGTGACAGTCGCGATTTAATGGCACCAGGGCCAGGGCAAAAGTTACAAATTAATATAGTTGCCGTTGCCGTTGCCATTGCTGTTGCTGTTGTTGTTGTTGTTGCTGCTGCTGTTGTTGGGGCTGAGCCCGTTGAGTCCGTTGAGCAGCACTTGCAATGAATAATCAATCGATTTCAGTTCAATTAGCACCTTTTAGTGTGCAAAATAGCGCGCCCAATCCACAGCACAGGCGAGCGAGCGGCCCACAACTTCTAGAACCTGTCTCACTCTCTCCCACTCTCCCGCTCTCCCGCTCTCCCTCTCTTCCTCTCTCACTGTCTGGCCCGTCAATTGCCCTGTCAGGCGTTGCTCAAAACTTAAGTGCATTGCTTGAATCACAGACAAACTAGCTGTCGCGTGGGCCTGGCCCAGGGCCTTGCTTGTCCACATTGGAGCCGATCCCAGAGCGCATGCAGCTCAGTGTGTCTCTCTATCTCCGTCTCCTTCTACCTCATATAATATATAGTTTATAGTCTGCACTGCAGTTAGGGATGGGCTTGGGCTCAATAGCCACAAGTGCACAAGTAATCGCAAGGACCTCAGATGGCCATGCAAAAATTAATTAATTTCATTTGCAAGAAATATTTAATTGAATATTCGATGATTTTCCATCTCTTTCTTTTCGGACATGCTGTTGTATATTAAATTGAATTCATTTCTTATGACGATTTCAATTCATAATTTCAGGCAGTTCAGTCATATGAAAATATTTGTATGTATAAATTCATAATCTAATATATTTCATATTTTAATAAGTTATATATTAGTGGATTATAAATTCACAATTTCATTTATTTAATATTTTCAATTTTAAATTTAAATAAACAAAGTATTCCACAAAAAATAATTTAATAAAATAAGTTTAAAGCTAAAAGTTAATCAAAATAATTGGGGATACAAATGTATTACAAATTCATAATCATCAAATGTATTATAAATTAATAACCATCAGCATAATTTGCTCACCGATAGATACATTCAAATTACTTTTCACAGTATTTAGAAATAGGCGGCTCAACTCTTGCAATGTGTGCAAGACTCGTTTATCTTTAATTTATTTTCTTTCCCGACTAGACCTAATATTTGTTTTTCAATTTAATAAATCCCTTGCAAATATAATGTCTTTGATATGAATTCAGTATATGCACTTGCTGGGCACGACTATCGCCCATCTCTAGCTGAGCTCCCCGCTCAATGTCAGTTAGTCGCACTCAAAACGCATAACTGCAAATTATTTGCCATTGTAATGAAAAGTTGGTGCAGCTTAGCGTTATGACGTGCTTCCACCATTGCCGCATCGGACAACCTTCACATAGAAAATCTCTCAACAAGAAAATTACAGGCACAGCGACAGAGCGACACAGATGGGCGTTAGACACCGAAATAGGGGCGTAACCAGCATTGACAATTCCTATGAGAGGGTCAAGGGATTAGACCGGCGGCAAACCACAGAGAGCCACAGAGAACCACCGAGAGCCACCGAGAGCCGGACAGCCACTCGGCCAGCCAATTAAGCGTCAAACAAAAAATTATGATGGTTATAATAATTCTTTTCGGTTCGAGCGTAATTATTGCTTCTTAGCTGGAGGAAATTGGGGTCCGAGAAATACGAGAAAAGGAATCTAAGAAACTAAGAAACATTGAAAATGTTGCGGTTTCCGTTTGTGCAACCCACGTCGCATCATCTGTCGCTGCATCCATCTCCAGCACTAGAGCAGTCCATCAATCCAGCAATTCAGCAATCCATCATCTTTACTTTTATTCAACTTGAATATTTCTTGGTCTCTAGTTAATTAATTAACATTAACAGTTCTGGCCGGCGCGTCTGGCTGCTGTTTAATTAATAACTATTTACATAACTAATTAAAACGATTGGCTGTAACGTGTTCATGCCCAGTTTCCATTAAACTGACAGAAGGGGCGTGGCGCGCCTTTAAATCGCCATAAAACGCTGTCTAGGAAATTATAATGGAGTCTGGCCAAGCGCCGCAGACAAATTTTTATTAGCGATTTGACTAAGCGGCGATAGACACCAAACCAGAAACTCGGAAACTCGCAAAGTAAATGCCAAAAGAAAAAATACTGTTTGCAAATGGAGTAGACTTTGTATACTCTGCACTGGAAAAGCCGTTCTATGCAATTCTCAATTTTTCGATCAGAACTTTTTATATCTATAACATATGTATTATTGTAATATGAGTACAGCCGTTGTATGCGATTCTCAGAATATCAAAATAAGGTAATTAAAATGATTATCATTATAATTTCGGAGGACCATTGCCAGCAGGTCTTCTCTTTTTATCTTCTGATATGTATTATCAAGATATAGTGTTGCTTATACTTTGATTTTACTATTTATTAACTTATATATGTACATATGTGTCTTCTTAATTATTGTCAAGAACTCAATCCATTTGTATTATGTATGTATGTATATTATTTATTATATTATAATCAACTATTAGTGAGTCTGTTGCATTCTGTAGGGATTTACTATCTAAAAAGTAGGGTAGTATTGAATAGGAATGAGTAGAGTCTTATAAGTCTGGCTGGGCCAAAGTGGGCAATGTCGGTAGCCGGCTAATTGCAATTAATTATTTAACTAATCCATCATACTGGAAACGCTGCAGTTGAAGTTTGCTTTGCAGTCGGGAATGTAATCGGGCTATGCCTAGAAGGGGGAGGGGCGTACGGGGCGACAACGTCTGCGAAGTCGATGTCGGCTTTTTGGCAAAAGAGAGAGAGAGAAAAAAAAGAAAAAAACTTTGTTGTGCCGCACACGCGAATGTCGTATAAGTAATATGTTTTTTTTTCTGCCGCTAACAATAATGCAAAATGCAAATTAATCTACACAATAAAAAATGAAAAAAAAAGTAGTGGAAAACAAGAAAATAAAAAGGCAAATACAAGTCATATTAAATTGGGCTTACATCATCAAGACGTCGCTCAGATATGGCCCAAATAGAGTGCCTACATGGCAATCATATACATATTTGGGGAAGAGTCTTATATAATATTTGGTCTAGGTATTTCTTAGGTATTACAAAGTTCCCACGACGCCCAATAGGAATCAAAAAGGAAAAACTCTGTTAAACAGTTGCGTGTTTTCAACTATTAAAGATATTTCAATTAGAGCTAAACAAATTGTTGAAAACTTTTGGGAAAGCTTGAACTAAGACATTGTGTGTTGGACAGGTTGAGTAAGAGAGATAGGGAGAGAAAGTGCGGGAACGAAAGCGATTAGCATATGTTGTGACGAGCAAACCTAAAAGCTTAAACGCTCATTGTGACAATTGTGGAGACTTAATTATTTACTAATTGTGTTTGAATTATGAAGAACTTTGCCGCTTAATTATATAGCCAACACAAATGTTTTTTGTTTTTTCTGAGTAAGCTATAAAATGAAAAAAGAAAAGAAACTCAATTGCAGCTCCAAAAACAAAGCAAGAAAAGACGCCAAAAAGAGCTAAAATATGCCAGTACTGCAAGCTCCGCCCCACAAGACGTTGGCTCACTGTGTGTGAGTGTGTGTAAGTGCGCGCTCTGGCAGTTTGTATGAGCATGTGTGTTTGTGAGTCTGTGGCTTGCGTGTGAAACAACCACCAGAGAGCGCTGTTAACAACATGGCGTGGTTCCACTTCCATAACGTTCCGTGCAAAACTCACACTGGAATTTTGAGTGAAATGCCATGAAATTTTCAACGCCTTCGAAGTACAGACGCAAACACCTCGTCTGAAAATGCAGGCAATGCAGCACAAAGCAACCCAAAGCAATAAATTAACAAACAAAGAACAACAAAGCCGCGTTTGCATATTAATAATTTGAGCATTAAAAGAAACAATAACAACAACAACTAGAGCTTGTGTGCGCCAGCTTAGACGCACTTAAGATGGCCAATTGCCGATAAAGCCGCTCCATGGACTTAGCTGTGTTGTTGTTACTGTTTGTCTCCCTCTCCCTGTCTAAGCCTGCTTAATGCGCCGCAAATTGCTCGTGTTGCTCCGACAAAGACAAGTTGCAACTTACACCTTGCAACGTGCAACGTGCAACGTGCTAGGTGCAAGCTATTAAATTTACATAAATGAAGTATTATGCGCCAAAATCAGGCTTCACTGAACACCTCCATTCACTGGCTAGTCTTCTCTTTCCTGAAGAATGTTTATCTGTTTTTTGAAATGTTTTTATTTTTTTATTTATTTATTTTTTTATTTTATTTTTTTTTTTTATATTGCCTTAATTTTTGAATTTGCTTTAAATAAATAGTGTTTAAATAATATGATAATTAAAAGAACTTAACCGCTTATAAAAATTTGTCAAAGCCTGATTTGAAATATAAAAAATTGATAAATTTGGAATTATATTGTAATATAGTTGTGAATATGTTATATGATCATAAATTTTGATATGCTGTAAATAAGAATGAAATTGTTATAGTTATATTATTTTATATAAATATATATAAGTATCAATATATTCATATTCATCAAAATATTCATACATTATATTATTATCATATATTATATTTAACCATATTTTGAATACATATTTTCGCATAATGCAAAAACTGTTATAAACCTCTTTAGCGAAAACCTTTCAGTTTAAATGGATAATAAAATATACTAGTTCTAGTAAAGCGATGACGAATAGAGTTCTATAAAAAGTGGCGCTGATAATAAAACCAGAAAGTTCTTGAAATAGCGATGCGAGCCAATGTATCCAATTTCGGATGGGAATTTTGATAAGATAAATCAATAAGGGGCTTCAGCAGACCGAATGGGCTCTCTAATTCATAAAGTATTTCTTAAATAAACTAGATGACCGTGTCTCTTGCAATCAACTTTCCTTGATCTAAACTAAAGTTTCGATGTCAATTAGCTATTCGGAACCTTCCCCATTCACGAGCAATTTACGACGTCTGAGGTGGGGCTGGCAGGCGGCGCAATTAATTTTTCATTTTAATTCATATAATTTGTTTACGATTATTGGTAAACAAAGTTTTATTTAGTTATTTTTTGGGTCGAGTGGAAATTCGCGTGATGTGCAAGCTCGTTCTTTTAATGACATTATTGATCTATTATGTTCAGGCGGCAGGAGGCGAAAGGCTAAGGGCGGACGGCAGGAGGAGGAGGCGGAGGACAATTCGAGCTGAACGATTATCTTGATGGATACGTTTTCACATGTAAATGAGTTCGGGGCATGTTCCCAGCCAATTCTTCTTCTCCTTCTCCTTCTCCTTCTTCTTCACCTTCTCATTCTCTTTCTTTATTTTGTGTCCATATTTTTTCATCGTCTCGGTTTTGCGGTGAGCAAAGCGTTAATAACACATTTAGCATAATTTCATTTTGCGCAAACATGAGTTTTACATTTGCATTTGTAATGAGAGCTATTCCGTTGCCCCTGCCCCTGCCCCTGCCCCCTCACCTGACCACAGCACAATTAAAAAGTCATAAAAATATGCATAATAAAAATAATTGTAACAAAAATAAAAGGTGCAAAAATTGCATTCGCTGACCAACCTGAGCGATGCGCACTTGGCGCACCTTCTTGTCTTCTCCTCACCTCTCTCTCTTCCTCTCTCACTCTCTCCCTCTCTCTATTTCTCTTTCTGTGGCAAGCCACTTGACAGATACATAAATAATCAAATAATTTGTATATAAAAATGCACGCCAAGGAGGCACATAAAATAAAGTCATAATTTCGAAATGATTTATGAAATACACTCAGAAAGTCTCTTTCTCTACGTTGCTCTTGCCTCTTCTCCTTTGGGGTATATTAGCTGTGGAACTTTTTGTTGAGCATATAAAATATGAATTCTGTATAATATCATATATTTATATGTATTTCAATATATGTATATAATAATAATAAATAATAATAATAATATTTGAAATAAAATGTGATTTATACATACATATAGCATAGTAAACATCTACTTTCCAGTTATTTAAGTTAAAAAATATTTTCAACTAATTAAGTCAAAGAAACATGACTGAAATACCAGTCTAAATAAATATTAAATCTCAGAGTCATTAGATTTAAAATATAATAATAAATTATAAAAAATGCACATTGAACATTATATTATCAATTTATTTATATTTATAGAATTTAATGTTTCTGCCCTCATATATAAAGCTACCTTATTTTATTATTTCCATTGATTACTTAATTACATAAAAATGAAATATGGAACTAATAACACACTTTAAATTAGTGAATTTATAAATACAATTTATATATACAATTTAAATATATTTATATCTCGCTAAATAAGAAGAAGCTTTCTTTATTATATTTATTATTTCTATTTGATATATGTATATGTGACAATAATCTTTCATTTATTTTATTTTATTATCTCAAGCTGATTTGCCTGAGATAAGCATTTTCAGTTGTTAAATTGAGTATCTCGTGGTTCGTTGTTAAAATCTTTCAAGCTTCATATATATTCAGGCCTTAGACTTGTTTTATTGTAACACATTTAAGATTATATTATTTTATTTAATTTCTTTGCTTAATGCAGCGCCTTTTAAAATTAATTTCCAGTGCTGCATTTGCCTGATGTTTATATTGTATATATGCATACATATGTATGTAGGTGCATTTCACATATTTTTTGCTGGCTATCCAAGGCATTAACATAAGCCAACACGCATGAGGAACTCAAGCTTATACACCGGTAGGGGTAGTGAGAGAGCGAGAATAAGAGTGAGAGAGAGATAAGGTGAGAAACTCTGGAAAAGTTCAGTTTGGGCTCGGAACTTGTTAAATTTGACATGGCCTCTTATGATTAGCTGAATTATGCTTAATGCATTTGCATTGTGATAAGATCCGACTAGAACAACTAGATCGCCCATACTACATATAAATATGCTTTATATGTATTGTATGTGTGTATGTGTGCATATAATATCAGCTGAAGAGGAAGTTGGACGCTTGATAATCATGCCATTAAATCGTCAGCATTATGAATGCAAAAGCATCTTTGCAATTCCTCAGTCTTTGCGCCCCTCCCTCCGGCTCTCTCTTCCTCTCTCACTGCTTGAGTGGCAATTAGGCGAGAAAAAAGTTGCATTTTTCATTGGCTTTCAACAGCAACGAATGTTGGCAAAGGGGCAGCTGCAGAGCGGTGCGGCGGCTGGGCAGTTGGTCATGTTTAAATTTGCATTTTAAATTGTATGCTCTAATATATATATGCATATATACATATATATGTATACAATATATATTTCTGCTGCTCTCCCTCGCCATTTATTATTTATTGCTGCGAGTGCAACAAGGCGTATGCTTAACTTTATTGATAATTGGAGTGAGAATAAGCGCATTCACAATTTTGAATGCAACGTTTTTCTTTTTATTCGTTCCGTTGCATTTCTTTCTTTTTTCGCAGTTAGTGAAAAACATGGACGTTGATTAATGCGATTTGAATGCATTCATTTAGATTTTTCTGTGTGTTAAGTTTTTTATATACCCTATTAATTGGAGCTAGATATATTTATATAGTATAGGCAATACATAAAAAATTCTGAAGTTTCATTTTTTTGGAGCCTAATAACAATAATCATTACCATCTCTGCTTCGGTTAATCTCTTTAACTTATTAACGTCAGTTATTCCACGTCTTCTATTTGTATTTAGGCACATCAGATGTTCTCAATATATTGCAATACAAACGAATCTTCGATTGCATTATATTTCATTTACTTCAGTTTATTCACTTTTGAATATCGCTTCATATTATTAATATATTATTTAGCAAACATATTTTAATTCCAATTTTATATGTTGGCTTATATGCTTTAACCATTATTATATTATTTATCTGCCATTCTCTTAAAACATATAAAATACATCAGCCTATTCAATATAACTTCACATAGGGCATATCATGGCTGTCGTTCATTTTCGCAGAACATTTTGAGTTTCCCTTATTTGGTTTGCTTTCGATAGTTTTGCATGGCGCCAAAAGGGCGTGACAAACGTTCAGATCAGCCCAGTTGAACCCTTAACAATTGCAAAGCAACCCCATCAAATGCGCCACATGCACCCAGCCATCACCTCCTCGGTCGCCAAATGACTCCTCTAGCGAGTCGTTTGTGGTTGAACATGCATTTAGGTTTAAGCGTGAACCATTCGCTATCATTAGCGGTTTGCAGAGCTTTGGGTGGCACATAAGGGTGCGAGACTGCGGGGGAGTGGGTAGTGGGGAACGGAGCCGGGCAACGTGTGTGGGCGTCACATATATCGGTTGCGAAACCATGCAGTAACACATGCACCCACGCAGTCCAAAACATATCGAAAACTGCAACCGCAAATCGAGAGTCAATTTCAATATGCCGAGACAGAAGCTCTCTGCGAGAGGGCCCGCGCCTAGAGAGAGGAGAGAAGAGGCAACTGCCTGTGGCAGTGACAGGTTGCTAATCGGTTAAATTAGCCGTGAAAGAATGCACAAGTCATCGGGTTACGTGGTCAACTGTGAGCTACACCCTCGCAACGTGAGAACTGGGTAAGCCAACTCGACGACTCGGCCGATCGAGTCGAGGCTCGGGCTCGACTGTCTGATTTATGATAGACGTGTGCCACTCGACTGTGTGGCTGCCACACTGTCCGCAGCCGTCAGCCGTAAGCCGTAAGCCAAAGCCGTATCAATATCAATGTCAACAGGTTTTGTCTTGTTACTCTTCTTTGCGATCCACCGATCCACCGAGCCCCGAGCCCCGAGCTGCTGAGCCCCTGAGCCACCAAGCTACGTAGCTACCAAGCTGCCAGCTTGATCTCTGCTCGTGTTGGGCCACACAGAAAAAAATGTTCGCTTGCAATGCGAAATTATTGCTGTTTTTATTCAAATCGCATTATTTTCATGTTTCTTTAGTACATTTATATTATAATTCGATTATTACAGTTCATTGAAGCCGTCGTAATAACAATTGAGTTATCTATTAATCTATTTAATACTATAATCGAGTATATTTAGCTACTTATTTCTCTTCATCTTTCTCCCTCTCTCTCTCTATCTTTTTCTTTCTATTTCTCCCACTCTTTTATTCCCTACCTCCCTCTAACATTCTCTCCCTCTCACTTTTCTGTTCCTCTCTTACTCACAACATATCTCTATTTTTGTCTCTCCTCTCTCTCTCTCTCTAGCTTTATTTCTTGCTTTCACTCACTACTTATCCGTATCTCTTAATACTTATCGCTCTTTCTCTTTATTTATTATCTCTCTCTCTCTCTCTCTCTCTCTCTCTCTGTCTAATTATCGGAATTTATATCTCTATCTCTTCCCCTTCCCACTCTCCCTCTAATATTATGTTTACTTCTCTTTCTCTGTCTTGTCCTTTTCCTCTCTCTACAATCAGCTATATTTATAAGTCTTTCAGATGTTAAGAACAGAAATATATTTATTCCATATTTATGTATCATATTTATCCAGTGTTTTCGTTTTCATTTCTAAGACAGATTGCAAATGAAAAATAAAAAAATAAAAAAATAAAAATTTAAAAAACAATCAATAGACTAGAATCAGAAAGTATGCAGTTCAGAGAGGAAGTCGATTCATGTTTCAATTCGTATGAAATCAAAATATGTTGAGAGTATTTGCCTGGTACTTGAGGACTTTTAGCCTTACTTTTTGCTATAGCCTTTCAATGCGATTGGGCTTTGTTTCGCTTTCGCTCGAAAAGCAAGTCGGATTTGTTTGGTTGCAGTGCAGATAGCCCGTGGGGCTCTCACACTCGCGCGCTCTGCTTCTTGTTCATCTTCAGTGGCTCCCTTTGGCCTCTTAATCATTGTTATTTGGAGCCATTAGTCGCGCAGCGCGGTTTTTGCTGCTGGTGTTTCGCATTGCAATTATGTTGACAATTCGGCAGCTGGGGCCGCAACTGAGGCCGACTCTGGGGCAGAGATTATGGCTGGGATCGTGGCTGGGGCCTGCCTCTGGGCGCTTATCATTAGGCGCAGTTTATTGAAAAAGAAATATCAACATTTTGGGCTGATTAATGGGTCCGCAGAGGCCGACAGGTGCTGCTCCTCTCTGCTCTGGCATCTTAAACGCTGGCAATTAGGCTAATGCCAAGGTTCGAATACCTCAGATCGTGAGATAAGTCGTCGCTCTGCGCTCTGCGCTCTGTGCCCGTCTCAGCCCATGCGAACAGGAAGCGCAACGTTTGTCCAATAAACGTCGCCCCAAAACGTTGCATATAAATTCTCAATTATCGCCCACGCCCCCAAACCGAGCAGTCCCTCAAGGAGTCTGCAATTTGCCACAGTTTGGAGGCGCATAAATAAAAATGTTTTGCTCTCTCTGTGCCTATTTAGACATCACTGCAACAAGGCCAGCAAACACCACATCAAATAGATAAATGTGCCACGAATTCCACATACCCTATCGACCAAAATATAGCTTTAAAATGGATTTTTATCTTTAAGTATTTATGTGTATTTAAAATTTACTATGATTTATTTGTCTTTTGTTTTTAAATTTGTACTTTTTAATATATTTAACATATTTAATTTAATATTTTATTTATTTATATAAATTAATTAATTTATTTTTTGTTTATTTGCTTTTTTCTTAATTGATTTTAATTGTGTTTTTTCTTAATTTCGATTATTTTATATTTCTAATCCTATTTTATAAACTGATATAATAACTTTAACTCTTCGTCTTCTGCTTTCTTCCAAAATTTAGACAAGTTCCTAAGTTTAATTTATTCCTGCCTGGCCCAGTCTCTAAGGAGACTTGAAGTGCTGCATTTACAGGGCATCTGGGAGGCGGGCTGCTCTACTAGCTCTGGCTCAGTTAGCAGATTGAATCGTTTAGAGTCAAAAGCTTGTGCTAACTGCTGCCCCAATGTGGAGCGCGTTCTGTGCTGCGCTGGACGTGGCTGCAATATCATTACTATTTACTTTTTGGGGCCTGCGGTGCTGCGCAATTGATCAGTTCGGAGGGAGTAGCTCGTGGGGAGAGCATCGACGGCAGGCAGCAGGCGGCAGTCGGGCAGGAGTAGCCCAACAAAATGCGGAAACGTGCCGTGCAGTCTGGAGGTTGTTTTAATTCCTGCCCGCGATTCTCATCGCATCGGGGCTGTTGTTGTGGCTGGAGCTGGAGCTGGAGCTGGAGCTGGAGCTTCGAATGGTGTCTGGAATTGAAAACGGCCGCGCACAAATCCATCAAGAGTTGGGCGAGCTGCCGTTGCCCAGCGCCATCTAAGCTGACTTTGCAATGGGAATACGTAAGCCCTCTCCCACCCCCTCCAGTTGCCAACAACTGCATTAGAATGTTTCATTCTGCTGTTGTTGTTGTTGTTGTTGCTGTTGCTGTTGCTGATGGTTGGTTGTGTAAACACCCACCAAAAAGCGTTTGGTTCATAAATCATCGCGATAACAAATTACCGCTGCCGTCTGTTAAGCTTTTTGCCAGCCAGCCTGAAGAGCTCCAGTGCTGCAGTTGGAGCTACAGCGCTGTAGCTGTTGCTGTGGCTTGAGTCTCAACAAAAGAGTTGGAAGTTACAAAAGATCAATCTTATTTGCGCCCAAAAATAAGAAGGAAACAAAATTTGATCAAAATAGCCAAAGAGGCGCTTGGCCACTGGCAATCATGAGCGGGCCAACCTGGAAGAGAGGGGCTGAGGGATAGAGTGCGGAAAAGAGATAGCAATAGAGTGAAAGAGCCGATTAATTTGGGCGATTTACGGAGACCAACGCAGTGCCAGACTTAAACTGCAACTCGAACTCTAAGTTTTGTGCATTATTATTATTATTATTACGTTTTTACCCTGTAGGTCTTTTGATATAGGGTAGCATGAAACTTTACTATGCATGTATGTAACGATAAGTTATTATCATTAATGTATGCCCTTTATATCTCTCAATGGACTCAGGATAGATAAATATATATAAATATATTCTTTATATATTTTTGATAATATATTAAGGTAGTTTTATAACCTGAACCCATTAACAATTTTTGTGAAAATGTATGTGATAGGCAGAAGGAGGCGTGGCAGTATAAAGTAAAAAATATATATACTTATAAGTTAAGTATTTGTAAGCCTTGATAAAATAGAATCATGGATCTATTAAAATAAAAGATTTTTAGTAAAATATATAAGCTCGTGTTTATCTAAAGTGGCTCTATATAAAAAGGGGAGTTTTAATTTGAATGTAATATCTAATCTCCACACTTATTAGAAACATCCTCAAGAACCCATGGAATGTAGTTGCCAATCAATTTCATACATACCCAATGCACAGGGTATCTGTTGTGTACTACTTACGATTTCTGCTGCTTTTTTGGCTGTTGTTATTGTTATTACTCGCATCTTTCGTGTAGGCTAAACAAACTTACAATTTAGATTGAATTTATTTGTGCGCCGCCAGCCGCCCGCCGCCAGCCGCCCGCCGCCTGCTGCTTGCCTAGACGAGGAGCAGCCCATTGAGATCTTCATTTGCTGATCTTTCTGGGAACATCTTTGCGGCGTTGACCCCAAAGGCAGACAGACACAACGCACACGCTGCCTTAGCCACAATTCCGACATCGGGCATCGACTGCGAATTGCCTGTCTCACTGACCAGTTTCCAGTTTCGTAGACTCTGATATCCTGCATCCAATGAAGCAAAGGGGCGAATGATTTGCGCAAATGCGTAAAAGTGAAACAGATTATGAAACTAAGGTGATATTTTAGTGATATATATATTTTGGAGTCTTCTTTAAAAGAATGTAAATCGCAAATGCAATATTTTGAATGTTTCCCTATATTTTTGTCATTTTCTGCTGTTGAGCGGAGCCAGGGTATCATTTAGTCGTTCACTCTTGACCGAGCCATTCATACATTTTGAGCTTTTCCTCTTGCTGTTTTAGCTGTTCCTTTTGAACTCTATTAAACTCGGCGAATTTATTAATTTCGCTGCTGATTAACTGTTTCCGATAGTGCCTTGGCCATTGCCCGTTTCTGGTATCCGCTATTCGCATCTCCCAATAAATCATATTTCTGCCACAAAAAATCTCTTTACTGTAACCCGATCTCTGTTTCTCTCTCCCTTGCCTGACGAAGATTGACACTTTCTGCGCTTTGACCAGTGCCGACCATTTAGCCTTTTTCCGGTTAGAATAAGATTCCTACATAGTTAAAAAACTGAATCTGTATCTGTATCTGTATCTGTATCTGTATCTGTATCTGTATCTGTATCTGTATCTGTATCTGTATCTGTATCTGTATCTGTATCTGTATCTGTATCTGTATCTGTATCTGTATCTGTATCTGTATCTGTATCTGTATCTGTATCTGTATCTGTATCTGTATCTGTATCTGTATGCATTTTGCACATGTTTTATTTTTGTTTGAATTGTTATCGAGGCGCTCTTATTGAGGCACTTAAACGATTTGTCAAACTCTACACGTTGTTGTTTGATGTTGGTCACAATTTCTGACCATTCCATCAATTATAGTTCGTATTTTTTTCTGTTTATGACTGCATCTTATCGATGCAATCGTACAAGTAGTATCGTAGCCGAACCAAGTATTGGATGTTCCTCAACTATGGTTCTAACCATTACATAAGGTAATGTGCTAAGTGCTTTGCCTTTTTCTATTTGAGTTAGGCCAAATAGCGGGCTTGCGATACTTCCAAATGTATCTATATATTTATTTTCGAAATCAGATACTGGAATGAATTCGAAATGCCGTTGTAATATTGTCAACGAGTTTACTCTAAAATTCGGTTCTTTGTTATAAATTTCTTGTATTTTTCCGATCATTTTAGAACATTTCGAAGTACGAACTATTTTAGTTGGCGAATTCTGCAATATGTCAGATAATATTCGGATTTTAAACTTTATCTAAATCGTTTGCACGACTTAGATACCGTTTTTTTAGTGTACGCTTGTACAATAGATACGCTTTCATTAACAGATTTAAAGCCGTTAAGGCCACCAACAGAGCTAGTAGCAGTGTATGCGTTTCTAGATGTGGTGTGGTATCCATGACTTCTACAACATTGACCACATTTGCTGTATTATCAGCAGCCTTTGAGGTTTTGCCTCCCATTTTGATCTTTTAAAGTAAATTTTCTATTTTGTTTATTATTATGTTTTTTTTTTTTTTTTTTTTTTTATTTAAAAGGTTTTCTCTTTTTTTTTCTTATATTCTAATCATTTAATTTTATAAGTATATTATGAAATAAATTAAAATAAATTTATTTTCAAATTTCTCTTAAGTCAATCTTTTAAAGTAAATTTTAAATTTTGTTTATTATTATGTTTTTTTTTTTTTTTATTTAAAAGGTTTTCTTTTTTTTTTTATTCTTATATTCTAATCATTTAATTTTATAAGTATATTATGAAATAAATTTATTTTCAAATTTCTCTTAGGCAAACCAAAAAATTTTGTGTGTCATTTACGCACCTCCGTGCATGAATAGACGCAATAAGGACTAAAAAGAGGGCCCTCGCAGTCTGCTGGACACCTCTTTTTTAGTACGGGCAATTGTTTCTTTGGTTGTGGTTCCACAACCTCTACTCTATCTGCCAGTTTTTCAATATTTTTACTACCGTTAACCTTATCTGAACTGGCAGATTTGTTTTTTTTTAATTTTTTTTCTTCGGAGTCGAGAAATTCGATCTCCGCCTGTAATTTTACTGATGTATCCCAACTTAGTTGTTGGGGTCCATACAGTAGCCTATGCAGTTCGGCCTTACGTTTCTTTATTCTATGTAAGACTCCACTGCGCCTAGTTTTTCTTTTCATTTTTTTTATATCGTTTCAAGAATATAATTTATTCATATATACATATATATATATATATAGAAGTCTATATTGTTTTTTTTTTTTTTTTAATTTCTGTTTCAGATTTCTATCATTTCCCCTTTTTTTTATCAATTATTATTATTTTCTTTTTATTTTTTTTTTTTTTTTATTATTTTTCCTACTCGACCAACGCAGTGGTCTTCCTGTCTAAATTTTGCATGGCTTTACGGGCCATGCGCTATACCGAGCAACGCAATCGTCGCTCAGTAGTACAATTTTACAATGTATAACTAAAATTAAATTTTATATCTTAATGTAAACAATATTTATTATAGTCTATAACGTTGCGCGCTCTGAGTAGCGCTGTCGGTTCACATGATCCTGTTGTAGGGCTGGGCGTGGCCGGTGCAGGTCCTTGCACAGGCTTTTTTCTGCATTAAATTGGCCCAGCTTGGCGCGCTGGGCGTGGCCGGTGCTGGTCTTCGCACAGGCTTTTTTTTTTTATATTTATAGTTGATTATGTCCGTTGTTGCTGCGGCTCATTGTTGTTGTTGTCATTTGGTTCGAGGGCCGAGCTTGGCGCGCTGGGCGTGGCCGGTGCTGGTCTTCGCACAGGCTTCTATATTTATAGATGATTGTTGCTGATGTTGCTGCTGCTGCTGTTGTTGTTGTTGTTGTTGTTATTCAGTTTCTGTTGTTGCTTTAGCAGTTGCTGCTGTTGTTGTTGCTGCTGTTGTTGTTGCTGCTGCTGCTGTAGTTGTTGCTGCTGCTGTTGTTGTTGTTATTGTTATTCAGTTTCTGTTGTTGCTTTAGCAGTTGCTGCTGTAGTTGTTGCTGCTGCTGTAGTTGTTGTTGCTGCTGCTGCTGTTGTTGTTGTTATTGTTACTGTTGCTCTTGTTGCGCTATTGCGCTGCTGTTGCTGCTGTTGTTGTTGTTACATCGATTAGATATATTGTGTTTGCAACTTATTTGAAAATCTTGCCCTGGTTGAATTTACGGCCATCATTGTCCACCGAGAACAGCCCAAAGGTATGCAGCCACATAACACTTATAGTTTTTAAATAAAAATATACAACAGGCACTTGAGTGACACTTGTCACGGTCGCCATGTAAACAATATTTATTATAGAACAAAAAAGAACTGTTTAATTGCAGTGTCAGGCAGCGAATGCTCTCCGTATTTTATTCAAATAAAGTCTTAGCCTAAAGTACATAAAGTTTACATAAAGAATTCTGTCGCTTATAGCAGCGGCAGAATGGGAGTATATAACATGCTGTATGTGTGTGTATATATGTTTGTATGCATATGCAGAAGGCATATACATTTAGCGTATAAGCTGCGGCGTGGACAAGAGCGTAACAATGCTTACGTTGCAGATCCCACGCTGCAGGCCAGTCTATACATAAGTGACCGATCATATTACGGCGCTTATGTATAGCTGTTATAATATAAGTAAAGCAACAAAGTGTTGCTATGTTGTGAGCATGATACTCTTACTTATATTTTAGGCATATGTCAACTTCATATATTGTATACACTACAATACTGTGAGCATATGCTTATATGACATACAACATACTACACTGTATTTGTATCTGTATCTTTTGCAGTTTTGCAATAGTTCTAGCTCTCACAGTCTAAGCAAAAGGTTAAGGCTGGGTGCTGGGGGCGTGGCTGCATGCATCGATTGGTTGGTGTATGAAGCGTATTAAGTATAATGACAGCGTCAAACACACGACACACGTCGCGACGTGACATGCAGCTACTAGTTTCAACTACATCCATGTATGTATTATGGATATGTTCGTCGCTATTGTAGATACATTTGTCTGTTAACGCTGAATATGACAACTGAGACAATAAAAAAGGAACAATGGATGCATTTAGTCGCTGTTGGTCGCAATTTGAAATACTCTATAATTGCATTAGTTTTCCATTTTGGTGATTTCTTAAACAAATATACATAGCTATAATAGAGGTAATGTATATGATTCTTTGACATGGGTTATATATAATAGATACTTTAACTTATTATGTGCAGCTGTGGGTTATTGATGCCTTAGACTCTATTCTTAAGTGCTGAACGCACTGCATACTCAATACTTTATAGGATAGCCAATATTTATGATATATACACATATACATACAATATAATATGACACATAGTTAGCTGACATACAGAGTGACATTCCGCATTAACCTTCTAGCTGTGTCTCTTTTATGCACTGTAATCGATATTCTTACTTTGAGGTCCTCTCTTTTCAAGCATCTTTGCTGTTGCAAATTCGCTCTACTATAGTCTTCTGAAGATATTCAATATATGAAATATGTTTCAGGTGTTTCAAAGAAAGGCAAGAGAGAAAAACACAAAGAGAAAGTGTGAGAGGAAGTATGAAAATATATGCGATAGCTATATATAATAAAATATATAGAACTTGTTCAACTTTTATAGAGTATAATCTAGTCCCATACAATAAACTAAAGAACTCCATTACTGCTTTATAGTTCTTTTTTGCTTTTTTTTTTTTTTTTTTTTTTTTTGTAGCTTTTTGCTTTTGATTTGGTTTTGGTGGTGTCCACGTTGACGTCCGCATTTCGCTTATCTCGCGCAATTGATCGCTTTGACTGGGCTGTGTTGTGGTTGTTTTTGTCGTTGTTGCTCGCGGCCATTGTTTGCATTCTTTGTATGGTTGTTGTGTCTAAAATGACATAGTGCTGCTGCTACTGCTGCTGCTGCTGCTGCTACTCCTGCTGCTGTTAGTTGTTTGTTTGTTTGCGTTGCCACAAAGGCCGCCATTTTGAGCTGCAGTGAGTTGTCGCAAATGGCAATTAATAATTGCAGCTACTTAGCAGCCAGCCCAACGGCGCGCGTGTGTGCGTGTGTGTGTGTGTGAGTGTAGCGCATATCTGACAAAGGTAAACATTTGTTTATTGTCGCTGGCAGCCATTAAATGTGCACTTTGTGTATCCTTTATGGCTTTGGCTTGTTTTTGCTTATTTATTTATTTTTATTTTTTAATGCTGTTTGCCTAATAATTATATTTAATTGATATACACACAAACTGTTTGTGTTCATGGCTGTGTGTGAGTGTGTTTTATTTTTTTCCTAGGCGCCTCTTTAACTCTTTTTGCTGCTTTAACATTTTTGTCTGTTTGTTGCGCTAATGTCGTCAGCCTTTGACTGCGGCCCGATAGTGATCCGATTGAGGGGATCGAGGGGCCGCACGATGAGCCACTTAATTGGCAAATTATAGCGCTTGTCTAGATCTGCATCGCCAGCCATCAACTTTGACATTGATGCGTTCGGGCAGCTGCCCTGCACCCCAGCCCAGAGCCAGCGCGGAGCCAAAGAGATATGATATTGAAACAAAAAGTCGCGCGCGTAATGAGAAACTTGTTATAGGAAATTAGGCTGGGAAGGGGCATAGCTGACACTCCGGAGCACATTAAGTGCTTGCGGCAAAAAGTTATACAAACACATAATTCCTCAAAACAACTGAGGACTTCGACCACGACTCTGACTCGTACACCGACTGCGTAGTCTGCCTCTTCGTCTGTCTGCCCGTCTATCTGGCTGTCTGTGTAAGGGATCGTCGTGGAAATTGATATGCGAAGACGACAAGCGAAATGCTGCGACTGCGACCTGGGCCTGGACTGGGTAATGCCAAAAGGCACCTGCAACCGTCCAGTCTCCCGAGTCGAGTCAAGTCGAGTCGAGTCGAGTCGAAGTCGAAGTCGAAGCGTAAATTGATAAGCTGCAAGTGCTGGATGGCTGTTGGCTTGTTGCAGTGGCAGCATGCAAAGGGCGAGTGGGCAGCTGTTGCAGTTGCAGTTGCAGTTGCACTCAGCAAAACCAAACATATACATAATTATGTATGTATATATCTTTGCATTAATAGCATGCTTAAGTGTAAGATATCTCTGCTCTGATGTGCTTTAAATAAAATTAACTCATGTGCAGAAATGATAACCTAAATGAATATTTGGGTAATAGAAAAGACTTGTGCATTTTTTCAAGTGTAGTTCATACCAGTTGGCTTATTAGAGGCTGCGATTGACATTGGCTTTGCCATTTGCCTTCTGTTTTGCTCTGCCGTCTGCTCAGCGGGAATTCGCGCATGCGCAGCTCCCAGGCTATGTCCAATCCCAATAGCCAATGGCCAATACCCAATAGCCAATACTCAATACCCAATAGCCAATGCCCAGTACTCCACTCACCAGCCCGGAACAAGACTCCCTTCGACTAGACGAGAGCCGAGAGATAAACATATTTGGCTGCAACTTGGCAAAACCTGCACGCAATTGTAATTGCCTTCAGTTCGATTCTGCTTCGCACACCTTTTATTCTTCATTTCGCAGCCGTCGTCAGAGACTAAACACTGAGAAGAATTTTACAAGCTGTAAATTCATATTTCAAAATCGTTAAAGGACTATTAGATTTACCGTATATGTACATATATACAATATATTATATAAGCATGGTTGTAGTTACAGCAACAAATTCCAGGAACAATAATAAATAATCATATTCACAAATTATGTTCAATTAACTGATTCCAGTTCGCATATTTAGCCCTCCTATGCATAGGCATATATTTATATGTGGTAAATACTTTTTATCATAAATACTTTCAACAATTGATCCCATTAACTTTATTAAACAACTCGCACAGAACAATTCCGGTTAAAGAACTAAATATGAATTAAATACATTTTAATTTTTTAAAAAATATTTTTTTAATTTTTATTTTGTAAAACATAATAATTTAATTAAATTATTTCCTTAGTTAAAATAATTAAAATAAATTCTTACACCTTATTTTAATATTGATTTATACTCATTTATAAATATTAAAATTACTTCAATTTCATTAATGATTAATTTGTTAACATTGGTTCATTATTATTAAGATTAGGAGGAAATGATTTCCTATTTTAAATGGGTTCAGGGTATAAAAATAACAAATGAATATTTTATATCGAATCCGAAAATATAAAGGTTATGATTTCTTGATTTCTGATAGCTATATATTTCAATTAAAGTTAATATGAATCTAAATTATGTTATTATAAATTAATTCATTATAATATTGATCTATATTATTATATTCTAAATTAAATCAATATAATATAAATTATTATATTATAAACTAGTCCAAATTTGTTTATTAAACAATTATTGTGAAATTAAAAAACATCAAATTACAGTGCTATATATTATGCATCCTTAATTCAGCAGTTGTTAATATAACCTCTTATAATTAGATATATCGGTATTAAAAAGCGAGTCCCAAGAGGTTCTCTTCAATCAATCTATTTTAAGCATTCGAAGCTTATAGCAAACAAACTTTTACTAAATAAACTCTCAAAATATCGTGAAAAATTTCAAATTTTTTATGGACTTAATTAATTTCAAATTATTAATATATTAAATTAGGGGTATCAATTAAAAGGACTAAACTTTTCTCCATAGAGAGCATCTATTTTGGCTCTGTGTATTTTTATTTGAGATCGAGAAAGAGAGAGGTTAACATACTCTCCCTCTCTCCGTCCCACTTATTGGCTGAGCCATCTGTTACGAGTGTCTGCGGTTACATGTGGACATATGGCGGCATATTAGTTGCTGCTGCTGCTGATCCTGCTCCGTTCTCCAGCTTGGCCGCGGGTGCACTGCTCCCTTGAGTGCAGACATTTTGGTTTTTCACTTTTGTCTGTTCCGAGAATTGTGTCTTGTAGTTGTCGACGTCAGGGTGACATAAATAATCATTCAGATAAGTGGCAACGCCACATATGCTGTCTTATGATTTCTGTTCTTTGTTGTTCTCTTTTTTATTTAATAACTGGCAGTTAAAAATAAGCTTTTTCACTTATTTGAATTGTTCGCATAAAATGTTTTTGAACGCAGTCGATGCAAAATGCTCGCTCGATAAGCGACTCGCCGATGCTTCCAAAATGATAACCAGCAATAAAGTCCCAGCTTAAAATGTTCGAAAAAAAACTTTTAATTACAGCATAATGAATTACTGCACACACACACACACACACACACACACACACACACACACACAACACACTGCGGCAAGCAAATGCTACAATGCTACAGAGAGAGTCAGCAATACTCGCTATGTCTGTGTGTGCGCGCAAGTGTTGGTGAGTACACGCCCCGTTTACTTTGAGCACAAAGTCAAGTAGCGAACGGCTTGCGTTAGAAAGAGATGAAGCACACGCTTCCATAATTGGCTGTTGCAATTGGTACTTTCCAGGCGCGCGCACGTAGCGACACACTGGGAATGAAACGAGCAGTGTTTGCTCGCTCGATTTCGCTCGCACACAGTAGCGCTCGCTTGATGATCGCGTTGCCAGGACGACTGGAAAGCGAAAACACACAGCAAACGGCAGAGCGCAGTGGCGTGTGCCAAATTCCAAAACGTTTCAACCAGGACTGGTTTTTTCCAATTTCGTTTTCAGTTCTTGTTGGATTCTCAAAGCGTCGACGTGGCCGCGCAGTCACCGACCCACACGAGAGTCGTCGCTCGCGTAATACCAAAAACCAAAGACAACAAAACAAAAAGAATAGAAACACAACAATTAGAAAAGAATATTTTTTCGGCAACGGTCAACGCCGTCGGCACTTTACAGTTGCTTGGTGAGAGAGAGCGTGCTTACGTGAGAGGGAGAACAGCGCGCAGCCTGTTTCATTTCAAGCGTCGTCAACGTTTTCAGCTCTGAGCTTAGGCCGCGCATTCACGTATTCATTCGTTTCTGCCGCTCGCGTGCAGTCGCTGTCGCTGCTAACTGTGCTAACGGTGCTCGCCGCCGTCGCCGTCGTCGTCGTCGTTGTCGTCGTCAACGCCAACGCCAAAGCCAGCGCCTCAGCGCCTGGCGCCTCGTCCGGAGATCAGTGCCAGTGTTGAAAAGGTGCGTGCCTCAACGCAAGTGAAAAAGTGTGCAAAAAAAAGCAACTGAAATTTTGAAAAAAAAAAAAACAAAGGATAAATCAAATTTGAATAAGAAAATTCGCAAATTTAAATTCCGATTTCCGACATACGCTTTCCTGTCTGTCACGCGATACCCTACAAATTCGAATTCAACAGTCTGCCTGCGTGTCGGCTGACAGAGTTCACCCACTCACCCGCACACGCAACCAGCAATAACGGGGCTTTGCATAGACAAGACAAGTGCAAGTGCAGAGTGCTGCCAATTTTGCTTTTTACCGGCGGTGCGGTCATTCACATTGCTTCGCCTCACTTCTAAATGTCATTCTGACAGCTCTGGCGACGCCTCTGTCGCCGCTGTCGCCTCTGCCGCTTGCGACGCCTCCGCAGTGAGCTTTGAAAATGATTTGCGTGCCGTTCTTGCGTTTGGCCTGCTGATTTGTTGCATGCGTCGTTGGCGTCGTCATCGAGCGTCAACACCAACATCGCTTAACTAAACCAACCAACCAACCTACAACAACAACAACAACAACAACAACAACAATAATGCCAATGCGTGCAAGTGAAAAGCAAAAGTGTTACAATTAAAAATAAAATAAAAACAAAAAAGAAATCAAAATCAATTTTACAGCACTGTAAATCGAACTTCTACTTTTAAGCATTTGCGCCGCAGTTTGAATTTCTTTCAAAAATAATTGTGAAAAATATTTCAATATATTTATTGAATGCTAGATAAATATCAAACTATATAATTTGATTTGCAAACTTTCATTTTTATTTACTATATTAACATTTGTGATTATATCAATATTATACGTGCAAATTTTAATATTAAATAAAAATCGAATGCAATTTAATTAAAAATTAAAGTATTTTCATCAGTAAAATTCGAGATAAATTTGCAATTTTTCACATTATTTGAAAGTCTTTGGCAAATGTCTGAGAACAGTTTAAACAATTTCATTTTCCATATTTCTAGCTAATTTTTTAATTAACAAAAAAAGAAGAAGAGGTGTAAGGAGAAGAAGTGCAATATTAAAGAAACAAAAATTTAATGCAAATAAACAAAATGTGAGACGTAATGTTGAAACAAAGTCAAAGGCAAAAACGAATTCAAAACAGTTGCCGCAGCAGCTGAGATCCTGCAGCAGCAGCAGCAGCAGGAGTCCAGCTGAATCAAAAACCAATTACAAACTTGCAACAGCGTTGCAAAGAGTGTGAGTGTGTGTTAAGACAAAATAAATTTAAAGTAACATAATCAAGTAGAAACGGAGCAAAAAAACCATTCACAACGGCGACCATCACGAACTCCGCCCTTGCAATGAGCCAATTGGGCACCGTCTACGCCACCAAGCGAAGGCGACGCAACGGCAAAAGGTGAGTTGACAGAGCTGGGGCATGCCCCAGCAATCGGGGGCAGCGCAACCGCAGGGCTCCCTGCGAGATTTTAATCAATGAAGCTGAAAGATTTCAATCAACCGTTGCAAAGTCAATGCGAGTTTTTCCTCTCCTTCATCAATCTGCGGCTTGTTGGGCCAAGCAACTGATAAATGATGATGCCACAAACAGCGCCTCTGTGCTACTGGTCTTGTTTTCCTATATGCCACAACTGAGAGGGGTAGCTGCACTTTCTCAACCAACATGTGACTTGTACTCAGTGAGGCTATGTTGCCAGTTACTAAAATTGATAGCCGAAAAGGGAAAAATCTATTTTGAAATGTGCTCAAAGTGGCAAGACTAACTAATACCATGACAAAATATAAAATATAATAAAATAAAAATATACATATATAAAATATATTTGCTATGTAGCGAAATAAAATGAGACGTTGATATACACATTGATTCGCGTTAAGTTTGTCAACTTTCTCTTCTAATTGCTATGAAATTTGTTCAAATAATTGAATATCTATAATTCCGAATCACTGAACAGAGGTTCTCATTGTCTTTGACAGAGACAGACAGAACGTAGGAAAATATTGATAAATCTGATTCTTACCAAAATATATATACTTCGTCAGACTCCTGTCTGTCTTCCCAATAAGTTAAAATTATCAAAATACCAACAACTTTTCGTAAGTGTTGTGAATATTTATATTCTATAATAAAAATTAAAAGTATAGAAAATAGTTTAAAATGCATTATTATTATTATTATTATTATTATTATTATTCTTATAATTATTATATATTATTTTTATTATTATTATTATTATTATTATTATTATTATTATTATTATTATTATTATTATTATTATTATTATTATTATTATTATTATTATTATTATTAATTTTCTTATTATTATTAGTGTATAGTTTTTTTTTGTCTTGAAATAATTACATCAGTGTTTTAATCTCTAGCTAACCTTATTTCTGTACTTTTAAAATGAATTTTGATATTATTATAGACATACAAAAAGGTTCCACATTAAATATTTTAAATTGAAAAATGTCTCTTCTTATAAAAATTAAGACTATTATCTTCAGTATATTCTGATCAAATGAAATTGAAATGAGTTAATCTCTGTGCTGTCTTACACTGCGTATACGCAATGCGTCTTCAACTTAGTATTTAATATGGAAATGATGAATATTATGAATGTCGGCAGAGTTGCGTGAAATTACAGTAGTACCTCCTTAGAACGCACACGGGGTGGCCCTATTTGCTGCAGCTGCCTCTTCACCCGTTCCAACTCTTCCAGCATTTAAGTTTATGCTTTACACTCTTTGCCCTATTGCCGCCTTATCGCTGGGGCGCAAATCGGCTCTTCCCCTCCCTTCCCAAGAGCGCATATAATTTCTGATAATTTTGTGTACTTAACTTGTAAACACAACAACAGCAGCAGCAGAAGAAAAAATAATAATAAAATAAAAGATGCAAAAATTGCTGCAGTAGCTGTTGCTGTTGCTGTTGGTGCTGCTGCTGTTGTTGCTGTTGCTGTTGCTACTGCTGCCAAGACACGCCCCCAACTGCGCACTATAATTGCGCCCCACCTGATCAGCAGCGGGAGAGCAACAGCGGTCGAGTCCAAAGATAGCGACAAAGTTATTAATTTTTTGTTGCCTACATATCTCTATCTCTCTCTATATATCCCTGCTTCTCTTTTGCTTTTGTTTCTTTATTAGTATACCCTATATGTTATGCCCTAATCAGGGTAGTGTTTGACACATAGATATCATCTACACTGCGTGTTATCAACAACATAGAACAAGCTTCACATTCTCCAGTTTTATACCATTTGAGCCATAGAAAACTCTGATTTATTCTTCTTCAAATAAAATACAATTTGACTCTAAATTATTTCAGTAAATATTTGTTTGAGAGTATGCGAAAATTCGGCCATCAGAATTAACTTTAAATTCAATGATTTCTTTTTCTCTATTTAATATATATTATTATTATTTAATGTATCATTAAATAATAATAATATATATTAAATATTTATTTTTATTAAATATTTGTTCTTTAACAGTATTTTTTTCTTTTAATTTAACATTTATAATATATGTGCGTATGTATTTAATACTGTTATTTAATATCTATTCTTATTATTATATAAATTATTTGATATGTAACTATTTGTCAGAGTATTTCACCTTCGTCTTTTTGCTACCCTTTCCACTTAATTTCTTTTTTTATAATTTTATTATTACTGTGCAGCCATCGACAGGCAGCGCGCATAATTTGCAGCGCTTGTGGTGGGCTTAAAAAACAATTACTTCTCGCCAAAATGGCCCCCTCTCCACCGTGCAGCCCCCTCTTCAGTAATTCTTTCGGGGATACTCGGGTAGGCCTGCCTCCTCCTCACCCTCCCTCTCTCTCGCTCGCTCTCTCTCTTTCTCACTGTCTTACTCACCCGAGTCATGGTGTGTTGAACTGGCTGGCGCGTTGCTCGCTCGACTGACGCAAAATTGTCACCTTGCCATGCACACCTGCAATTAAGTGGCAGTGCGGCCAGGTGAAGTGCCAGTGCCCCTCCTGTCGCCTGCCCTATCATACCCTACCCTGCGTCGTCCTCTTCAGAATTTCTGCTTTTAATGAAACGATCAAAATGTGTCTGGCCAAACAACTTAAGCGCTCTTTTAATTGCGATCCTTGCAAGCCATCAAGCCAGGCAAGGCAGCTGTTGCCAGCCTGCGAGCACTTGACAAACATTTCACATACGCCGCATGGTGCGTAATTCACCAGTGTTGAAAAATCTTCACATTGCACACATATTAGAGACTTAATTTTAATGCTAATTCCCTGTAACAAAAAACCAGTGTTGAATAAGGTTAAATTTGTATACATACAAAATGATCAAGAACCATATATCCATTATCTCACGGGCTTTTACGTAATTATTAAAACTCTGAGAGTTGTACTTGGCGACTCTATAGAAATATTTTTATTTTTTTTATATGATTACAATCGCATAAAACCTAACTGTTTTATTTATTTACCAAAAAACGTTAACGGCATATTACAAATACATGATAGAATAGCAGTGTGTTAGGTATTCTTGAAGAATCTTAAATGTAATTATAACCCATAAAACAATTAAAAGATGAAAAATAAAATCAGAACGCGAAACGAAAAGATTATTAAAATCGATTAACACAAGGTGAGAAACAAGCAGAGAAAGAGAAAGAGAGAGAGCAAATGAAAGTAGTGGGAAATCACAACACGATGGGGGAGAATTCGCGAGTTTGGCAATGTGAGGTCCTGTTCGCAGCTGGACACTGCTAATGATGTCCTGATGACAGCAAGGATTAAGTGAAAGAAACAGAGAGTGCAAGGAAATGTGAAATTTATTGAAATTATACACCTAAATTAGACGAGTGAAATGAGTTGCGCAAAAAAGAATCCCATATTGGCAAGTCGAACAGATGAAAGAGATAATAAAATAAGAAAAGTGAAGAATCAATATATCCGGTAATCAATCTATGCAAGAATGCAATCCCGAGGATTTGGTTACTAATGTAAATTATGATTATTAATTGAAATAAGAAAACTAACGAAACTAAAACTATATTTAGTGAAATTGTAAGTTATGTGCAAAAGTTTAAATATTTGATAAGGAATTGGAAACACTAACTTTGTGAATTGGACTTTTCGAAATACCATCATTGCACACAACTTTGGGTTACATTTTGATTGGACAGCAGACAGCGTATTCCAAGTGGGCCTAGCAGTGAGACCTAGCACCTTCGATATCCACCCGTCGAAGCACTCCAGTGCATTGCCTGACATTTAATTGCTGGCCATGCTAGGCTGATCCGCTGCAATCGAGGGCCCACAATTAACACGAGTAGTTAAAGTTCGCTCGGGCCCACCTCTGTCGAATTCCCTTAAACCCTAACAGCAATAATAGCAGCAATAGCAGCAACAACAATAGCACGTAGCAGGGCAGCAACAACAACAATTGCAACAAGAGCCACAAAGTTGCAACTTTAACTCCAACTTTGGCTGCATAGCCAGCGGCATCGGCTGGTTGGTTCCACTTGTTGGTTGTTATGGATATATGAGTCCTGCTTTTGCTTTATTGATTATCAGCGAGCTGTGCCCGTTGTTGTTGCTCTTGCTGTGTGGTTGTTGTTGCTGCATTTGATTGTGCTTGTTATTGATTGCAGCAAGTGGTGCAGGACCCCCTCTGTTGCCATTAGAAATTGTAATTAGCCAAGTTAGCTGTAGCCACAGTTGTTGTTCTTGTTATTGTTGCTGTCGTTGTTGTATTGTTGTTGTTGACATGCAAAGGGGCCACGCAGCTTGTCTTTAAAGTTCAAGCGCTCATATTTTGTACAACTTCATTGAGTTACATAGCAAAGCAAGCCAGCGCTTGTAAAACTTTTGAGAAATTGCTCCAACGCCATAGACACAATTCATCGAAGGCAAAATATGAATACCAAGGAAATGTATGAAGTTTTTGCAGATTATTGCCTTAGGCTAAGCTTAAATATAGCTGAAATTTGATTAAACTGAAATAGGTTCAGCAACGGAATATAGACTAAAAGCCCTAATATAGTAGTAGTAGTAGTAAATTAGAATTGAAATGGAAATTTACTTTATTCATATATTTTATATTAATAGTAAAGATAATTATAGAATAAAGCGACTCAGTGCCTAACTTTAAACTAACTTTCGAGTTCTGTTTTCACAAGTATGATAAATGATTTAGTTGCTTTCTGTTCGATGAATTGCTTCCCACATAGCAATAAACGTATATTTTACAAATGCCCTTCTCCCATTGTAAACCACAATGCCGCGCCTGACATATGTTTCCACGTTTTCGGGAGGGTCAGCGGACCAGCGGACGAACGGGCTAACGGGCTAACGGGCCAACGGACCAGCTGACCATATGCCGACCGAGAACAGCCCATAGAGCACAACATAAATTTTCACAGCAAAGTTTCAGTTGAAGTTCGGTCGGCGAATTGACCAAAGGACTAAGGCAGGGTGTGGGGTGGGGATTGGACCAAACGAATAGACAACAGTTGGCCAATGCTCATGGTGGTGGTTGCAGTCTCCCCCATCCTTGTGCCTGCTGCTGCTCATTAGTTGCGCCTGCGTCGCCGACAGAGACGCCAGCGCCGACGTCGGCGTCGAGTGCTCTGCTTTGTCTTTGAAGAGTTCATATGGGGTTAAAAGTATATCAGGCGAGCTATCGCCGAGCTGTTCGCTTAATTACAGTTGCGGGGCGCGAGACCGGGTGTGATATCACTCTGAGATAGCCCGACACAAAACACATCTTATAATGCAGTTTATTAACCTAGCGAGCCTACTCTTATCTACATATTTAACTATTCGGCTATAGATCAAAGGTCAACAATTTGCGTAAACTCATGCAAAGTGATTCCGCTTAATTCTGTATAAAGGAATTTCTGGCAAAGATATTGGAATACTTCTATGGATATTTAGTTAATAAATTAGTCTTAACTCTAATTTATTATAAATTATAGATATGCCTATATTCCCCATAGTTGTAGAACTAGAGAAAACTTCCTTCTCATTTGAAGATTGAATTTTATACAACATTAAATATTGTTTTACTGTTTATATTTATACTTCATTTTAAATAAATATTCAATTTATAGAGTTACCAATGGTCGTTGCATATTACAATTCTTAGATTAGATTTGATCGTCTCCAGTCTGAAACATACATACATCTATTAATTGACCCAATTCCGTATTTCTCATATTATTTAATGTCCCTCTATAGGCTAACTATAATTAGTAATTAGTCGATAATTTATAATAGCTGTTATAGCTATTACTAGTTACTTTTCATTTAATTTCTACGCAAACAATTAATTTGATTAGACTTGATTATCGTCAATTGACACTTGTTTTTATTTAAATATTTTTGTCGCTTCTTTATATATATTTTGTATTTCTATAAATAAATATAAATATAAATTGGTATTATATAGAGTAAATATATTACATATTCCATTTAAACAAGTATACAAGTCAATTAATATTTAGTTTCAACTTAAGTAAAAGTCGACAAAAGTTTACTTTTTTATTCAAATTTTAGAGAGTTGCAATCATTTGTAGTTCTTTTACGATTTTTCTCTGAGTGTAGATGGCTGTGATTAACTGATTTCCACTGGTTAAACACTGTCTCGATTTTCCCAAGCTTTTGTTTCACTTACTGTTGCGATTATCTAGTCGGAGCCTTAGCTGCATCTCACTCTATATGTATTTCTCGCTCTCTCTGTGTGTGTGTGTAATTAACACCATTGCGTAATGCAGCGTATCGAAGCCTAAACAGTGCTGCTCCATATGCCCAGCCTTCTGGGGGTAGGCGTGGCAGCCATTAAAATCGCCAAACAGCTGTCTGCCTCACTTTCAGCCGTAGTCTATAGCCCTATCCCTCTCTCTCTCTCTCTCTCTCTCTCCTTCTCTCTCACCTATTCTACTTTTCTGCTTGTGGCCGTAGCGCACTTTAATTTTCATCCATTTGGCTAAACTTTGTTGCCATTAGCCACCCACACACACACAAACACACATCTCCTCTTCGGGACCCTCTGGGTCATGTTAGAAGGTGCTAAAACGCTTTGGGCTGGCAATTTGAACAGCTCTTAATGTCAACTTATAGGCCGCAAGTCGAGCAGCTGACGAGTTGCATTGCATTGAGGCTTGGCTGGGGTGTCAGTGAACTCCGGTTGGGCCAATCCTCAATCCTTAATCCATAAGCCACCTGCCTGAAACGCGCCTAGCTTAAATATATGAGTAAAACATGTTTTTGTATTCTTTGTTTCTCTGCTGGCCAAAACAGAAGAATTTTTGAATTAAGCCAAAGCGTCCATAAAAATCCACCCCAAAGGATCGGGAGGCCAGGACTTGGCCAGGAATCGGGCAACTGTGCGGTGTGCGCTGAAGTGGAGCGCTTGAGCAGGGCGTGTTGTTCAGTTCAGCTCAGTTCATTACGGGCAGGTGATACTTTTCATAGCTCCCTTTGCCAAGGAATTGCAATAAAAAACAGAAAACAGAGAATTCATTTACCGCGTTCTCTGTATTTTCTGAAATCACAAATAATTTTTATAATTATGCCATGAATAAATGAATAGCCTGCAGAACATGGCTAGCAAAATAAATGCGCCACGAGCTGTGACTGGGCACAGCTCAACACTCACACACACACACACACAGACACACACATTTCGTCGTAGACGCCTCCAAAAATGAAGAAGCGGCTGAGCTAAAGCAGTGGGTGGCGGGCGTGGAAAACAGACCGCGCCCACACGCTGCCAAAGAAGCGGCCAACCCCCAGCAGCCCCTACCCCTCAGGCAGCAGCTGCTCCTCAGCTGCTCCTCAGCTACCCCCACAGCCAACCCTCTGCTCTGCCCTCTGCACAGCTGTCAAAAGGTTTTCAAAGTTGCTTTTGCCAAACGCTTTGATGTCGCGCCGTTTCAATATGTGTATGTGTGTTTGACTATGTGTATGGCCGTGTGTGTGTGTGTTTGTGTCAGTAGATACATTTTTCCAAGCGCGCACATAAAAAATGTTGCCCGGCTCGTTCAAGATTCCGCTGCGCGAATCGCAAAAATGTTTAATCGATAAAATAAATGAGTTGCCTTTGCCAAGTTGTTGTTGCTTTGCTGTTGTAGCTGTTGTTTCTGTTGTTTCTGTTGTTGTTGTTGCTGGTGCTGGCATAGTTGACGTTATTCTTGTGCACAACTTTCTTCACAGATGTTGTTTCTTCACAAAACAATAACAACAACTGCACATATTAACAACTATAACTGCATATTTATGTACTCGGCCTACTCACAAATCATTTCTAAGTGCCTTTTGCCCAGATCATAAAAGCTCACATAAAGCTAAAGGTGTTCCCTAGACCTGCATAAGGTCATAAAAAGCCATTAGCGAATGGCTTGCAAAGCTCTGTAACTCCATTTTCACTAAAAGAAAAACACACTAGATATTATCTAATATAAAAATCTAAATTCTGAAGTTAAACTTGATAAATCGAAATATAATGACATAAAATAGGAATAATAATAAAAATAGGCTCATCTTAGTCTAGATTTCATTTTGATTTGTAATGGATTTATATTATAATTGTATTACAATTCAAGCTATGACAAACAGCTTAGCGATAGATAGATAGATTAGATAACTTAAGAATACATGGATACATTTTTTTCACCCAATAATAATATACAATATATTTCTAATTTATCAATATATCATTAAATATATATTTATGAATATAAACTAAAATAATTTACCAAATATTGAAACTTATTAATATTTAAATCAATAACTCTAGCAAATTAATGAATATACTTATCGATTAAAGATAAATTTCTTCTTTCCACATATGTCGGCAATTGTCATTATAGATATCCTAATATATGTATATCAACATAAATGCATATAAATGACAGTCCCATTTCCAGACTCCTCCTCCTCTTTATAGGATATAATTGATCAATGTCTTTAGATTAGTTATCGATAACTCTAGCATTTAGGTGAATGTATTACTTAGGATTGCAAAATTTCGTTATTTACATATTTTGACAGTTGTCATTGCAAATTCGCAATGCTAGAATATCAGATAGCTCATCTTCGAGCATCTTCCCTTTAAAGTCTGCCGCTAAAACATTTATCACTTCATTAGGGGCAGTCCTTAAAGGAAGCGGCCAACAGGTCTGGCTGCTTGTTCGATTGTCACTTGAGTGTTTGGTTGGCTCGTTTTCTCGTATTCTTAAAATTGTTTTGCACAATTAATATGCAAATGAAGGCATCTTAATGTGGCATCCACCGATTCGAAATATGCAAATAATGCGTTAACAACTTAATTCGCTTGGCCATTGAGTGGGTACCCGAGTGGTTAGAGGTTCAGCGTGTCTCTGCATACTCGCTCAGTAAGCTCAAGCAGAGTATATTGGCTTTGAGGGAACAGCCGTCTTGACGTTCTTCTAGTCATCTCTGTCTCTCTCTTTGTATATTTTCTATATGGCGCATACTCGTGCATGGGTTCTCCTAGGATCTCCTTCTCAATAGATGCACTAATAAATTGCCAATCAGAAGCACTTTTTAGATCCCTAACGGGTATTGTTCAGTCGGTTGACCTCGACTGTAATGTTCTTGGCTCCTCTTTTATTCATTTTTGGTTTAGTTGAACGATTAGCGCGGGGTCCTGAACTCGGCCGCTGTAGCGCCTACAGACCAGCTGGGTCTTGGGAAATGTAGAGCCCCGTCTTAAGTGTTCCGCCTGCTCCTCACTTGGCGCGCAGCATCTTTTCGGTTTATTTGGGATATTTCTTCTTTTTTTATCGCAGCTCGATCGTTTTGTAGTTCGCCTGCGTCTGGGGGCAGCTACTGCGATTCTCCGGCTTTTGTTTTGCCAGTTGACAAAATTAATGAGCTGAGCTCCGTGGAGAGCAGGGCAAAGGATCTGCTCGTTAAATTTAACAGCTCAGCCGCTACGCTTTTCTCACCCGACTCAATGGCAAATTTATGCGTGAATTTGGCGCAGATCCATTAAGTGGATCCATAGATTAAGTCAACGTGTTGTCTCACCCGTTGCTGCTGCTGCTGCTGCTGCTACTCTTGTTGTTTCTGTTGTTGTTGTTGTTGTTTTGGACATTTAAGTGGCCCCTGCGACTGTGACTGCAACTGCAACGGTAGCAATTTGAATTTCATGTTTTTTATTTTTTCCTTCTGCTTTGCTCGCTGACAGCTTCTTTAAATGGCGCTTAACTTTTGTTTTGACATTTTCACGCTGTTGACATTTCACAGAATGAACATCATTTCGGCTCTTGTTGTTGTTGCTGCTGTTGCTGCTGTTGTGCATGCAAATTCAATTAAATGTGACATTCATTGAGAGACACAGCAATCAAAATGCCATTCCAAGCTGACCCTATAAAATATGCCAGAAATGTTGAGTCATCTGAATCAAAATGCAATGAAAATATTTCAATCGAAACTGCATTTCCCTAAATAAGTAGAAGTTGAATGAGGTTTAATGGGATTTTCTATCCATATGTCATGTATGTAAATAAATAACTTAGCAGAAAAGGACTATATATTAGGCTAAACTCTTAATATATTATAAAATACCATTCACAAAATCATGTAGTTTTAACAAAGAGTGAAATAAATTGAAATTGAGTTTTAATATTATAATATAATCGAAGATACTACAAATGAAAATAGTATGTCGGAAATGTTGACATTTAAAGCATTTTAAGCTATTTTATTTTTTTAGAGCTCTTAAAAATATAGCGAAGTTTAAGTTTTTTACTACACTTAAATAAATGAAAAACACAAAAGTAGGCATGGCAGATTCCATAACGTATATATATTATCATTGTTCAGGAATAGGATTTGAGTAGAGCTGATCTTCTAAGTATATATACTAAAAGAATCAACATTTCAATTCAATCGTATTTGAATTCGCAGCTCTACGAAAGGAAACCCAAATTTTGGTAATGTGAAATAACGGTGTTGGTATCGAAGATCGATTCTGTTCCATTTTGTTTTATAATTAGTATATTTTGTTAGTATATAAATTTTATATAGAATTTTACTTGCTAACTGCTATGTGGAGTACAAGTGCAGATCAGTCTGGGCTTAGTTTTTCTGTTGGTCGGGAACCGCCGATTAAAGCTTCCTTAATTGTTCAATTCCTAAGTGATGAAATGTTTATGTCGTCTCGGTTGTCAGTTCAATTGTTTGCAACGCAAACACTTGGCTTGGCTGCCAGCTCGGCCCATGACAAAGCACATTGCCCAGTTGTAAGTGACCTTTGCCAAGGCTGCCCTGATCCACTTGCACTTGAAGCGCAGATGCAGGAATATTAACTCCAATATAACATGCAAAATTCAATTAGTTTGCAACAATTGTGCCGTGCGCTAAAACGGGCCGGCTTCTTCCTGTTGTTGTTGTTGTTGTTGTTGTTATTGTTGCGTTGACGCCTACGCGACTCAGTTAATTTGTTGTTGTTGTTGTTATTCTTTGTTTCGGACATGAGACACGCTACTTTGCGTTTTTGGCTGCCAGACGGCGGCGGCAGAAGCGACATTGCTGCACTTTTGTGGCACGCAGCAGAATGTGGCGCACGTATAGAGACAGCTAGCTGAGAGTGCAAAAGAGAGCGAGCATTGCCATGTATGAATGAAATGGCCCGTTGCGTGTAGGTATGTGTGTGTGTGTGTGCATGTGTGTGTGTGCGTGTGTGTGTGTGTCGTAAGCCGAGATTTTTGGCGCCAAATTGAGCATGCAAAAAAGATCAAGCACGCTGCCATGCGTAATTCTGTTGCTTGCAAAATAACTAAAACGAGTTGAGCTCACGTGCCGTCACACACACACACACAGGCACACACATGCACATAGACTGGCCCGCCTACACCCCAAAGGATTGCGTGTCATTTGTTTATAAACACATCAACTGAAACAACAACAACAACAACAATTGGCTGACGCCTGACGCCTGCTGCCGGCTAACCCAAAGCCCCACTGCTGTCGACCCTTGACACCCATGCAACAGCAGCAACAACAGTAACAGCAACAGCAACAGCAACAGCAACAACAACAATAGCAACAGCTGCTGCAGTTGCATCTGCCTGAATTTAATTTTTTAGCCTAGACTGCAAGTGCAGAGCTGCAGCTAGCAGCCAAAGGACACTGCGTCCTCTTTTTCGTGGGCGTCGCATTGCTTTTATTTTCTCCAATCCAAATGGCAGCCCTTGGGGCAATTTCTGGTTGCTGCCGCATTGTAATTTCTTTAAAAGCAATTCATTTCATAATGGGGAAAAAGGACGAAAAAAAAAGAGAAATGGAGAGAAAGGCGAAAAATACATGAGGGAAATTGCGAGCGCTGACAGAAAGAAAAGCAGCCAAACGAAAATGGCAAAAATAATGCAGGAAAAAGGAATGAAATGAGCGAAGCTAAATAAAAATGGAGCGGAGGTTGGGGCTAAGAATAGGTTGGGCTCCGCTCGCTACAATTCCTGCTAAGCTTGCGGCCAACACACATACCACACCAGACCGGGCCAGACCCGACCCGACCAGCCCGTACCATGCCATACCGCACCGTACTGGCTATGCAGCTATCGTTCGCTCGCTAGGATTGTACGCCATTTTTAGCAGCGACCCCTCCCGCCCCTTGAGGAATACTTCCCCAAAGAACAAACTCAGCAGACAAAAGCTCTGTTTCTTACAGTTCGCTTTACTTCTTTCTTATTTTGTATACCCTGGAAAATTAGGTATAATGTTCTTCATAATGAGTAATGAGTAAGGGGAAGTTGAAGAAGGCGTAGTCGTCAATATAAAGTCTTTCATTCTGTTCTTGCAATCGTTAACAATAATCGATATCTTTGAAGAAAAATTACAGAATGGATATCATTAAATCTAGTGACGATACATCGTATATATACACAATATACGAATATCTGATAGATCTGATATATCTGATTTTAATGTAGAACTTTAGCTTTTGCTATATAACAGCATCTGCAATCAAAGAGAAATCTGTAAAAGCATAAGTCGCGGTATGTCCTAGGCGTGCATACCCCACTAGAGTACTCTTACATGTTTCTTTCGAAGTACGATTGTTTCATTGTTTTGTTTTTGGGAGAGTTGCTTATGGAATTTATTTTATTACATGCCCTCCTCGCAGAGCGTCGCCTCTTGGGCTTTTTTTCTGCTGCTGCTGCTCCTGCTGCTGTTTGTATGTAGCTGTGCAGTCCCGTTGCCTTCTTATAGATAATAAGAAAATTATACATTTTATTCGACGGCCGCGTTGCAGGCGAATGCCGCAATGCCCTCAATTAGGAGTAGTTTGGTATTGTATCCCTTACGGTTTTCGCTCTTCGCCTTTCGCTTTAGTATAATTTGCAGCCTTGACTCGAATCCCAAAATTCGGCATTTGAAATTGGGAAAGGCTCGAATTCAAATTGCATTCCAATGCGTCTAACGGTTTTATCATCGTCTCTGATCATACTCATAGCATATCAACTCATCTATATAATCACCCACTCCTTCAGCGATTTGTCGTTTATCCTCAGTTTCGTCTCTCTTTAGTCGTCATTTTCGGTTGTTTCGTTTTTCGTTTTTGCTTCTTTTTTCGTACCGCCAGACACCAATAATTTTCTAAATTCTGCTTTTTTGCGTTTCGCCTACTTCGTAATCGCCCCAAAGTTCTGAGCTCGCATTTAATTAAATTAATTAACGTTTATTTGCCATTTGCGGGACTTTATGGATTTGTATTGCGAATTTAATATTCCAATGATTCACAGTGGGCTTTTCAGAGTGTTCTCTATACTGTATGCTTATGAGACCGAGCCTCAATAAAGTACTCGGAATGACACACACAGAGGGAACTGGAATATTTGACTGATGTGCAGAGTAAAAAGTAATTTCGGAGAGTTTAAAACTTGAGAGATAGTAGAAATAATAAATAAGTGGAAATAATATATATTAATATAAACTAGTAGACCTATTAAATTTCCATTAAGACTAAAAATTATATTTGAAAACTTGATTCTATACTTTTACCTGAAAGATCTTTCTAAAATATGAAGAATATAAATATGAAATTGATGTCTTGGGAACATTAGTTTAAGGACTGAGAACTTATCATTTGCTATCATCAGTAACTCATAGTACAATAGGCCATGCAGTCTGGATTATATACTTTTAACTGAAAAATCTTGTTGTATTGAATGTGAAATTTATTTGGATTTTACTTTTTTCACTTTTACTTTTTTTTTTTTAATTTTCAGCAATGAAAAAGATGAAAGTACAGTAGTATATTGAGCCTATTAGATATCATTAGATATCAAATTTTATTTAACTCAAATATTTAGTTATTTTCATATTAAATAAAATAATAAATTAAAGCTCTAAAGCTCTAAAAATTATGATATAGAAACAAAGTTGCACTGATTTAAGCCAAGTACATTTTAAAACATATTTCATATGCTATATGTTTGCTTCCAACTCTAGCCTTTAAATAAAATCCAACTCCAGCTCCACGACTTGACTTCACAGTAAATCGAATCTAATTCGCTTGGCATTTGTATTATTTGCGGTATTTTATCGAGACTTCATGGTTGTAGAGCTTGTGAATATGAATGAATGATTCACTTGACTCATTGTCGTGTGTTATCTTTGGCGACAGCGCTGCATACCAAACGAAGCGCAAAACACACACGCCTCGCTCTGGCAGCCGGATCAGGTGCATTCTGCTGGGGATTGGAGGTCCTTTAGCAATTTGAGGTACATGTCGTCCTGGCGTTGACACCGAACGGACATGCCGCTGACAATTACGTGGAAAGCAGCTCAAAAAAGTGCCAAACGCCAGCTGAGGCAAAAAATGTCGAGCAATTAACTTAAATACATTTCAACTTTTTACGTGCAATCGCCCCACACAGTCCTGCTCCCGACTCCTGTTTGCCACTTGGCCGCGTGCTCAGCTTAAGTGAGTCTACTCAGCGCGAGTGTGTATCGAAGCAAAAAGTTAAAAAAAAAAATTCAAGCCACAGCGCGAAACAATAAAAATGTTCAATGTACTTACAATACACAAAAAAAAAAAAAAAAAAAAAAAAAATAGAAAAACAAAAACAAAATAAAAACGACAATTTTTAAAAGAGTCTAACGATGAGCGGACGAGTGGAGAGGGCAGGGAAGCGGGCTATGTGGGTTGACGTTGGCCCTGAAAGGGGTCGCTCATAAATTACAACAGTAATTATATTTAATAACCGCAATTAACTTAGTAATAATGTCAATGAAAATGATGAGACAAAATATGATTAAAACCAAACACAAACAGAAACACAAAAGCAACAACAGCAACAACAACAATGAACAAGAGCCAAAGCAAAGCAACAGAATAAGAAATAAGTATAGAATGCTTGCCAGCTATGTAAATCCTCAGCAAAAGTGGCAAATCCCCCAACTTTGAACGCTTACGGCCAAGATAATGCGGGCTTAAGCGAGCTGGATGCTCGAGGAGTGGACGGGAATCGCCAGCCATCATAAAAGACTCGGGCACTCTGCATTTATTGGCTTTATGGCTGGAGCTGGTTCCTGGCCAGTATCATATCACATACGGCATTTAGATTTACAATGGCTTTGGCCGGGATTCCTTTATGCTTTATGGCATTTAATTGGACATTCAGATTAGCTGTGCTCCAATTGTGGTGGGGCTTTATGATTTGATTCGCGGAAAGAGGCCAACAGATTGTTGTTCTTCAAGCCCAATTTCAGGGGCTGTTTATGTAATTAACAGATCAAGTGGCCGTTCCTAATCGAGTGGCTATGCCCGAGTGCTGCTTGACGGCTGTGAGGGTGGTTTACCTACTACCACTACCTAATACCCATTATCCATTATTCTAGGGTAACTGATAACTGCAATTAATGTTTCTGACCTTTTCGTCCGTTTGCTGTTCTTTTTCCTATTCCAAGTTCACGCCGTCAGCTGCGTTTTGAAGGTTGACTCAACGTTTACATGCATGAAATTTGTTTTCATTTTCCACTCACTTTCTCTTTCTCTCTCTCTCTCTCCGTCTCTCTCCTGCAGCCTGAAGCCCCCGCCCAAGGATGGCGTCACTAAGAGCAATCCATCAAAACGGCATCGAGAGCGCCTCAATGCCGAGCTGGATCTGCTTGCCTCGCTGCTGCCCTTCGAGCAGAACATACTTAGCAAACTGGATCGACTGAGCATACTAAGGCTGTCCGTTAGTTATTTAAGAACCAAAAGTTATTTTCAAGGTAAGTACGGCTATCACTTTTAAGCAACTAGCGCTAAGAGGGTGGCTCTAGGCTAAAGCTGGCGACTCCCATTCGTAACCTCTATCTCAGACCTCATCCCATATGGCGGACGGGCCGACGTCTTCTTCTTCTCCTTCTTCTTCTTCTTCTGACATACGGTGCGATACATTTCGGCCTATTAAATCGATTATGCTAGCATTGCCAGCGAGCGCTGCTGCCACTGAATGGTGGCAGACCCTAAACATGACTCATAAATGATTCAAAACTAATTTCAACGCCGCAGTGGGGCGTCCTTTCCTCTCTCTCTCTCTCTCTCACTCGCACGTTGTCTATGTTTCCCTAGTCTTGATCCCTGCTCAGGGATACCCACGCACACACACTTACTTGGGAGTATAAACACACGCACATGGCGAAATTAGTTCTGTTGACGGATTAAAGTCGAACTAGGAAACAAACAAAAATAGAAAGAAACATTTCAGTTTCCGTTTTAGCTTTAGTTTGTTTTGCTTTAACTGAATAAATTTTCAGATATCAAAAACCTTGTATATTATATGTAGATATTATAGATAATATATAGGAAATTGCATTTTACATGCTTATATATAATGGATATTGGATATGTAACATAGTTTCGTATTTTCAGGACAATGCATTTTTCATTTGTTCGATATAGTTGAATATGATTGAATATGATTCTTAAAACAGAGTTTTTGTTTTATATATATCGTATTATTTAAATTAGGTTAGGCTGAAATAAAAACCAATTTCGTCCTATCTTCATTTTTTTATCCATAGTTTTTCAGACTTTTTTTCTTGGTTTTACCTGGCAAACGAATTAAAGGTGAGCCCCGAACGAATAGGAAATGGGGAAATGGTAACATTTTTGGGGGGCCTGGTAAATCGAATCAGACGAATGAGCAACACACACACACACTGTCGTAAATGGAGGGGTTGTTTTTTGTTTCTTTTCGAAATTTTTAGCATAAGTATTTCGTGTTTTTTTTTTTTTTTTTGTATTTTTGTTCGTTTCTAATTTAAATTAATTAAAACAATGCAATAAAAGGAGAACGAACTTGGACGCTTTGATGGCTTTATTATTGACTTAGTTCATTGGCATTTCGCAGTGCTTAACGACACAAATTTAATTGCCCTTTGTGGGGCTATATATGTATATCCATATAGTATATCAGGCAGATGAAGTACCCGCTCTGAGCATTAATTAAATGTGAGTGCAAAATTTGTTGGGAAATTCGAATGAGGAACTAAGGACATGCCCGCAGACCCTTTGTGCGACATTTGTGACTCACGTGTCGCGTCCAGCTTTCTGGGCTGGGCTCATCCTGTGGCTGTCACTGTGGCTGTTGCTGTGACTGCGGCTGGACACGGGCGAGCACTGAAAATAGTCGAGTAAATATTTTGACAATTAGCGGTCAAAACGCAGTTGGGCGTAAATTGCAATCGCAAACAGTTGCGACGGCCAGTTCAAGTCCGTCAGCCAGGACACGTGCCCCGTTGCAGTGGGCTAAGTCAATACATGATCCTAAGTTTCCTTTCATTAGAGGCCAACGACCACTTGGTTTAAAAACAGGCACGCGCTGCGTTTCCTTTGCGCATTTGGACCGAACGACGACGACGACGGGTTAATGGACCAGAACCGTTGCGCCGTGTGCTCCCGTGAGTGCCCAGTGTCCTGTCTATACACATGCACACACATATACAGACAGACATGTCTTTGTACATCTAATGTTTGTCCGGAGGTTTGACAAAACGTCGCGGCACAGGTCAAAGTTTGTTTACGTTTTGGCTTTATTTGTTTGCCTAGATGTTTTTCGGATATTATCAGGATCATTTAATTTACAATTACTGCAGAGGCTAACCCCCTCCAGGAGCGTGTGTGCGTGGGTGTGGATGTGTGTGTGCGGGGTGAGCCTCGGCTTGTGGGATTTCGAAAACTTAAGCACTCAATGCAATTAATTGAAGCAGCCAAAAAAGGTTTAGATATACATATAACTATTTATATATAACAACAGAAAGAGACAGAGAGAGAGAGAGAGAGAGATAGAGAGAGAGAGAGAGAGAGAGAGAGAGAGAGAGAGTGAGTGATGGAAAGGGCGAGAGTTTCCTATATAAAGCTCTGTTCTATGCTTATGTGCAAGTTCTTATGTGTGTGTGTGTGTGTGTGTGTATACACACATTTAATGGCCCACTGGAGGGTTGCTCGCCAGACACCAAACGTCCTGCATCTATATAGGGGCAGTTGTTGACCCTGACTTGCGCAAAAGCGAAACGGCGAACAAGTTTTCTCTATACCAGAGGGAAAAAATGGAAAAGGAAAGACGAAATGAATGAAAAGCAAAGTTCGTTTTCATTTTCGCCAGGCTTGCGAAGCAGCTTTCCTATACTCCTAAAAACTTGACGGCAACAGCAACAACAACAACAACAACAACCACAACAACAACAACCACAACAACTCAAGCAACAACGACAGCAAAAAAGAAGCTAAATAATTAAAGCGCGCTGCTAATGGCCCATTGTCTTGGCCTGGCCCGAAGCCCCCGTCTGGTCCACCCACGCCATAAATGCTGGCCAAGCGTTGGCGCCTTATGGCCAGCAATAATTGTTAAGACGCGCAATTTGTACATTTTTAATGTACTCGTTACGTCTCTTTGGTCCTTTGCCATGGCCAGCTGTCGCCCCACCCCCGCCTTGCCTAATTGATGAGTTGCGTAATTAACTGCAAAATGAACTCAAATGCTCTCATTGATAGTTTTGTTTAACCGTTCCAAATGCTGATTGCACGCAATCCAACCAAAACTCTCTCTCAAATTGGCCAATAACCAAATTGAACGTTAGCTCAGACTTCCAGAAGACAATCGATATCATGATACTAAATATTATTCAAATCAGAATATATTACATATAAATTAGAAAATTTAATTTAGAAAATTCTAATTTCTAATTTTAATATGTTTACTGTTTCAATTATGTAATTAAAGCAGAGGCGAAAGAAAACCCATTTTGAAGATCGAATATTATTATTACTATATGGATTACTTATAAATCAAATATAATTTAAATTCCTAATATGCATTCATGTCAGTGATTAATGATAGAGAATAGATACACTAATTTATACATTGATTACGATTAGAGCTGACTAAGGACAATGGATTAAGTTGGATAGTCGAATATTCATATATGATTTGGATTACTAACCAATCAAATATGCTTTATATATAATATATATTCATTACGACAATGGAATATCGAATACTCATGTATGAATTGGATCAATTTAATTACCAATCAAATATGCTTTAAATTCTTAAGACATGCATTCATTGCATTGCAGCGACATATATAGATCAGAGCCGAGCAAAGACAATGGCGACTTGAATAACTGACAGACAAAGGTTGGCAATGAGTCGCAGTTGACTTTAGACGCTTTTGGTAATTGGAGCCAGGCAGTGGGAAAGCGTGGATTGCCAACCAGAGTTCCCACACGTGATTAAAATATGAAAAATATATAAAGTCTTGCATACATTAGTCTTGGCTTAGACCCGTAACAGATTCGCCAGCCAGTCTGGCTGGAAGGCTCTTGTGCGGCGACTGGTTATTGAGATCTAGTTCTCTCTGAGCTCCAATCTCGTGGGAAGCGAGTTGCAATAGGCGCCGTGTGGCAACCTGCGAGCTCTGGCGAATGCGTCACATGAGCTTGGGCACAGCTTTTAACTGTTTCAGCTCGGCTCAGCTCAGTTTCTTTTATGCTAACAAGGTCACCTGTCCAGGCAACGAAATTTATGCTTTCGATAGAGTGGGGCGCAGAGAGGGGGTGGAAAGTACGGTTGGGTCAGGTGCGGGTAGTTATGCTATTATCAAAATTGCCGTTAAGCGTTTGTTAATGGAGCTCATGGCCATGAGCTATGCGAATCGCATAGCCCAAGGGGCCAAGGCTCAGCTCTTAACCTATAAACATACTAAGCTCCGAGACTCGCCAATTTTTTCGTGCATATACATGACTTTCGTGCGTTGCTCCAGTTTAGGCCCATTAGCAGCCACGGAGGGGATGGATGATGGCTCCGCTAAAATCTATAGCCAGACAATGGCTCGCCCTGGCGCAGGCGGACATGCAATCAGTCAGGCAATGCACTTTAAATACGACTGTCCCACCTCGAGGAGGAAGGTTGAAGCCCACTATTGTTGTTGTTGTTGCTGCTGTTGTTGTTCTCAATTGTCACGCCGCTCGGCCGAGTTCAGTTTTGGCAAAGAGCTGAGGTCTAAAGCAAGAGAATGCGGCAGACAACATTGCGTGACTTACGTAGGTCGAATTTCCATTGCCTCTCACTCACTCACTCGCTCTCTCTCTCTCTCTCACTCTGTCTCTTTCTGTATCTCTTTATACTCTTAAACTATATTTTGCCCTATCGCATGCAACAAAAACAACAACAGGTACATTATCTAAAGGCCTAGTTCAATTTAAACCGGTTAAACACGCGTTTAAAGAACTGTAAGAATTCGAAATACAATTACTAATTTAAAAAGATTATTTCTCTTTAAGAATTTGTCTATTTGTGTAAATCTAATATTAACTGCAAGATATTCAATAAAGGAAAAAGATAGATAAAGAGAGACGATGAATAGAAGATCACTCAGTTCATGGAATCGTTTTAGATTATTCTTGGCTTGTATACCAAGCTCTATAAGTGTTAATAAGTATTTTGGAACAGTCTCTCGCAACCCTTCTATGTTTGTCTGTATCGCCTTTCAGCTGCTCTCCTCCTGCCAGACATTGCCCAGCATTTTGGTGCCTGTCAGTTTTTCAATCAGTTGAGCTGATGAGTTTGGCATTTCCATGACATATTTGCTTGGGAGCACGGAAAATATTTGCCAAAATGTCAGAATTTAAACTTTATTCGTTGCTTGCGCCATGCCGTACCAAGGGACACGCCCACCCATCACCCAAGCCCCCGAGCGAGCGACCGTCAAGCGCATAATTGACGCCATTTTGCAGCAGTCGTCGCAGCTAGCATCGCTGTCAACGTCGCGACGCGACGTCTCTGCCGGCAGCGCTGCCTACGTCGCTGTCTTAGTATCTCGCTGCAGCAGGCGACGCAATTTTGCAGCCGCAGATGCAGCCGACTTACAGTGGGGCATTTGCCCATTTTTACTAGCAATTATCATCATTGCTGAAAGAAGATAAGGAATAGAGCATTACGCTCCGAGGAGTACTAAAAAGATTTAGACCAATTCCTAAATAGTTGTTATACATTTGAAGTATGACGAATTCTCTTGCGGACTCTTGCATTTCAGCCCACTGTGCGACGTCGCTGCTATGTATCTTTCGGGTCGTCTGCGCGCACATTTATCCGACGTCGCGACGTCGGTTTTCCGACCTTCTTTTCCCTGGCCAGCATTGCGCTGTGTTGGGTGTTGGGCGCTGGGTGGCTGGGGGGTGTTTTGGCTTAGCCGTCGCCATTATTATGTGTATAGAGCCCGGGACCCCGCCCAAAAGTTGTCCCGCCCCTGATACCGTCTGCATTGCGCGCTGAGATTTTGCGTTTTCCGCCTTGTCAAGATTTACGTTCATCCACCAAATGGACGACCACGACGAGGCAGTGGAGGCACGGCGAGGGGCTGGTGGTGGTGGATTTCAGCTTAAGCTGCAGCGCAGCTGAAATGGCGTATTTTCTAAGCTCTGCAGCGAGGGCCAGTCGAGCAGTTCCACTGCGCACATATCAGGCTTATGCCAAGTACTCAAAAACTACTAAAGGAAACAAATACCAAACACGCCCAGAAATGGAGCCAGATTTGCGGCCAGTCCCTCAATCCCTTATCCTGAGTCAGTGGCCAAAGCTGAGCCTAATTAAATGTGTTTATGCACGTGAATAATTTAACCAAAGCAATAAAAGAGCAGAGAAATAAGGTAAAATAAAAAATATAACTGTAATAATAAGAAGTACAACAAGTCGCAATGTAAACTGAACCTAATTAAATTATGAATAATTACCACAAAATGTTGCTCTAAAAGGCTTTCGCAGCCATCGCACGCACATGATGCAATTTGTTTGGCCCGCATTACGTGAAAGCCAACGTTTTTGGCCCAGCCGGAGGTGGTGGGGGTGGCGCTCGGACAGCCAACGGAGGGTCAACTATTTGTTTTATCGCACTTTCGCTAAAATGAACACTCTAACACACACAAGGCTTGCGGCACTTTTGTTAATTTGATAAAAAGCTAAAGCAGCGCACAGATTAGCCAGAAGGACCGAGCCGAGCCGAGCCGAACGGAGCTAGGTAATGGCCAAACCTCAGTACACTGGAAAAAATTAACTATATCAAAATTAAAATCCACTGAAGTCGAAACATATTTAAACTATTATATAATATATATAATAACATAAAGAAAATTAATTCTTGGCAGTTAGAAAGAGGCTCATATCAGGGGTTTGTCCCCAATTTTCTTGAAAAAAATCTTAATTAGCAAATTTAAATATCTCTGTATGAAAATAATTTTTTTAGCATAAGCTTTGTATGATTGCAAAATAAAGCTCAATAAAATAAAAATAAAATAAATATGCCTGACAGTAAAGGCATATAGAGATTTATCCATAACCATAAACTTTCGGAAAACTTTAATGAATTTTCATTTACTTTCTTCAAGCTTTACTTTTATATGATCAGCAAAAAACAATTTTTCATATAAAATACAACTGTACATATTAATCTATTATTTAAAGCAGCTTGAATCATAGAACTAACTCATATCGCTCAGTGAGCGTCTAGTTTTAGGGGTAGGCCTCAGCCCCTGGAGCTGCTAATTGAAATGAGAGACCCAGGAACTGTAACTGGACTGCGGTTGCTGTAGTCCTTGCTGTGGTCCTTGCTTTGGTCCTTGCTGTTGTTGTTGTTGTTGTTGTTGTTGGTCCTAGTCCAGGGGTGGCTCGGACATTCGTCTTGCAGTTAGTCGTGGTGTAAATTAGGTTTTGGGTTTTATTCATTCTTCATATTTTTTGTTTTTTGTTTTTATTTCACTCTCATTTTTATTATTATTTCCATTTGCGCTGATAAAAATCATAATTTATGACATCAGCTGCCGTGGCATATTTTATTTCAAGTCGCATATAAATTTGCTTATAAACTTTGTCCCGAAAACCAGAGACAGAACTCACTGAAAATATATATTAGCTTCAGTTTTGGTCGTTGGACGCCATTTTACTTTTTGGGTTTTTTTCTTACCTCGGCTTTTTTTTGGATTTTTCGTTTATCGCGCATAAATCAATTTTTGTGACAAATTTATTATAAAACTTTAGACGCAGAGGAAAGTATGTAACGAGAAAGTCCCCAGCCCCCAAAATGGCGACTGCCTAAGGGTGTTTGTCTAGGGGTGTGTGTGTGTGTGTGTGTGTGTGTGTGTGTGTGGAGATGGGGGTCTAGCGATAGTATGGGAACGAAAGCTGGTGCCAGGCGCTGGCTAGGTTAGAGAAAGAGAGTGTGAGAGAGAGGTGGAGCGGGAGCTGGAGGGGAATCTCATAAAATATTACAATGACACCATAAACAATTTTTAGTACTTTTCCATGCCAGCTGTAAATATTTATTGTATATTATGGTCGACTATATAGCGAGTATATACATAACTATATTGGATTCAGTGCTGTCATAATTTTTCGAGCAAATAGAGCCAGATTGGCAAAAAAAAGAAGCTAAAAGAAGCTAAATTCAGGAAAAAATAAGCCAAAATAAAAGCTGGGTTTAAAAAACACTATTTTCTTAATTAAATTCATTTATGATTATTCATTTGTTTTTAATTGTTTGATTCCTTTAACTATATCTCCACTTTCAAGAGAAATATTCAAATCAGGAACGTCGAAATCATCACTCCACTCTCAACAGAGACGTATTTAATAACGACACCTAAGACCATTAACGTAGAAATTATAGATATATGTATATGCATATACATATATACAAATTATAAAATATTCAATCTTTTAAAGAGAGGTCAGGTGTTTAATAAATAATTGTTATTTACCAAGCCGCTTTGTCACTTGATTTGTCCAAAACCAAAATAAATTTAACGCTTCCAATCTTATTTCTTCCAGAAAATGAGGAGCCAACGAATGTTTAATTATGTTGTACATTTAGTACGGTGTAGTTTAAATCGCTAAACGCTCATGCAGTCGCATAATTTTGTTTGGCGGAGAGTACCTAGGTTGTTGATGAGAGCAATTAATGTGTGATTTGCCACATAGAGGAAAAGTGCTGTTGGTTGTTGCTGTGGTTTTTGTTGGAGTTTGCCCAAAATCAATTTTTTCTTTCTGTGCCCATCCAATTCGTGCACGTTAGTGTTTTTTTGTTGACACACGAGACCTGTTGCTCATACCACGAAATGATTTCTATAGATTGTATGATATAAAATCATGTATCGATACTTGTATTCATGATTTTTTGTGTTGACAGCGATAAGAACAAAATAAATCAAAATAAGTAAATGAAAATTAAATAAAGCTAAAATAGAGCTAAATTAATTTTTTTAAAGCCAGAATTCCCGCAACCCGCCGTTTTCAAATTTTTCCCGCATTGGGACTTCAAATAAAGCCAGATCTGACGGGAAAAAAGCTAAAATGACACCCCTGATTGGATTTTTATGAAGTAACTATGGTATCCAATTGGTAGGTACCATGACTGCGGCTGGGGCTTGGGGTCTGGGGTCTAAAGCGTTTTCCAGCGGGCTTATTTATGGCCCAGCAATAGGACTAAAATATTAATGGTTAATAAAATATAAAAATTTCGAGCTCATAAATATTTAAGCTCTCTTGCTATCTCTCTCTCTCTCTCTCTCTCTCTCTTTCAGTTCTTTTCTAATAGTCGCCCTCTTTCTCTTTGCAGTTGTTATGCATAAGGATAAGGAGGAGAACGGTGTCCTGCCGCACATACACGCTCACGATGGCTACAGAACCCGTGAGCTGGGCGCCTTCGAGCACGGCCTGCTGGACGGTGATATGTTCCTGCAGGTGAGTCGCAACTGCTACACCACACCACCCCACCCCACACTACCCCACCTGAGCTCACCTGAGTCCGACATCACCCTCACCGTTTTGCTTAATTTGTCTTCATCAATTTGTTTGACCGTTTGATGGCTTCATCGCCAGGATATGCCGCATAATCAATCAGCGCTTGTTTAGCTAGCAGAGGAATGTTTTATATGTAATAACGTAGAGATGTGCATACATATATGTATGTGTGGCTAGCATATGTATTCGATTGATAAATGATTTGTCGTGTCACGCAAAGCTTCGGCTTGTAGATTCTCTTAAATTCTGATGATTTGCTTTTGAGTATAGAAAAATTGAAAATTGTTTAACAATTGAATGCAATTAGTCTCCTCGCTGCTGTTGTTGTTGTTGATTGTGGCTGCATTCAATTGATTGAATGTGTAATTGGCGCTTAGACATGTGTTACCATAATATTTATAATTAATTTTGGGCCAGTTGCACTTCAAGTTTATGTGCCACGCGCTGAATTGCTCAAACTTCAATTAAATTGTCTCACAAACACACACACACACAGACACTCACACACACATGTTGCAAGTTGCATGCTTTTGCTGAATTAAAGCGCTTTTGTGGGCCGCCGTTGCCGCTTGTGGCCAGGCGCGAACATATGCACTTGTCACACTCATGACAGTTTAATTTAATGCACACATAGCTCAGCCGGTCAGAGCTAGGCCAAGGGTGCAGAGCCAGGGGCAGAGGCAGACAGTAGCCAAACTGCGGAGTCGGAGGCACGCAATTGTGCAACATGCGCTTTATGCAACTTTTTGTTGCTTTTTGTTGTTGCTTTTCTATTTGCTTTTTTCCTATTTCTTTCTTCGTGTGTTTGTGTTTTTTGTTTTCGGTTGCACTGCACAATTCAATGTCAAAGTCTGCAAACCGGCAAAGCCACACCCCCTTTAGGGCCCATTAGATGCGTTTCGCATGAGAAAGCAAACAAAATTGCAACAAAATAAAAGATGTTTGAAACTCTTCACTTAATATTTGAGACAGATTGAATGAGTCTTAGCAATCTATGCTGAGCTCCGATTAAGGATATACAATGATCTATCTGATCTATCTGACTTTCCTATCCGTAGAGGGTTTTTATAAAATTATGAGCGAATAGGATAACTCTCCTTAAAATAAATATTTATATAATATACAATATAATTAAATATAAACATATAATATAATACATAATATAATATATAAATTAATATAAAATAATGTATAATATCTCATTTCATAAAAATGAGTTTTCTCTATTACCCTTGTCTTTCATGGCGTATTACTATACCATAGACGAATTCTGCCTCACCGATGATCTCTATACTAGATCGTTTCTACGCTTATGATGAAGTCAAATTCCATGTTGATAATTGTTTATGGAATTCTTACGTTTGTCCATTTGAATACAAATCGATTTATTGCCAATGAAATTGAAGATGGATCTCTTCTGTACATTACAAAGTTATAAGCTACATATGTGCATATAGTTTCTAATAGTTGATCTCTTCGAAGTGGTTTTAAATATAGAATTTTACTCTATATTCTGTAGCTATTTTTGTCAGTTTGAACGAGTATTCAGCAGTCGATTGCACGAGATTCCAATGCATTGCATAGGACTTCGGGCAGGCTAATGTGTGAAGACCGTCGTAAGCATATGCAAAACATAACAACAAAAGGAAAAGAAAAGAAAAACTGCATATTGCACTTGGCATAGGCCGCTGACGCCTCTTGCCACATGTCGCGCGCGCATGGGGCAACGCAGCTGCAGCACGTATACGCAGAGTGCACATCAGGACACGGCCAGAAGGACTCGGACGAGTCGTGTGTCTCCTTGCAATTTGAATGCAAGCCAAAAACTTGTTGTTTTTAGTGTGCCTGGCTGGCCTTCCGGCCCTTCCGCATGGGCGAAGTTCAGCTAATTGCCGAGCTGCACAATTGTGCATTTCCGTGCATATTTTTGAGCAGCGCAGAGAAGGGCGTGAGGAAGGGGGAGGCACGAGGGAGGTGAGCAGTTGTTGCATATTTAGTTTTAATAGCTTAGGTATTTGTTACCTGTTGCCCGTTTCAATTGCTCATGAAGTTTTTCTTTTGTTGTTGCTGTTGTTGTTGTTGTTTATTATGGGTCACATATTATCATTAGAAAATGGCGTTTTGTCACGCAGCGCAGCTCATGCACATGCAGCCATCTCCCTTGCACTCACGCAGCCGCTGCTACCGCTCTTGTTACCATTGTTGCTCCACATTTGCAACAGTTTTGGAGCGACTGTTGACACACATTTGCAGGCAGGCGGCTGCGAAAGCGGTTTAATTAATTAAACTTGGCGAAATAAAGACATTGATTTTAAAGCAGCCAAAGCAACAGGCAACAATTGGGAGCGAGAGTAAGAAACAGAGTGCGAGTGAGAGGGCGATAGAGAGGCCGTCCACCTGGCGTATGCGCAATAGCAATAGAATTGCTGCTGGCAAAAGCTAGCTGTAATTTGAGCAGCTTCCTTCGCATTTTATTAAGCAATTATCTGCCAGGGGTCCCAGTTAGCTAGCTAGCCCAAGAGACAAGTTGGCCAAGGGGTCAGCTGGCAGCTCTTCGCCAAGGAAATGGTAAAATAATCGCTGCCAACTTATCAAAACACAAAACAGTAATGCAAGCCGACAATCAAATGAAAGACTAGATACAAAATGTATATTAAGTAAGTATATATATATATATATATACATTTTTATATACGTATATACACTTATATATTACATTCGTACGTCTGCCGCGTCGCTGGCTGTGCCGCACAAGACGGGCGTGTATTATTAAAATCGCATTAGAAGACGCCGCTGCCTCAAAGCACATCAACTGCTGCGGACAGCGCGGACAGTTGGCTCGTATAAACTGATGCACAGACAGACGCAGATTTCAGATTTCAGGGGAAGCATCAGCAACAGCAGAGAAAAAGAAAGCGAGACAGCGACACAGCGCTATTAGCGACAGAGAGAGCGAGAGAGCGGGACAGAGAGTGAGAGACGGCTAAAACAATTAAGCTGCATAAAAGAAATCTCGCTTGACGTAGGGTTATTTAGTCGAATTCATATACTCTTTCAGGTATATTGCTTTTAAGCTAAGCAACACAAAAACACAGCGAAAGAGAGAGTGAGAGACTACCGGAATATAATATTTACAGTTGAATCCGTATACGACTTTGCGACGAAAATTCTGGTCCCCAGTCAAACTTATACGGTTGAAGCTTCTTCCAGGATAACGACGATACCCTAAGCGTCGTTATATCCGGATTCTACTCTATATTTATGCACATATGAATCAAATCATAGCGGAAGAAGGAAATTAGGGTACAGGTCACACAGATGCAATTTAATTATGATACATATTTGTGTTATGAGATTGGTCGCGTCTAAGCCTTTTTCTAATATACCGTACCTTTGGAATTGTATCTCTAATTTTTGGTAACTGAAGATCTCGATTTATATTCCTAATGCTTCAAGGGGCTCCATAGATCTTACTTAGGGTTTTTGCCTGTAAAACTCGCAGTTTTTCGGGTGCCTCTTGGTAGAAGTTCCATACGGTTGGATGTTATAGAAGGGACTAGAAGCTGCCTAAAACTATATGACTACAATCTCGCTTATCTTGTGCTTAAGTGAAGGAAAAACTAGTCGAATATTGCACATCCCTTTCAGAATTACAAGCATCGAAATTTTTTTTAATTTGATCATCTTTTTATCAGTATGCACACTTATTCCTGATTATTCCTAGGCAAAGGCTGTGCAATAGTTTAGCAGAAAATCGTCAGCCAATCAAATGCCTAGCAGCATGCCTATGTTTATAGCTATAGAATGTCTCTCTCACTCACTCTCCGTCTATTGCTATCCTTGTCTGCCGCACTGCAGCTACTGTTGGCAATCTTTATGAGATTATTGATGTGCTGCCGCCGCTGGCTTGACGACAATCGCCACAGCCGCAACGGCGCAGGCAACGAGGCACAACCTCAGATTTATATATATTTATATCTACATATCCATATCCATCTCCATATCCATATGCATATCCATGTCCATCCCATATCCACATCCATATCCTTTGGCGGGCTGTGTTGATGCGTTTTAAATTATGACGCCACTTAGTGCTTATGTCGGCTAATACCAGCTCTGGCAACACACCGGCCGTCTGCCTCATATTGTTTCTGCTCTGCTCTGTAATTAGCAGCAATCGCGCGCATTTGTCTCAACCAACTGCGAGGATGGAGCCAAGCAGGAGTCGTCGCTGCTGCTGCTGCTGGTGCTGCTGCTGCTGGTGCTGCTGCTGTTGTCGCTCCTTATTCTTGCCTCTGTTGCAAATTGATATTTAAATACGCTCATATTAATTACAGTTGCAGTTTCGGTCCGTCTTTCTCTTTATTAATTAACACCGTCCCGTCCCCTCGACGCTAATAAGAGCTCAAGCAAATTTGTCTTCTGAAACGCACACGTTTCACACGATGCTTTTGAGGTTCTAGTAAAATATGCAATATACCATATTATAGTATATAATACTACAATATTATTAGAAATATATCTGTCTTTCGATTCAAAGTCAACGCACTCCATTTTGGCCATGTTTATACAAATGGCATGAGTGGCGCCCATTAGCAGCCTATCAAAGTGATATATAAAACAATAAACCACTTCGCGATGAAGATTACTATCGAAATCTTTTCCGCTCGCTTACAGTTTTGCATTCATATCTTTGCTTTGTTCACACCTATTCCTGAAAACTTTCGTCCCTGTTGCTGCTGGGCCGACAGTCTATTGATAATTACAATGCTCCATTGCTCGATATGAAACCTGCAATCAAGCAAGAACAACAATGAGGAGTCAGCGAGGAAGCAGTGCCCCTTGCCTGAGAGGGGGCGAGCAGGGGCATACATGAGAAAATGGACTATACTTAAATAATTTGGTGAGGTAAAACAAATGCTTGTAGCCAACGTCGGCGTCAGAGTCTGCATTTAGTTGAAACTCATTGATTTAATTGCGCATCATTTCCTGGTTCAGTTTGATGTGGAACTTCTAAGTCCCCTTTCCCGTCTCTATAGCTGTCTTTGCCTCTGTCTCTGGCTGCAATGAAATGAGCCCGCTTAAGCGCTGATTACGTTTTGGCCTTAAGTTAACGCCGCTCTTTCTGACCCTCGATCTTCTCTCTCTCTCTCTCTCGCTCTCTTTGTCTCTCCGTCTGTGGTTCATTCACAGTTTTTGGGTCTACATCTAGACCGCGAAATGATGGATTAATCCATTCAAAAAACCGGCAGCTACTACAATTACGAGACGATTCAGCCCCCAATGCTCTATCTCTCTCTTGCTTTGTGGCTCTCTCTATCGATTTTCTTAAAGTTATCTTTAGCTTGTCAATTTGACAGTCGCGTACTCCCAATCTTTCCCTCAAGCAACATTTAATTCGTAGTTTTGATTTAATTTTTGTTTTGCTCCCTCTTTCAGCATCCATCTTTTGCTCTCTCTCTCTCACTCCCTCTTTGTCTCTCTTTTTCGTCTATTGCGAACAGTTTGACTTTTTCTTTATATTCTGTTGTATTTTCTTGTTCTTGCAGGCTCTAAATGGATTTCTAATGATACTGACATGCGAAGGCGAGGTCTTCTTTGCCACGCACAGCATCGAGAGCTATTTGGGTTTTCATCAGGTAAGTGGACAAGAGCAAAGACGCCTTCTGGGGTGGCTGAGGCATCCAATCTTTTTGATTGATTTTAATTGCCCGAGGCTAGCCGGGAGTTTCTTTGAATGATATCAAGTGCTACTTCTTCTTTTCATTCTTCTTTTTTTGGGTCAAGCTCATTGTAAATTGGTAACAGGTCTCAGCTTAACCGCTCACAGCGCTTAAGTCTGTTCAGTTCCGACCAATAGTTGACGGCAGCACCTCTATAATTATAAAATCAATCCAAACTTGTTAGAATGGCTGCTTGGCTAAAATATTTGCCCCCGGCTAAATTCAAATGTAGTAACAAATTTAAATACATACAGCTCGGGTCATAAAAATAGCAGTAGCTCTATTATATATACACGTAAATAGGCTCTTATATATGTATTTCTTTTTCTATAGGGAATGAAATAGACTGGGAATGCCTAACATTTGGTGAATGTAGATGGAAGATGAAATGATGATGGAAGATCTAGTACCTTATGGAGCAATGAAAAATTTAAAATATTTGCATTCATTTACATATTAAATTGATTACATATCAAATATTTACATCCTATTTCGAGTTATACTACCTACGCTCATCCCTGAAAGCAATTGTCAGAACATCATAGGAGTTTCCTTGAAATGTTCATGAAGAAGTTCGGGAAGAATTTGAATTTCCTGAAGGGTACCTTATCATATACTACTCAATCATTTGGAATACGAAGTCAACTATTTTGTCGAGCAGTGTAGCTTAACGCGATCGACGGCTGTCCAGTTGAAGATAGAGAAGAATAGCTTAGTCTGTTCCCCATCCCTACAAATGCATATAAATACATTGAGGATCCTCGTCGACTGTTGCATACATTTGCTTAAAACTCGTATACCCTGTTGGCGCGTTATCGATGATTCGAGGGTATAATTTTGAAGGTGCCACACAGCAGATGCCACCGATAGCCAGGCGCGGCGGCACGACGGTAAGACTGAACGACGGCGTGTTGCGTGGCAGGTTCCGTGGCCATAAATAAAAATCAGATCAGCGTGAGGATTGCGCAATCGCAAATACCACAAGATTTGCTTACGCAGCTGTCAAAGGCAGCGGGCGAGGGGGACCCTTCGCACAGGGCGTGGCATTGTGTGTTGAGCATTGGTATTATTAACTTGCGACGCCTCTGCAGCTGTGCGACCAACTGCCCCCAAACGGGCCAACATGTTTTGGGCCTAACTCGAGAATCCAGTGGCTGCCACTACCTGCTGCTGCTGCCGCTGCCGCTGCTGCGGCTGCTGCTCCTGCTCCTGCTCTCGCTGCTACTCCTGCTCACCGCGTCTGATTCACCGCAACGCCCCTTTCTGTCCTATTTGTATTATTTTTTGTTTGCCTACTTTATTGTATTGGCGCTTGTCGAATGGAAATTGAAAATTTTCAGTTAGCTTTCTTTGGGCCTAAGGAGAGGGGCCTCTGCCTGCCCTGCCTCGCCTCGCCCCTCGCCCCTTGCCCCTTGCCTTCTTCTGCGCCATCGCATTTTAATTTAGTTGTAAATGTGTAAAGCGGCATTTGACACGCCCCGTTTGGCAGCTCAATTAAAAAACGTAGCTGCCTATTACCATGGCCATTGGCCATCGGATTGCTGCTGCTTCTTCTTGTTCGAGCGCATTCAAGTATATTCCAATTGAGATTGCGGTCAAATCATTTGCTTTGTTGGTTTTACTTGCGCACAGATGTACAGATGTAGAAAGTTTTGGCTCTCAGTTCCTCCAGTTCCTTACTGAAATGTGGGCTATGCGCTAGAGATGGGTGCGTGCCTCTCGTGATTTCTTCTTTTAATAAAATTCAATAAGTGCTTGCAACATCCCCCAAGCTAAAGACAGCTTGGGTCACTGCTAAAAGCAGTTGGCTTAGCTCATGAAAAGGACAGCTTAGTGGTAACTAATGTTAGCTTGGAGCTCAGTTTTATGTTAACTAACAGTTCTGTTATGCCTTCACATTTTGAGGTCTGTTATGCAATTGAGAGTTTATAGGGCACTCAAGCCACTCGGAATCCGAGAGAGAGTAGCTTGACGATGAACTACTTATCACGAATTTGACACGACTTAGCTGCTGCCTGTGCGTGCCTATCGTGCTTATCGTGCTTTTCTTTTTGATAACATGCAATAAGTTCATATCAGGAGACCAACCTTACAGCTTACCACGACCCGTGATCCGAGAAAACCCTAAGCTCTCTGTCTATCTGACCTCACGATGAGCTACGATAGCTTAACACGAGCTCAACACGACTTAGCTCTTTCTCACGCTCTGTCGTGCTTTAAGTACTCACGATACTTAACGACATTCATTGATCATGTGAATATTAAAGCAGAGCTATCATCACTTGACACGACGAAGCTCGTTCTTGTGCTCGTGCTCGAGCTCTTGTTTTGTCGTGCCGATATATGCTCACGCATCGCAGCTCTGGGCGCACAGCTGTCTTCCGATCCTCTTCCCGGCGCGTGCAGAATTTATGTCTCAATTTGTGGCCAACATGGGGCGCATTTTCAATTTGCGCGCATTTTGATTTATACGCCCGAAAAAAGCAAATCAAACCAAGGCAAAGGCCCAAAATTAAACGCGAAAGCGAGAATCAATAACAAAGTTGACTGAACCCAAAGAGACAATAATAATAATAATAATAATAAGAAGAAGAAGAAGCAGTACAAGAAGAAGACGAGATGAGACCAGAGCCTAACCAGCCAAGTTTTCCCATCCTGCTTTCAGTCGGACATTGTGCATCAGTCGGTTTACGAGCTAGTCCACTCGGAGGATCGCGAGGAGCTGCAGCGCCAGCTGCTCTGGAACAGCTTCCTGCCCGCGGACATGTCCAGCATGCAGCTGGCGGAGACTCTGGCGCCGGACAAGGCGCTCTACCTGGAGCGCAGCTTCACTGTGCGCTTCCGCTGCCTCCTGGACAACACGTCCGGCTTCCTGCGCTTGGACATTCGCGGCCGCATCAAGATACTGCACGGCCAGAACCGGAAGACGGAGGAGCCGCCACTGGCGCTGTTCGCCTACTGCACGCCTTTCGGCCCGCCCAGCCTGCTGGAGATACCGCACAAGGAGAACATGTTCAAGTCCAAGCACAAGCTGGACTTCTCGCTGGTGTCCATGGACCAGCGGGGCAAGCACATACTGGGCTATGCGGACGCCGAGCTGGTCAACATGGGCGGCTACGATCTGGTCCACTACGACGACTTGGCCTACGTGGCAAGCGCCCACCAGGAGCGTAAGTAGAGCAGAGGCGCACCAAAGTGCAAGTCCCAATCCTAACCTCATCCCATTGCAATTGCAGTGCTCAAGACCGGCGCCTCGGGCATGATCGCCTATCGCTACCAGAAGAAGGACGGCGAGTGGCAGTGGCTGCAGACCAGCTCGCGGCTGGTCTACAAGAACTCCAAGCCGGACTTTGTGATCTGCACGCATCGCCAGCTGATGGACGAGGAGGGCCACGATCTGCTCGGCAAGCGCACCATGGACTTTAAGGTTAGCTACCTGGACACCGGCCTGGCGTCCACGTACTTCTCCGAAGCGGACCAGCTGGTGGTGCCGCCCACCAGTGCCAGTGTCTCACCCACGGCGCACGCGCTGCCGCCGCCGGTCACGCCCACGCGTCCCAATCGACGCTATAAGACGCAGCTGCGCGACTTCTTGTCCACGTGCCGCAGCAAGCGCAAGCTGCAGCAGCAGCATCAGCAGCAGCAGCTGCAGGCACAGCAGTCGTCGCCGTTGGCTCAGGTGGGCTCGCCCGCTCCGGCGGTGGTGGAGTACCTGCCGGATCCTGCGGCTGCTGTGGCGGCCGCCTACTCCAATCTGAATCCTATGTACACGACGTCGCCATATGCCACCGCCGCGGACAACCTGTACATGGGCAGCTCCATGCCGGCGAATGCCTTCTACCCGGTCAGCGAGAACCTCTTCCATCAGTATCGGCTGCAGGGCGCCGTTGGCGTCGGCGGCTACTACACGGACTATCCGCATACGGGCGCGCCAGCCTCGGCGTACGTGGCCAACGGGTTCCTCTCGTACGACGGCTATGCCATTGCCTCCAAGGCGCAGGACGAGAAGTGGCAGGAGACGGGCAAGTACTACAGTGGCTACAGCAGCGGATACGGCAGTCCGACGTCCACGCCGCAGGTAAGTCCCCCAGGGAGCAGTAACTCTCGACGGCTTGTATCGAACTGAATCTCTTTGAAACCACAGCAGATTCCGCTGAAGACGCCCAAGTCCTCGCCGCAGGTCATGGAGGTTATATCCTGCTCCTCGGACGGTCCCTCGCCTGTGGGCGTTGCCAATGCCACGCCCAACGGCAGCAGCGTTACGCCCAAAGTGGAGCTGTCCGCGACAACGGCCACTGCCGTCAGCCAGGATCCCTACGAGCGCCAGACGGTGCTCATGTGGGGCACCACGCAGTCCAGCGGCGTGCCGCTCAATAGTCGCAGCGCTGTCAATGCCGGCGGCTCGCCTCAGCGCACCACGCCCCTGACCAATGGCCTGAGCTACGCACACAACAACAACAACAACAACGAGCATGAGCCCGTTGGGGCAGCCAAGTGGAATGGCAGCAAGGCCGAGCTGGCGGGCAAGTCGGCCAGCGACGGCACACCCGAGAACTATCAGCTGCAGCACGACGACTCCGGGCTCTACTCGGCCTCCTCGCACACCACATCGCCCCAGCAGCAGCAGCAGCAGCAGCAGCAACAGCAGCAGCCACATTCATCACGTGGCCTCGGCGGCTCCAATGTGAGCAACTCCAGCAATTCCGTAACACATCCAGTCAGTGGCACCGAGCACCCAGCGTTGCAGCCCAGCCATGCTCATCCGCAGCAGCAGCAGCAGCAGCAGCCGCACCCACAGCCGCCCAGCTGTGCAGCTAGCCTCCAGCAACAGCAACAGCAACAGCAGCCGCACAGTCTTCACGCTCATCCACATAGCCAGCAACAGCAGCACCACCATCATCAGCATCAACCACAGCCACAGCCACCACCACAACCACACACCCATCCACATCATCAGCATCACAACGAAAGCCAAGCAGCCGCTGCTGTGCATCATTTGCATCCGCAGGCAACGGCCGGCACCGCCAATGGCAGTGAGGTATGGTCGCCTGCCAGCTATACGCAGTACTCGCAGTATTTAGCTTACCACCACCATCATCATCACCATCCGCACCACCACCACGCAGCGGCTGCGTCCACGCCTGGCGCGGCACATCACCATCTGCACCACCACCACCACCACGGCCAGCACACGGCAAGCCGCTAGAAACTAAAAGACACTAATTCAACTAGAACAGCACCGTAGACGCACCACACCACAAGCCCACTTACCCACACACACACACACGCAAACACATAGACACTTAGTGCACTAGTGAGTGCTACTGTCAGACTAACTAAACCTAAAACGCTACTCCCCCTACTTAGATCCTAATCAGCACCCAACTGCAACAGCATCAACAGCAGCAGCAGCAACAACAGCAGCAGCAACAACAACAACAGCAGCAGCAGCAACTCGTTGGATATACGCTGCACCACCATCCGCTGGAGTCGCCGCCCCACTGTCGCACGCCGCCCACGCTGCCCGCTGTGAGCAGCCTGCTGAGTGGCGGTGCATCAGCGGATGCCTCAGCCTATCAGCAGCTGGCAATTGTCTCCTCTGCAGCAGCAGCAGCAGCGACTGCGGCTCCGCCGCTCATTATTTGCGCAGAGGAATCGCTGCAGGCGCTCAACAGCAGCAGCGGCAGCAACGAGGCGCACATCAGCTCCACTTCAAGCAACTCTGCGCGCACCGCACGTAAGGCTGCCAAGCTGCAGCACCAGCAACAACAGCAACAGCAACATCAGCAGCAGCAGCAGCAACAACAACAACTTCAGCCAAATTATCAGCAGCATCACGCACAGCATCTACTCTATCCGGCCAATATAACTGCACACACGGCGCTGGCCTATGCCCCGCCGCCGGCTGGCGCCTATATCGATGGCAGTCCGCTGCTCTCCTTCTCGGAGGTGACCAACACGTTGCTGAATCAGTAGACAACTGGAAGACCCCAACACACACAGACTCACACACATACCTACACACATATATATATATTTATATATAAACCATGTTCAACAGTTTTGCCAAAATGTGGACTATGACTATCGTATCTTCCATAATCTCAACACAAACACACACACACATACACACCCACACACACATATATATATACGAATATTAAGAGCACAAAGAAATAGCAAACGAGAGAGCAGTTTAGAGCTATAAATTTAACGAGAGCCTTGCTCGAGTGTATTCAAAATGAGCTTCAACCGATACGAGTGCTGAGAGATCTAATAATCGGTAGATCAAGGAGAATCGATAATTTAACTTAGGGGACATTCAGGATAGTCAGAAAACAGAATCACAGCAATCAATGTCCCATTTACCTCAAGTTTTTAATTTTGTTTGCAATTGATTTAACTCTTTCGTCCTTAACAATGTTATCATATGAGATGCATTAATGTCAGACATAAAAATTATAAATATATATAATAAATACATATATATTTTTGTGTTTTTCCAAATCAGGAAAAAATATAAAATTCAACTTAACACAATATCAGCAACAAGGTGAGGAAAGCAGAGCGGGATCAATTTAGAGCTAACAATGATTGCATTTGTAATTTCGATACCGTGAAATGGCATTTGTGAAAAATGGTTTAACATTGATTAAAGAGTTTGTTATAAAATAATAATTAAGAGAAGAATATCCGAAATTTAACGCTTATACCTAAAAAAAATTGATTCCTCATCAATTACTTTCGCATAAAACTAGATTTGTCTATCCCATTAAACTATAACGAAAATCCGAATCCAGAAACAGTCTAGACTAATCCGAATTGAATAAATTTTTTTAACATTGATTCTTTCAATCAAAAAAATATATCCAATAATTGCATAACACCCATTTGATATTCCTTCCATAATGATCTATATCCTATCAGCTCTTAATATCTACTGAATACATTCGACATTCGACAAAGCAAGGCTCGACACAACAGAAAAGAAATCTCAGTGTAATAGTATTATTTCAAATGCAAATATTCCGAACCCATTAAGAAAGGCGTCTCTTTAGTTAATCCTTCGAGCAACACAATATGTAATTCTATTTATTTTACTGTGATAATTTATATAAACCTATGTACATGTAATATTTAACACAAGGCAGGCAATTTGAACCGTATCCGTAATTCCAATTACTTCCGTAACATATCGAACGATGTTATTAGGGCAACAATAGAATACAATTTAAAATTAAAACCTGCACAAAGTATGTATAATTCATCGTCAGTTGTAGTAACAACCAAAGATTTTCATTTGTTATACTAAATACAAATTAATCTAATTGTAGGAAATACACACAAACAAAAAGAAAAAACAAAACAAAAAGAGAAAAAATAACAAAACTGAATTTGGGTTTTCAGATTGTTGCGCCAAATTTTAAGTTTCATATTTTCAGGCATTATAGAAAAGAGCATTAGAAGAAGGAAACAAATTAAAATGAATCACAATTAATTGCTTAAGTAGCCATAAGATTAAACATAATTAAATATTTACATATACATATATATGAAGTGTATGTATATATATATTTATATAAATAATCAAATTACTTATTTTAATAATAATTAATTATTTAAAATTTAACTAGACCTAATGACAAGCAAACTAAATGCAAATTAAGTAATTTTCATGATTCCTATCGTTTAGCATGTAATCCGAAAGCGTGTTGGATATTTTAAATATTTCTTGAACTTCTAGTCGCCCATATAAAACATTTACTATACATACATAAATATAAATATAAATATATGTACTTACATATATATTAATAGCATATAAATATAAATATAAACCATTATTCAAAATACTTTAACTGTACATTTCAATTTGATGAACGTGAGTTAAGGCAACAATAATATTTGGTAATCGAAATTGCATTCCAAAATCTTTATCGAATGAAACATACGAAATAAGTTTAACTCAAACGAGTTTTAACAAATATACAAACATTTTATTTAACAAGACATATTAGAAACCCAATTTCATGTACTCGTAAAATGCATATTCAATCAACCAGAGCGAAATAAATCTAGAAAATATTCAATCGAAAACATAAATGAATGATATTTTAATCCCTCTATGTGAAAAGGTTTTAATCAGGAATATGATCAAATATTGCCTCACTAAGTTTTCTTTTATCCATTCACATAGATAATTTTATATATTTGAATTTGGCGCCAAGGTTCCAGGCCACACTCAATAATAGATATATTTGATTTAGAACTGCCATCCTGCTCAACACTGGAAGCAGTATATTTCGTGCTTAAATGAGTATTTTTCCAAATTTGTATCGATATATCGTGCCAAACTGAGTATTTGATCGGTAGTACTTATCGATTTATCACTTATGTTGGCGGCCACTTTTAAAATGCAACCACTTTACTAAGTTGGCAGCTCTTTTCGAGTGCACTCAGTTTTTTTATTTATTTAATATTTTAAATGTTTTAAAGCACATCACAACATGCATAGGAAGCTTAGGCGGCTGATTTATATGCCTCGAAATTAAGTTTTGCGGGAAATCCAGCCCAGGTGCAGGTTTTTTTCTAACTTTCATGGACAATACAACCGCAAAGCCGCAAGCAACAGCCCGCTTTATGATGAAGCTTAATTGGTGACTTTGCTGCTGCATCAATTGACAACACAAAATGCATTGATTGACACCTAGCAAAGAATTTACTATAAAATATATTATATGGCGTAAACGAGTAATCGCCAACGCAACAAAATGTTGGAGTTGCTTAAAGACTTGTTAATAAAGGTCTCATCAGCTGCGCTGGGCTTCACAATGGCAGCGCACCTAGACTGTAATCATATGTGGGTTAAGATATTGTAGATATTGTTTAGTATTAAATGTTTGCTGTAGTCATTACTCGAAGTACATAATGCGTGTCTTCATGTACACAAATATACGTACGTCCACGGCTCATGTTCAGATGAATGTATGTATCGCAGCTGGAAAGCAGCGCAATTAATCATATACTCTAATTTTATATACAATACATCATTGAAGCCAAAATATTTGTTGGGCATTGAACAGATATTTTCTAGATTGATGGCTTCATTGTTCAAGTGGCAGTTGCCGATGTCGAGTGGAGCCACTTACTTGGGCTATATACAAAAAAATGATGCCTTCTGGGCTCATCTAACAAGCGGAGCAAGTGCTCCTGGCCTCATTGCCAAGTGCTCAAGGTCAAGTAGAGCAGCGATATAAAGAGAAATCCCCAACAATACAATTGGCATAGTCAGAGTTTTGTCATTTCAGAACTGGAATGCGACTCCCATACGATTGCACTCACGAAATTAATTAGCATGAACAGTTCGTCTGTAATCTTTTCATATAGAAATACGCTTCTCATACAACACGCAGACCTACTTGGTATGCACAGGTGATGTGATGACTTTTGTATACCCTTAAACCGTTGTACATATGCCAAAGAGGATATGATAAGCTTGTTAATGTGTGTGTACAAACAGAAGAAGCATTTGCGCTTGCCGAAAATTTAATTTTCATTATTACCCGTCAGAGTTCTTCATAGCAATTTGAAATGTATGATAAACATTAAATTATTCAACAGCTATAGAAGACCCATATACAATATGATACGTAAATATTTATGAACTGGAAATGAAATGTTTTTCATTGCCAGCCTCGTTATAAACTTATTTATTGTAGGTTAGGGCTCATTGCCCACCCATACGTACATGATAAATTATTTTCCGCATTTAGTATATAAGTATTTTCGGCAACTATCATATATTCAGTGTTAATAGGATTTTTATAAATCCGTTAAATAATACAGAAATTGTTAAGTTAGTTTGTGGTCATATTGGATAAACTTTTACAATCACTGTCATCCATCCATATATACATACACCCATATGTACATATGAACATATAATAATATATAATAAATAAATATTAATAACTATTGATTTGTATTTATTATAGCAACGTTAAACTATTCATTTTAGCATACTTCACTGTATACTAAGAGAGAAGAATTAAATTTTACCACATATGTATATATGTATATCATCTTGTCAATAATTTGTTTCTTTTTATTTATAACCTGAACCAATTGATCCTATTCCCAGAGTATGTTCTGTAAATTGAGTTACTTTCCGATAGACCTCAAAAAACAAATTAAATTATTATTAATATTTTTATAATTATTATTATTAGACGACGCTAGTCATTAGCAGTAGTATGAAGAGTAGTGTAAATGAAAGGGAAGATGGGAAGCTTAAATGATGTATATGAGTTATGAATAATGAAATTAGTTACTCGATATAGTAAGTCTTTTAATGGGATAATGCTGAAGGAGAATTAAGTTTGGTTAAAAAAGTAAATCTGTTAAGGGGACATCGGTACATAATATATTATAAACAACGGACATGTTTGTATTTATTTATGAAGGTTAAGCTGAAGTTGCTCCTCGCGGGAATTAGGATATCTACGAGCCGACTATAGAACTATTTTGAATTTAATTTACTTTTAGAGGAAGTCTTTTATTATGCAGTACAGCAAGCCTGACAACAAAAGCCATAATACTAATAATACTTTGCTCGAGTGTAGGCAAATATTGCATATTTTCGGTTTATTGTGTGGCGGCAAGTTCGTGTCTTAAGTCTTTCGTTTGGACCATTTTCTAATGTACAACAATTAACAGAGTGAGGCGATTGTTTTATTTATTTGTTTATTCATTTGTTTTATTTAGCATTGTGCGCTTTCCATCGCCTGACCTTTAACAGTCGTGTTGTACACATTTAGTGCCATCGGCCATACCGTCTAAGTAGGTCTATAGAGCGGCGGCGAGAGTTGGATATATGCTGAACTATGCTGTGCGGTCCGGTGCGGTGCGATGCTGTGCAGTGCCACAAATTGAACTTCACTAAGTGCAATAAATGAATCCAAAGGTGATAATCTTGGCTTATTCAGTGCTCTTCAGATTGCCAGACGCGTCACTTCGGATCGTCACTTAAGGTCAATGTGGGCATGGGGCATGCTGGCTGCGATCATTACTCAGCGGCTTGGCTGCTGCTGTTCGATGACCTTGAGGCATTGTTGCTTGTTTGACAAATTTGTAGCACCCCAGTTAGAAAAATTGCCACTTAATGTCGGTCGCGATGTGACCGGATGCTCGCCTAAGCCGCTCGCGTCGCATCGAACTTGGACTTGAACAGACTTGCGGCTTGCGACTTGCAGCTGGGAAGGCAAAGGCAAAGGCAAAGGCGAAGGTGTTTATGTAAATGTAGTCCGTAGTTGGTGGCTTTAAATTTGTATTTGACTTTTGACTTCCCTGTTCGCTAGATCTATTTATCAACGGCAATTTCTACACTCTGAAAAAACGCGGTGCATGATTACATCATTACATTATGCAAGATCATTTTTAATTATTATTTAATTATTTCGTTGGAGAATTCTACTCTGACTTTTTTATGATTAATATACAAGCAGCATGACTTACTCTCTCCCTCTCTCTCTCTCTTATTCCATGTCACTCTATCTTTCTCTCTCTCTCTTATTTCATGTTTCTCTATTTTTCCCTCCCTCTCTCTCTCTCTCTCTCTCTCTCTCTCTCTCTACCTGCCTATATACAAATTTAACTAAAATTAAAAATTCTTTTCTTTCGACTTTGCTGCTGCCAAGTTGCTCTTTGTTTTTCCGAGTGTATGTTTATATTACCTTTAACTAGGCATACGCGTAATCGCCAGACAATTGAGCACACCTCATTACACGCGTTATTCGTTAGTCGCTATTCATTATGTGCGCCATTCAATTCCAGCCCATTGTCGCTTGTTGGGGGCGTATACGCAATAATTGACAATCTGCTAACTGATGCCAGCTGTAGGCTGTAAACTGTGCGCAGTTAACTGTTATCAGCGATATAAGCCAGACACATATGTACACATCATCTGGCCACATCTGAAGGCAGCATCGCTTGGGTACTCCACAAATACTTTCATTTTTCATGCTCAGAAGCAGCGCTTGGCCCGCGGCTTTGTGTCTTTGTGTCGCTTTAAACAATTTTAATCAACGTGTGAATCTGTGCTTCTCTTTGCTGCTAGTTATTGTTGGGCCGGTTCAATGGGACCTTGCCAAATCCAAAACAAAAAGTAAAAAAAACCGAAACAAGACGTAAACTATCAACATGAATTATGCCGAATTGCACCAATTTAGCAATTAAACATATGTATGCTGCCCATTGGGCACGAACGAAACAAGAAGAAGTTCGGCAAATGAGCTTAAATAAATGGCAAGCAGTCATTGTGTTCGCTTCTAATACTCTGTAATTTGGGAAACAAGTTTTAAGGAGGCCATATGTCAAAGAGTATTAGAATAAGAAGAATAGTAACCAAAGAAGAATATGTAAAAGACTTGTGAGCCTATTTAACAGTATCTATATGGATATGAAGGAGCCTCAAAATTAAGCTCATTTGAAAATATTATATTATGTTTATTTTATAATTAGTTAAGTATAAAAATTCATATAATTTTGAACTCAAAACTCAAGATATTTAATTGCAGGGACCGTAACAATTTCAATTTGCTTAACAAATTTAAGAAATTAGAACTAGAAAAAAAAATACTTTTAATTAATAAAATTATTATTATTTATTAATCTATATATAAATAAAATTTAAAAATTTAAATTTATAAATAAAATTTTATCTTTAAATTTTGTTATAAAAACCAAATATAAAACTTTATTTTAATTTTTATTTTTATAAAATTGGAAGTAAAAATTTAACTGGTACATCTTTTGGATGGAAGTAGATCATATATATTCTTATATATATGATCTACGAAGTAATTCCTTTTAGCTGATGTATAATATGTATGCTTGTAAAAATTCAATTGAGGTTAAGTTAAGGCTTGACCCTTAACATTCAAACATCTGTCGTATAGTGTCATATAACATCAAAGAAACAAACAGAAATTTCCCCATTACAAATCTATTCTAAAGTTTCATGTCCATATTATAAATTCCAAATCTCTTCAAAGCACGTAGCTAAAAGCAGTGTATCTACGCGCCGTAAACACTTGTTGCTTACGTATTTTGTTATTGTTTTCAGGTAGAGCTGAAGGCCACCTTGAATAGAATCACACGCCTTTGGCACCCCTGCCCGCTGCCCCTCAGTCGGAGCACCGAGAGAACTTAGAGATGTCGATGACACACCTCGCCGGCATGTTCGGGTATGTGGTCTAGCTGCAAACTGGGGAGCAACATTCTGTTTCAATGAGTATTTGTAGCGATTAAGCTTTGCAGCCAACATACATAGAGAGCTGGAGGCCCCACACCTTCACTTGGTTTCCATTGAACCCGTTGACATCGCCGCTAATTGCCAAAAGATGCGCCAGCAACAAGTGCAGAGCAAACTCGTGATATGCAAGAAACGAAGCTCGGCATTCAGATTATTGTTCTGTTAATTTAATATTGTGAACTGGCTAATGAGCCACATAGCATTAGGAATCCCAACTGAAAATATGTAGAATAAATGTATAAGTCTATAAGTATCCATATACGTGTTCTCTAAAAATAAATTGATATCACATTAGTTTCAGGGACATTTGTAATGGATGTGTTTGAGAGCGATTTATAAGAAAGAAAGTTGTTCATCTTGAGATGCTCATCAAGTATGGTGTATATCTTGAATATATCCTTGGGCTTGGATCTGGCAAATTACACACATATCAGCAGATCTTAACTGATGCTGCCCGTAACGAAATCATCTCATGTCGCATGCAATTACTTGACCTTAACAGCGGCTTTTTGGTAGCGTGTGCCAATTGGAGGTGGCGCTAATGCTGCTGATGATGACGATGATGATGATTATGATGATGATGATGATGCTGCTGCCGCTGATAAACATAATTTTGATGCTGCTGCAAGTCATTGCTCACCCAATTTCAAAAGATATTAACACGTACAAGAGTACTCACACACACACACACACACACACACACACAACACAAAGACAGGGACTAGCAAATGTGGCTTATATGTACTTAAGAGCATGTGGGCATCCAGTTCCACTAAATCCGCGCATTGCTACGGCATTCAAATTACGTTTCGAATTTCTCTAATCACCAACAAAAAGTCGCTGCGGGTTCGATTTCGATTTCGATTTGGTTTTCGATTTTTGTTTTTCGGATTTTGATTGCCACAGCGAAGGTTAAGCTGTAAATTCAATTCAAATATGAATTACATTTACATTTGTTTATTGTTTGTAATTGTTAACGATCTGAAGATGGGGCCACCAAAAACAAAAAAACGAAAAAAATGAAAACAACAAGAAAAACCAAAAGAGATGAAGCCATAGCGGATGCCGAATGTCGAAGAATACATGATATTACAATTGCCCAGCGCAATGGGATATTTCTTTTGTTTTATGAAACAGATTTAAATGGCTTCTGAATGGTATTCGAATGACCTACCTTGCCAGCGGAAGATGGAAGTAGATGAGTCGAAGTGCAAGACATTGGCCCAGCTCTTAACGATCTCATTACACACTTTGGTATTGATAGATAGCCATAACGTTGATATTGGAGTGATCGACTGATATAGTACTCAATGCACACAAAATTCAATCGAAACTGAGCAATCGTTGAGCACACGAGTAGTATTAATCGGAAGTCTGTGCATAGCACTTACTCACAATCTAGATTTGTTGTAGCTGTTTTAGTTCTCACATTTGAAGGAAAAACTTTACATAAAAAGTTTGTAGAAATTTCTTTTATATTTAATATGAATAGCAAAGAGACAAAGTCCGACGAGAGTTGCACTCAGAGCTGTGAGGACGTAAACTGCTGCAACAATACCACCCCCGAAGACTCCCCTGAACCACAAAGTGCGCAGCCAGAAACTGAGGCCTCGGATGACGCTCGAGAGGAGCCGCCCATACGCGTGCGCGACATGATCAACCTGTACAATTTCGCGACGCAAAAGAACCAGGAGTTGGCGCACGCCAAGTCCATTTATTTCGGCGCCAACAGGAGCGCAACATCAATGGATCTCAACGACTTGGAACTGGCACAGCAACAGCAACAGCAAGCGGAGCAGGAGTGCTGCGATGGCACATGCCTTAAGATTCCCGGCATGGAAGGTACGGGTATGGGTCGTGCCGGCGGCAGCAGCAGGTAGGGATGCACACGATTCGAAAGCTACCAAGCTTAAGCACCTGCCTGTCACACAGCCAAATACACAGCAAGAAACCGGGCAACTTTCGCGTGACCACAGCAAATGATCAGACATCACTGCGACAGTCGCCGCAGACGGACGCCCAGAGCGGCGCATCCGTGGAGAAATCATATCAGAGCAAGACAACAATTAGACGCACCGAACAGGGTGGGTAAATGAACAGAAATAAGAAGAGCTTCCTCCTACTAACTTCATTATTGCATTCGCATCCGCAGGCGTTCGCATCATCATTGACATCTTCTTCGACAAGAATGAGAGTGATATCGACATCGTAGGCAGCCGTGTGGAGACTGACATACCAGAGAGTCGTATCTTGGCCGATTTCCAGCAACACTCGTTGGCCACGCGCTCCTCCCAGCAAGTGAAGCAACAGCCCAATGTTTAACTCGTTTTAACTAGTTCCATTTAGACACATATATACAATTTGTAGGATAGGACGTCACAAAATTCCTTGTTATGTATACGTACCGTTGTACAGTTTGTTTGTTCGACAACACGCATTTATTTGGTTCAATTGTAGTGGTTTCTATTTATATTTATATGCTTTGGCTTGCTTTGGCATGCCTTGCCTTGTATTTTTTGATCGTTCTCCCCCTCCCATTGGCGGCGCATTCATGCCGCTTCCTGCCCAGCTGCAGCATCACGACCCGAGCGCTGCAAAAGCCAAATAATAAGCTCTGCTGCCGCCATATGAATATATAAACCTAGAAATGCAATGAGGCAACACCAAAGTGAAACATCTAAGCGGCGCAGCAAATAGCCCCAGTTGATTCCCCCTCCGCCTCGCTCTATCCCCACACTCCCCTCTTTGCGGTTCTCAACTTTTTTCCTCAGCACGACAAAGGGCTTTGAAAGGCGGCGAAACAAGTAAATAAACGGCATGAATTCAAAATGGAAATCTCATCTTACAAAACTCACTGAAAACTGAAAACTGTAAACAGAAAACTGAAATCTGAAGACGGCAACGACGCCAACGCTCAAGAGACGAGCTGCCTTGCAACGAGTACTAGATAGCTGCCGCCTTTCGTAATCCCTGCCGTCTAATCTCACTTAGATCTTCAGTCTAGCTGCCGTTGCCGTTTCGATCGCTCTATTTAGCCAACAACGGTATGCTGATCCAATAAATTAGACAAATAAACATTGGTAAACGGTAGCATGCATACTCGACGCTAATAACCCGAGTCCCAAGCATTCAGCATGAAAATGAAAATGAAAATCAAATTGTAGCTGCAATGTTAACGCTTTGTTGACTGCCCTCTGCCAGAGCTGTAGCTGTAGATGTAGCTCTAGCTCCAGCTCTGGCTCTGGCGCCAGCTCAGCCTCTGACTCGCACCCAAGCCCGATCTCTAGCTCAAGCTGCGCTGCCTACATCGGCTACACTTAGCCGATCTTTACAGCAGCTTCGTTTGTTAACGAAGATGCTCGCCGTACAGTGGCTCACATCTGCGTGTTTACCTTAGCAATTTTGAAAACTAATTGAAAGCATTTTTAATTTGTTAGATTATATGAGTTATTGTATAATATTGAAATTAATTTATTTTTTTATATTAAATTACTGAATTAAAATATTAAAAAAAAACTTGTAATTAATGAAAGAAAATTGGAATTAAAAAAAAAAATTTTTTTTAATAAATAAAATACATACACAAAAAATTACATTTGTCATCTATGTTGAATTAAATATTTATTTTATTTTCCAAAACAAGACGACACAAAACTGAACAACAATTTTTTATATATAATCGTCTGTAAATCAAATAACAAAACACCATAAAAATGAAGATGAATTCGCTATATTTAATTAAAAAATCATTTATTAGTAAGTTCAATTTAATTATTTATTTTATTTAAAAAATTTAGTTTTCCAAAGCAAACAAAGCTGAACAAACAAATAAAATTATTTACATAATTTAACACATTTCTACAAAAATTGGAACTATGTTATTTGTTGACCGTTTATGACAGTTGATTCCTGTCTAAATATATATTTATATATATATATATATATCTTTTTTTTTTAATTATCACAATTATTTGATTTTATAGTTTAATTTAAAAATAAAGCAAATGAAATATTTATAAGCTATTAAGTAAATTCCACTAAAGCCTTCAACTGCGATTTCAGCAATTTTGAACAGGTTTGCGCCACTGTGCACTGTGTCGGCGTTGATGACGATCGCTTGGCGCTTCTTTTGTGCGGCGTCTAGCGGGCGGACTTTGCCAGCGGCCTAATGTGAATTTTAAGCCAAGTCGAATGCACTCGCAGCCATCAGTTCTGTACGAGACATTGTGCGGTACGGTCGATACAGCGGCAAAGCCAACTTCAAACGACGACGACGACATCAAAGACACGGAGATACAAAGTTGAGATAGAAGGCGAAGACGAAGACGTGCGTCTCTTGAGGTGCAATTCGCAATTTGCAATTGTGCATTAACCGAGATAGGCATTAAGTGTTAAGTGCCGTGCCGTAATAAATATATAATTTATGCCAGTTTAGTCTTGTGGATGGACCGATCAGCGATCGAACGTGATTGCATCTCCGATCTCAAATTTCAAATTTGAAATTTTGGCGCGTGTGCTCTTGACTTTGTTTCCACATTCGATCAGTCAGTCAGTCAGACAGACAGTCAGACTGGCAGCTGACATTTGATCTTTGCTAAAGATCGACTAAGATCGGTCGACTCGTGTGATCCGCGATGTGTGCTTAGTGCGAACCTCAACTGAGACCATATGGAATCCCATCGAAAGCAACACCTACGTGTAGCACAGCAATTTGTTTGCTCAGTTTAAGAGTCAGGTGAGCTATAAACTAGCTCTGATCTCTGATTAGTTGCCGCCCATTGCAAGCACTGCTAGTAATTCCTTCCACTCAGTTCCAACAATTAGAAGAATAATGCCAGAGTCGTAATCAACCTGTAATGCCAGCTAATTGGAATAATTGTTGTTGTTGTTGTTGTTTTCGCTGCTGCTGTTGCTGCTCTTTCTGTGGAAATTGCTGGCAAAAATGTCAAATAGGCTCTGAGTTCGGCTCGTTTCTCTCAAATTTTTTTCATGTTGTGCTGCAAGGCACAAAACTGCAATAAAAAACAAGTAAGAAGGCTCCAGTCGAGACTGCTCGACTAGGAGATACCCTGAACCCTCCAAGTTGATATTCTAATCATTCTGGACTTCTTTTATGCACACATACATACACATGCACTTATAAGCACGCGCTCTGCCAACTGCGCAATAAGCAGCGACTGCGCTTGAGCTGCGCTTGAGCTGCGCTGCAGTGTGGGCAATATTATGAGAATTTATGTGTTGAATAATTTCTTTTGCACAAGTTCCAAAGCACAAGTCTCTAGTACTTGAAATGCGTTTTTTACAAATCTTTGTATCCATTAACTTTATATACAACGCGAATTTGAAGTCTCCAGGTCTAAAAGTGTTCAAATTAGGCTGAAAAAACAATGTCGATTTTTCGATTATTCTCGATAAAAAAGTTATCGGATGAGTTATCGAAAAAATATGATGAACTTGTACTGCCTATGGTATACACGAGTATGCATGCCAAATTTCAGCTCTCTAGCTCGTATATCTTCTGAGATCCTTTTGCTTATACGGACGGACGGACAGACGGACTATATCGACTCAGCTCGTCGTCCTGATCAAGAATATATATACTTTATAGGGTCTGCGATGATTCCTTTTGCCTGTTACATACTTTTCACAAAACCATTATACCCTGATTTCCCATTTTCAATGGGTTCAGGGTATAACAATAACAAAACCAGCATCACGAGCTGAGGATAAAGTTGCAAATATTTGGTTGCTAGTTGCCGTTTATTGTCAAAAAGGTCAAACCAATAGCAAAAGCAAAACACAAAAACTTCCCAAAACAGAGGGAAAAACAAACTCTGTCAAATTTTTACTTGTTTTGTTGTTGAGCATAAAATGATCTTGTTAATGGCTCTGAGGAATGCCGCAAATAACAGGAAAGACTTCAATTGGTTTTCAATTTGAGAACTCAATTATGAATTATAAATGATGTCAAGACTTCCTAAGGATAACCTTAACAAAAATTAAAAGGAATATATCGTAATCATAATAAAAGCTGCTCGGATTATGGGATACTCAAGGATAATATAGTTACGATGATCATACAATATCTGTTAAGATCTTTCGATGCTCAAGTTTATCAATTGAAGCCCACACTTGATCACTAAAATACTCAGTCTATGGAGTATTTCAACATTTTATTGAAGCACTCATGCAAAGTCAGTCATCGAATGTAGATTAAGAACAGAAAACTCGAAATGCAACTGGTTGAAGACGATTTATAGACTTGGAGATTGTTTTAAAAATGGTCCGATTTATGTGACTTCAAGGAAAGCAACTGAATAAAGCGAAAACTTGAAAACAAAAAATCAACAACGTTAAATAGTTCAAAGTTCAAATTGACAAATTTGGAAAGCTTGGAAAGCAACAAGAAACTGCATTTAATACAGCACGACAAGCTACTTACTCAGAGTTTATCTATATATATGGGTGTGTGTGTGTGTGTGTGTGTAGAGTGAAGCTGCAAGGTTGCAAATTGAATTGTAGGTGGAGGTCGAGGCAGAAGCAGAGGCAGAGGCAGAGGCAATGCGTTGCTAATTCTGCCAGCCATAAAATGGCAACAATTTATGCCGCTTGTTCGCAACAACAATAACAACAACGGCAACAACAACAACAGCAAATACAACAACTAAACTGCAAATGTTTTTTAAATTACAATTAATTACGAACTTAAAATCGAAAATTGTTTTCACCCTGGCTGCCTACCCTAGCTCTTAGCCCCCAGCCCCTAGCCCCATTGTTGATCAGTCGCACAAAGCTGATGAAGAAAGTTTGTTTCGAGCATCTTCAGCGAGACACAATTGGAGTTAACAATATAAAAGTGAGGCACAATTGGAGCTATGATAACAATATAAAACTCAATTAGTGAGCACTTTCGAGCGCTAGCATTTACAATATTTTTTTGAACACTTCCAGCCCCCCACCACCAGCAAAGCGTCCACTAAGCTGGCCCATTGATTAGGCAATTGGAGGCAGTAGTAGAAAATCAAAACACCATAAAACGACATAAATCAACAACAACAAAGACGGCGAAACGTTGACGAAAATGCCAGCAAATATGAAAGATTTTCATCGGGAAGCATTCGCAATCTGCTGTTTCATCATGCTTATGGCCAGTGAGGTAAGTTTTCGCCAAGCCGCTCATATCACATCATGGCTATATTAGAGCCATCATATTTTTGTCATTCTTTCTTTTCGTTTTAATGTATTATTTATTCAAAATTTACTTGTCTGCGTAGCTCCAAGCTAGAGAGAGACAGACTGAAAAAGTATCTTAAAGTTCATTATAGTTTTATTTGTGTAGTTTATAATTGTATTTGTGACGCATTTTTTTTTTATACCCTGAACCCATTGAAAATGGGAAATCAGGGTATAATGGTTTTGTTGAAATGTATGTAACAGGCAGAAGGAGGCGTGGCAGACCCCACAAAGTATATATATTCTTGATCAGGGTGACGAGCTGAGTTGATTTGGCCCTGTCCGTCTGTCTGTCTGTCCGTCTGTCCGTCTGTCCGTATGTTTGAACGCGTCAATTTCCGAAGATATTAGAGCTGGAGACTTCAAATTTTTTGTAAAATGTTCGTAATTACAGCGCGGATATAGAGTTTATCATTAAAATTCGATAACTCATCCCGATCTTTTTTTATCGATAAAAACCCTTATCGAAAACCAGTTATAAAATTATATCTTCTACACCTTTATTGCTAGAGTCTCCAAATTTTTAATGTATGCTTATATGCAATATATACAATTTCACTTTTGTAAAAAGCGTATTTCAAATACTAGAGACTTGTGCTTTGGCAATCACATATTCATGTTATAATCATAATCTGAAAGTTTCATGAAGATCGTACGTCCACAAAAAAAGTTATTAAACAATTAAGTTCTCATAGTAAGCGCACACTGCAGCCCATGCGTGTTTATGCGTGGGTGCTTGTGTGTGTATGTGTTTGTGTATGTGTGTGTGTTTCTTGTGTAAGCTGAAAGACGCGAAAAATTATTGAAGTAGCTAGCACTCCAAGGGTTCAGGGGATCTCGTAGTCGAGCAGTCTCGACTAGAGCTTTCTTACTTGTTTTATTCTATTTTTAGTTTTAATGAAAAGTATCTTAAAGATACTTGATTGATTATATACATCTTTGACATATGCAAAACATATGCATTTCGCTGCTATAAGTATCTTGAATATACTCTTTTATTAAATCTCTTTCGTTTTAAAAACAATCATACAAATATGGCAACTATGTTTCTGGAGATTCCTACGCTGACATTTATTTGCATTCTTGAGATATTTTTTCTTTGCAATCTGACCGTCCACTGCTTCGTTCATTTGTTTTCGTCGTTATTAAAGTCTGCAAATATTGAGCATAAAAAACTAATAATACATAAAAGTTTCGTGTAACTGTAAAATAAATTAGCAACCTCAAATGAGTGTTAACATTTCATGGAGTGAATACCATATGGGAGTACACAAAGCCATCGTCATGGTAAATAGGTAAATAATATACCTCTTCACACAAGCACTAATGAAAAAAATTAAGAAATTTTATATTCGAATATATTGATTTTTAGATAAAACTAATGGTTGTCAAACCATAAAAGAATGCAGTCGATTCGACTGAGCCCAAGAAGAAAATGTCTATTTTATATCAATTTAGAAAATTCAATAAAAATTTTTAAGCTTCGTTTACATCTTAAAGACAGAAAACTTTTCTAATAAAAAGGGATTATATTCAAATATAACTTAACTTGTTTTTTGTACACAATAAATACATATGAGCAATATGTATCTTGCGATATCTTACAATACGTAGTATGCTAAGTACAGTAATTGTTTGTTAAATCGACTTTTTATTTAAAATTGAGATACCAATTACCCAGTCAATTAAAATCATAATCAATTTGTTATTATTACATCATTAAAGTATGTTGTATCCACAATTAATATATTTATATATACAATACTTATAAAAATTTATAAAATATCACAATACTCTAAGGCTTCATACAAATCGAAGAGATCTGTGCATATTACATATTTTAAATATAAATTTATATACATATGCATGTACATTTATATACATATATAGAAATCATCATTAACATTCCTGAGGTTTGCATTTACTATGTATAAATTAAGAGTCGAGTTGTAGCACATTCGCTATTCAATTGGCTCATCAAATATTTGTATAGTATGTCTTAACAATTGTATTTAGTAATTGCCACATCGGTATCTATTCATTAATTTGTTTTACTAGACAGATTTATCAAAAATTTGTGACTATTTGCAAAATGTAAAAGATTTTGGAAGATTCGTTTACATAAAAGAGTATTCAAATTAAGTACATATTAAACAACAATTCAGAATATATGTAATCGCAGCTCTGAAACTAGAGTTTTTATATTGATTGTATATATAAATTTTACGCACTGTGCTTCAGAATAGGGCTCGTAATACCCATTGACTATTCAACTAGCAATCATTTCCATTTAAACATGTAAATTGTCATCTAGACGGTGACTATATACAAGCTTTCATTTAACATATATCGTGATCAAATGCATTCTAGGCACTTCCTAGTTATAAATTAAAAGATTGAGATAACCGACTATTCAAATTCGGTTCTATCTATATAGAAATGCAAAGACCTTTTATGCATTAATCAGAGTCTATTATCTGTCTTCATAATTTCTATTTATAGTAGAGAGTATTCAGAACCTAATAATATATCTAAATATATTTCTTCGAATACAATAATTATTGTCTTATTATTTTTCTACAAAACTCTTACCGTCTAAGTCTAATAATTATAATTGCATTAATTGAGTTATTTCAATGACTCAACTCTAGTCTGTTTATATTTCATATGCGATATTTACCTCAGCAAATTCAAATAGAAATTGGGTGTTTATGATTTTTGCGAAAAATTTACCGCTTTAGTAACTGGAAATAGCCTTTGGGTTAGGGCTCTGAGAGGTATTTCGTCTTGAGCTTCTTCTTATGGTTTTTTAAGTTTGGTTTGACTCTTTTGTTGTTGTTGTTGTTGTTGTTTGTAGCGTTACTTCCCAAGTGCTTTTAAGCAACGGCGGAAAGTGTTGTAATTCTGCGCTCTTTACGCTTTGTTTCATTTTTAATTTATTCTATGGTCTGTCTATGTGAGTACGCCTTCTGATATGGGTATTCATTCACACACATGCCACAGAAACAAAAAACACAACCGAAAACAAACGGCAAAGGTCTTCAAGCATATTAAAACAAAGACGTTGACGCAGTCGCTGGCCAAGTGACCTTTTTACTGACACTTTTGCAGCACAGCGCGAAAAAGAGGTGAAAAACGCTACAACAATAAATGGAACAAAATACGTAACAAAAAAGTTTGTTTTCTGACTTCTTTTATTTTTATTTTTTGATATTTTGTTGAGCCATGAAAATGGAAACGAAGATGAAGTTGAGGCTAAACCTATGGTTATGAAACAGTGGACTTCAAAAGCAACTCCCAAAGCATCCGCCAATTGCCGCTATCTAAACAAAGCCCCGTAAGCATCGACAGTAAATGAAATGCATTTAACTATGAAATTGAATACAACTACTCGCAGCATGTGATCAAATTGCGGATTGCAAATTACATAAATTAGCCCCGAGTCAAGTATTTGGTTAGTCAGCCATTCGGTATTCCAAATTGCCAGCCAGCCACATCTTTAAGATCTTCACAGTTTCCGAGTCGATCACCGTCTCGGCGCCCTTATAAGGCGAATGCAAAACAATTTTGTCAGCCCACAGTGTCGCAAATGAATGCTAATCGCTTTGCCTTATAAGCCAGCGGGAAGCCTAATCAGATGAGCTCCTATGTAAAAGTGTGGAGAACTTTTTCTCAAGCGCGACTCAAATGTGCTCTAGTTAGGAGAGCGCGACTTTAAGATACCCTGTAGATCACTTATATATGAAATTATAAAATTATAATTATAAATATTTATTTCTCTCTCTCCTTCTCTCTCTCTCTCTCTCTCTCTCTCTCTCTCTCTCTCTCTTTCTTGCTTTGCTATTGTATTTCTGGTTGTTTTTCTATGACACAAAAAGCCTGATAAATTAAAACTAGTTGAGCTAATGACAAAGACTCTTAAAATGTTATCATAATCTTAATATAATTAAGAAAATAAGTAGTAAATAAATAATGAAAGACGTGATTAGATATTAGCTAAATTAAAAAAAAAAAAAAAAAAAAAAAAAAAAAAAAAAAGCTGGAAATGGCTAAATAACAAATAATTACACATACTCACGACGCTTTTGCCTTTGCCCAGATAAATGCAATATCCGTCACTATACTATTAGGCCCCTTTTACTCTACTTCTCTTCCCTCCTTCTCTCTGAAGATCTGTATATCTGTCTCTCTCGCTCTGTATGTATATATGCTTATACATAAATGTTTTTCTGTGGTATTGTTGTATACCCTATATATGTACATAGATGGCATCAAGAAATATAGCAGTCTTTATAGCTCTAAATGTGTAGATCTTTAGACAACGCTGTGCTATAAATAATAGATTTATTTTATGTAGCTTGAACAAAAATATGAAAATATGAAATTCAAAATGTCAGCAAATATCTTTTATCTCGTTAATGGAGCCTCACTTTAGTCACAGCCGTCGAATCAACTGTGACACGTTAACTCAGGAATTCGAAGGGTTCAGCAAAAAGCGAACGTCCAACGAATTTATCTGAACAAAAAATCTGTTGTCCAGTACATACATATTTTATTATTATTTTCAGATTTTTTTCCTGATTTTTTTTTTTTTTTTTTTTTTTGCAAGATTATATAAGATGTTGTAGGGCTGCGCGGCGGTAGCCTCACGTGGTTTACTATATTGTTTTGAGGCAGCTGGGAAAATAATTTTTCACGGACTTTGAAGACTTGGCTACGGAAGCTTATTCACATATTCACACGTAGCTGTCGCTGAGGCGGCCCAGTGGCAGATTTCGATAAGTCATTGGGCTATAATTTGCGAGAGACACATGAAGACTTTTTCTATATAATTAAACAAAAAGCAAAAACACAAACAGCAAACAAAACAACAAAAAAGTATGAAAATCACAACACACAAAGTTGACATTTCACACAGCAGCAGGTCGCCGCATTGGGCCCATCGACTGTTGCAAGCCAAGCAGCCGTGGCACCATGTGCCAAGTTATGACATCACTTCAATTCATCAACTGGTGGACTATAGCCCAAAGCCGTGCCATACACAGACTTCCAGACAGTCAGCCAGTCAGGCAGCTACAATCGCACATGGTCTTGGTCTTGGCACGAGTACTCAGTTCGACTATGAATAGATCTTGATCAGACAGCAGGGTACTCGCTATCATTTGTTTAGCTTCACTAATAGCTGTTGGCTTGGGAAAGCGCCGCAAGCGCCGCTATTCTCCTATAGCAACTATGCATGAACAGATATATTGCAACTCTGTATTTATCTCTGCACGACCCACCGTTAGATCCGTTGGATCTTCCTCTACTAATAAGGATCACCTCTTTTCCACATCATACATGTGTAGAGAGCCTTAGACGCCTGTAATACGTGCACGGAATATGAATATTTCCATTCTTACTCCTTCTTCTTCTTAAAGAATCGAATTAAGTGTTAGATAAAACAAGTAAGAAGGCTCCAGTCGAGACTGCTCGACTAGGAGATACCCTGAACCCTCTAAGCTGATATTCTAATCATTCTGCACTTCTTCTATGCACACATACATACACATGCATCCAGACGCGCGTATAACAACGCGCTCTGCTAACTGTCCAGTAAGCAGCGGCTGCGCTTGGGCTGCGCTGCAGTGTGGGCAATATTATGAGAATTTATTTGTTGAATAATTTCTTTTGTAGACCTACAATCTTAATGAAACTTTCAGTACGTAATCATAATTCAAATGTATGTACATTCCAAAGCACAAGTCTCTAGTACTTGGAATGCGTTTTTTACAAATTTGGGGCGAAGGGGGCGTGGTATCAAAAATCTGTAAAATACAAAATCTTTGTATTCATTAACTTTATATACAACGCAAATTTGAAGACTCCAGGTTTAAAAGTATTCAAGTTAGGCTAAAAAAACAAAATCAAATTTTCGATTATTCTCGATAAAAAAAAGTTATCGGATGATTTATCGAAAAAATAAAGCTAACTCGTACTGCGTATGGTACACACGAGTATGCGTGCTAAATTTCAGCTCTCTAGCTCTTATATCTTCTGAGATCCTTTTGCTCATACGGACGGACGGACGGACGGACGGACGGACAGACGGACGGACAGACGGACAGGGCTATATCGACTCAGCTCGTCGTCCTGATCAAGAATATATATACTTTATGGGGTCTGCGATAATTCCTTCTGCCTGTTACATACTTTTCGCAAAACCATTATACCCTGATTTCCCATTTTCAATGGGTTCAGGGTATAAAAATATGTACAAAGCTACTTAAGTTCGTAAATCAACTTAATTTAAGTTACAATAATTTATTTAAGTATATAATATTTAAATAAATAATAAAATAATATAACAATAATAAAATAATATATTTTTAAATTACATTCAAATTTAAGGTCCTGTAACTTTGAACTTTATCAGTTATTCTAATATTAATATAACTTTTATAAATAAATTATTAAAATAAAAAAAAAAAAAACATAATTTAATGTTTTTCAGTGCCAAGCTGCATTGAACACGCAAAAGACTTCCTTCTCGTGTGCAGGACGACCGGCGGGCTACTATGCGGATGTGGAAACTGGCTGTCAGGTGGGTGACCAAATGTAATACACAATTTTCTATTTGTTATGCTGTTTGCTGTTATGCTTGATTATGATTAGGTCTATCACATGTGCGATGGCTTGGGCCGTCAGTTCAGCTATACGTGCCCCAATACGACGCTCTTTCAGCAGCGCATGCTCATCTGCGATCATTGGTACATGGTCAACTGCTCCAAGGCTGAGAGCAACTATGCGGCCAATCTTTTGATAGGTAAGTCTCAGTGACTCTTGTCTCGAACTCCATTAAGATTACGTTAGCTTTTGTAGAAATTAGCATACATGTTTGCATTTAAAATGTTTTCCTAGGTCAGCGCGATAAGCCGTTTGTCAATGATGAGGAAAATAGCTTGCGAACGCCCCGTCCCGATCTGCTAGATCGTCCCTATGCTCCTGACTATTCTGGCGAATCCTTCCGGAACCAATACAAGGTAAGCATGGAGCACTATATAAATCCCTATTATCACTCACCTCGCATGTTCTCCCTCTCTCTTTTTCTTACTAAGCAGCAGCTGACGCCTAGTCAAAATCAGATACGCGATGATTCCGTAAAGAGCCCCGATAAATTTGATTCACAGCTGACACAAAATGGTCAAACGCGCTGGAGGATTCCCCCACCCAGCCGCACTATTCTCCCTCCCGCCTTTGAGCCCCAAATAGAGCTCACCAGCAGCACGCCTCAACCACGACCCAGAGTAAGCAGCAGCACCACCACCACCACCAGCACTCGCAGACCCACCACCACGCCGGCTCCTGTGTCACACAAGCGGACGGAAGCGCTGTATCAACGGACTGTGGACATAGAAGCGGATGACCTGGGCACGAGTCACAGCACGCGCTACAATACCTCGGCGGACTTTAACTCTGCTGAGCAGCCGACGACCAAGAACTCCACCAAGCTGGTGAAGTTCATCAAACCCCCATCGAAGATCTATGAGCCTCCGTTCGTATATCCCATTTACAATCAGGACGTCCAGGAGGTGCAGCCGGTTACGGAGACTTTGCGCACATCGTCAGCGATGCCCTTCAGCACAGCCGCGACGCAGACCCGCTTCTCGGCGGCAGCAGCCAGACCCAGCACCACTACCAGGCCACCCAGTCGCCCCACCACCTACGCCGGACAGCCCTTCTCCCAGAGCACGGCGGCCACCACGGCGAGCACAACAACCAATTATCGTCCAGCTGTGGCTCAGACAGAGCATCGAACACCCACGCCGGCGCAAGCGTTCCGCCAGACCACGCCCACCTCGACAGTGGCGCCCAGAACTGGAGGCAAGGGCGAGCTGCCCTTCAATGACCTGTTGCCGCCATTTGTGGACTTTGTGCCACACGACATAGCCACGACCCAGGGACCGCCCATCTACTACGAGTGGAAGGTGCCCGCCAATGGGCTGGTGCCGCCAAAGCTGGATCCGCCCATAGGCGTGGATGGACGCGAGTACCCGGAGACAAAGGCCGACTACAATGTTAAGGTCAAACTGGAGAGCTTCAACTCCAAGTTCAATGACATTGCCAACAACAATGCTGTGGCGGCTGCCAGTGGAGCTGCACCCAAGCGACTGCCCAGCTCGCGTTCCATCAAGCCCAACGAGCTGCCCCTGGGGTCCACGGAGAAAGCACAACGACGCGCGGATGTGGTCAGCACCGGCTCCGGCTCGGGCTCCAGCTCCCCTTTGACATCGGATATAACACAGCTGCGCAAGCAGCTGCTCATACCGGAATATGCCTTTCCGCTGGAGACCATCGGACGGACGGGCTATGCACCCGGCTCCAGTGTGGCCGGGGATCTTTACAACTCATTTCAGCTGAAGATACCGGAACGAAGAGCCGGAAGCGGTAGCTCATTCAGCAGCAGTTCCACTCAAGGCAGATGGTTCGGCGAGAATCCAAAGTGCCCCGAGTGCCATCCATCCTTTGTGGTGCCCGGCACCTGCGAGCCCTGTTTGCGTAGATAGTTAACTGCACTTACACTTAAGTTCCACATATCACATGCCGCGCCTACGCACCGTCCTAGTATTAGCTGACATATATTGTATTCATAGCCGCCCCAGAAAATCCGCCTTCGCATCGATTCATGCATTTAAATGTTAACTTTATTGTATACACTCACAGTAAAAATAATGCGCATTAAATAAGTGAGTAAAACTACGTATATTCAAGCATGAACCTCGGTTCACAATTGCTACGTTCCAGGTGGTAAGTATGTGTGGTGCTTCCTAGATAACGCTCACTACAGCAATGCAAGAGTTATGCTTGCCTAAAACGGCAGACTAACTATATATAGGTAACTTCGTAAATTCCATAGAGATGGGCGCCGAGAAGCCTCATAGATAATTTCGTGTATGAGTATTTTGCGAGAGTAGCGCTGCTTTGAGAGTCTTATCAATATGCTTATATAAAATATACACGTATGTAATTAATTGTGATAATATTGCCTGATATCGGTGTAAAGTGACATGATTATCTCTTCAATTATGATTCTCTAAAATTCAACAAGATTCAACTGTGATTCGTTCACACTCCTCTCTAACTATGACTTGATAGTCCTCAACAATAAAATTTAGTAAATGAGTTCAATTCATTTGAATAAATTGTGACTTATTGTGATCAAATCAATCTAAATCGTGATTCACCATAACTCTAGCTGCTCAGGACAGATTATGTGATATTATATACAAGGTGCAATTGTTGCTTCGCAACTCCGTTTAACACTCACTGATAACTTCTCAACACTGTTTTCTAGTGCAGTGCAATAACGACTTTAGATTGCCTCTTAGCAAAACAGTTTCAAAATATCATTTTAATAACGTTTTTTCATATTTTGTCAAGACAGACAATTTCGAATTGTTACAATTTGTTCGCATTGCCCATCTCTAAATTTCTTGATATAACAGATTCAAACATCCTATTTATGTACATAATAATGCGTACAGAAACGCAGCAACGCGTGCAACATCGGTGAAAACATTTGATTTGAAAGGCACATTTAAGTAAATGCATCATGAGTGGACTTCAGATTCTTCTAGTTGCTAGTTTGATGGAAAACTTGGATACATCAGAGTGATCAGATCAAAAATCAATCGATAAAACTTAAACTAATGGGAAAGACAATAGGATTGGACAAAACTCGAATAGAAACTTTTGACTAGCACTTTGTTCAGGGTTCAGGGCGCATAAAAGAAGATGCTCGGGGTCCAGGGTCGGGAGGCGCCCACCGACATTTCGGGATAGGCGGGCGCCATCTTATTGTTGGGGCAACCAGGTCCATCGCTGGGAAATTCCTGACCCACCGCTTGGGCTCGTAAAATAACTTGATGCGGCTTGGTCACGTCCACATTGGCCACGACGCCCGCTTCGTGGCGATAGCTATAAAATCGATTGGTCAAATGGCCATCCACATATATCTGATCGAACGAACGGGAGTAAATTATTATTCAAACTGCCTGAGATTAGTAGATTAATATACAAGCACTCACCTCGTAGCCACCGATGCCGGCACAGTCCTCCAGTTCCCAGCGTACATAGAGCGCACGACAGCCCAGGCTGGAGACACTCGTAATGGTCACCGGGAAACTGTCACCCGGTGCATTGCCCATACAGACCGAGGGCTTGGGATCCTATGACAGTAACCAAAATAAACATTGAAATAAATGTGCGTATAAATGAATGCATGCAGTATTATTTACCTTGGGATTTATCTTGTTCTTGGTCATTACATGGTTCATGGCTTGCAAGTCGCAGATGATGGAATCAATGAAAAATTTCTGAAAGAATTAAAATGTGAACTTATAAGAATGCATCAAGAAATCAGCATTAAGCGAAGGTTTCCCTAATCGGGTAATTGAAAATCGAGATTTCTCGGTCGGACTGGCTCGAACCTGTGCAATCCCAGCAAGTGTACTCACCGTTTCGGCCACGGGATCATATTTAACTGCATCCAGTGTCTTGGAGACCGTCAGGCATTGGTTATCACAGACGACCGCGCGACAGTGACAGCAAATGCAAGGTCCTCCAGGTCTATCCATCTGCTCTGTGGCCTCCTCATCCAGCTGCTGATCGTCTTCACACAATTCACACATGCGCCGCATCATATATTCGCATAGTAGTCGTTCTCTATCCGTAAGCGGACTTAATGTATCATCCACTTCAGACTCGCATTGACAGGAAGCTTTTTGCAACGCACCAGAATTTCCAGATTCACATTGGCAGAGCTCTTTTGAAGATTCTCCTCGAGGGGTTCTCTCGCTGCAACGATCCTTTGACGATTCTCCTCGATGACTCATGTTGCTCATTTCCTCTTGTGCCGATTCTCCTCGACGGCCAGTACTGCTGCAATGCTCTGATTCTCCTCGTAGCGTTCTGTTGCTGCTCTGCTCTTGCGCTGATTCTCCCCGAGGGCTTTTATTGCTGCTTTGCTCTTGAATTGATTCTCCTAGAGGGCTTTTATTGCTGCTCTGCTCTTGAATTGATTGTCCAAGAGGGCTTTTATTGCTACTCTGCTCCTCACGGACTGTTAGTTGGCAACACTCTTCTTCAAGATGAATTTCATCATCTGTTCGCGCTTCCGGCTGTGCTGAGCCAGAGCCAGAGCCTGAAGCTGAGGCTTTCGGAGGTGATACGGATGACTTACCACCCTCTTCGCTCAGTAACGATTTACCTATCGTGTCAGTATCACATGGGGTCTTGTCCGTTAGCTTGGACTGAAAAGATTTACATTCGCTTCTTTTGGAACTACGAGATTTGCAATCGCAAGATTTGTAGCAGGACGATTTGGATTCACTTGTTTTGCAAACACAAGATTCGTATCCTTTTGATTTTGAGTCGGCCGTTTCGCAGGACTTATAGATTGTGGCGGTAGTGCAGCTACCCATAAAAGTCTTGGACTCGGAGCCCGTCGAATATGCTTTGCGGCATGGATCAAAGGCTGGATCAGGTTGGAATGCGACTATTTCCATCGGTTCCACAGGGAAACACGTCTTTTTACTGGGAAAACATTTTTCCACATATTGTTCCATTTTTTCCAAGCACTGTATACGCTCCTCTTTATCCCTTGATTTCGCCACCTTAGTTGGGGGCATTCGACCACAAGTTACGGCCGCCATGCAATCTTCATAGCTCAGTGGTATATCCTCCTGCTCGTCGTCTTCCTCCTCGCGCAGCATTGCCGTGAGCTCACGAAACAGTTCCTGTATAACAGCCGTGCGATCCAGTCGACAATCGTTGGTGTCGTTCAATAAATTTATTATATTTGCTAAGCGGTCCCTTGGTACAGACTCACAGCTTCGGAAACTGGACATTTGTTTGTCCGACGCGCACTCGCAATAGATATCCTGCTGGCTTTGGTTCTGGTGTTGATCGCAAGGAACAGTCCAATTGGGCTGTTCCGGACCGCACTCACAATAGTCGTCGTGCCGCTTCTGATGTTGTTGTTGGTATTTCTGCATTCCATGCTCTATCGCGCATTCAGATTGATAGACGCTATCTTGTTGCTGAACATGATCTTGACTGCAAGGAGGTTCAGGAGCACAATAATCACAATAGATGACATCCGGTTGTTGACAGGGCTCTTCCCATGACGGGCCACAGGGTGGCTCTTCGTACTGTTTGGTTTTTGACTTTCGACCAGGTAAACAACAATCAAAAAGTCCGCTAGACTTTTTCGTCTCAATGAGATGATCCGAAGTCGTTATACAAGATTTGGAGTCTTTGCTTGCCGATTGTTCATTAGGGGAAGAAGAGCATTTTGAGCATTTCTCTTGCTCAGCGTTTACGGCGGACATCGAAGGACCCAAAGACTTTGAGCAAACTGATCTTGATTGTGATTTTTGTTGGGCTCTACCATCCGCGCTCTGTGTATTTGCGCAAACACAGGATGAATTCTTGCATACGGATGTGTCGGACGAGGAATTGCAGTCTCGGAACTTGTCCCCGCAGTTCATAAACACAACCTTTGTGCTCTGAGATGCATTGCAGCTAGGCTCGGCTTTCTTATCCTGAATTCTCTTAAATGGTGGACCTTCCCGACCAGTCGGACATAGCTTCATCTTATCAATGGACGTGCACAAGCACGTGACGTTCGCCATGAAAGACTGCGAACGAGACGAGGTCTTGTCCGTGTAACCCATCGATGACTTCTGAGTACAAGGCGCTGCATTGTATTCCATCTTGGCGCTATTTCCTTTACCTTGGACAACTTTGCTGCAATTAATTGACGTCGTTATGTGACTGGTGTCCACATTGAAATACCGTTCACTCTTCACACTTGTATCCATCAAATGGCTTGGTTTGCTTGCCTTAGTTGTACAAATCGATTCCATTTCCAAGTAGTCTTCATTTTTTATATATTGATTGGCAGAAGCTGATGCTGGACATGGTTTTGGTGGGCATGGTGGTGGACACGGTGGTGGTGGGCATGGCTGCGGTGGCGGGCATGATGCTGGTGGACTTGGTGGAGGTGGACATGGTGGTGGTGGGCAGGGTGGTGGCGGACATGGCTGCTGATCGTCAGGCTCTTCATACTGTTGCTCACCAACCGTCTCCTCCTGAAAGTCTGAACACTCTGGAACATTTTCGGATGGCGCTGAGCTCTGACAAACTGCTACTGGGCTTAGTTTTTCTTGGTCCTGGCTACCACATTCACAGCTTTGAGCTTTCGCAGCTTCAGATCTTTGTGGTCCTCCATCCCCAAGGGTTGACTGACACGGACCGCTTTGATTTTCATCCTTAAGACCAAAGATGCCCTTACTTCGATTATCAACCAGTTGACTGGCGCCGGATGCGCAACTGTAGTAGCCAGCGTTGATCTTCTGGGGACGAGAAGTGCTTGGTGGCACGCCTGTCTTTTCCATTTTACACAGACAGGTCAGTTCACTTGAACTCGATTCTAGGACTTCCTCCTTCTGCTCACAGGAAGCTTCGACTGGGTCAACCATATTGGGCTGCATGCTTTGTAAAGTGGCAGCATTATCATTTTTATCGCACGCGCATTGTCGTCTAGTTCCCTCATCTTTCATGGTTTCTTCCGTTTTGCGGCAACTCACGTCAGTTTCGAAGACTGTGTCCAAGGGGAAGTACCGACTCGAAGAGGCGAATTCTGATTCACCAATACATGGCAGCTGTCCACTCATTCGTCGGAGTGAATTGGTGAGATTGGGCTCCATTTTGTGTGGACACTCCTCGACTCGATTCGCTGGGGCATTCAAATTGTCTGGCAGGATATACACATTGCTGGCATATGTGGGTACAATCTCATTTTGAGTACCGCAGATCTGAGGCGGACGGTAGTTGTCAGGACAGCTTTCTTGAGGATTCGGAGGCTCAATCAGCTCGTCTGTTTCCATGGTGTAGTAACTCGTTATTGGGCACTTGGACTCAAGTTTTGGAGGTGGTGCGGGAGGCAATTGCTCACAGGGAGACGGTGGACATACGCACGGTATGTGGCTTGCAGATTTTGCAGCAGAGCCACAATACTTGAGCGCATTAAGTTTAGCTGCATTACTGCAGGTCGCGGACTCAATGGCTGTTGTGGAGGGTATACTGGGTTTCGATTTGGAGATACCACATATACTTGTTTGCTGGTATTGTGGGCGGGACTCGGGCAGGACCCTTTCCCTCCAGTCATTGGCATCCTGAGTGGTCTTCGGCAAATTCTCTAGACACGAGGGCTGCAGATTTTGCTCCTGCTGATGATCACGTTCATCATTATTGTCTATAATCCTGCATATGTATTGTGGGGAGGGATACTGAATTTGATCCAGGGCATTGAAATTTAGATTCAAGTCATGCGTCTGCGATGGCTGATCCTGTACAAAATTGCTGCAGTGTGACTGCTTATAGTGTTTGTAGAGATAGGATGTGTTCGTCTGAGATGGCTTACTCCCTGCTGGGTAGTCCATTTCCGGCTGCGTGTGGGTTGACTGACAGGCGCATTGCCATTGGTTGTTAGCCCCGTGGGGATTATTTCTCAAACAGGATTGGTCGGATTGAATGTTTTGGCTATTGTGGCAAACTCCTGGGTCGCGGTGCTCGTCCTGCATATACATCAGAGCTGGGCAGTCTGAAAAAAATAAATGAAAGAGAAGAGTCGTTAGATTGCCGTTGGACATGATTTGCACATTTTATTCTGATGGGAAAGAACATTAAATTTAGAAATTAGAAAGCCATGGAACAAGGAACTGATTGGGCGACGAAGCAGGGCTTGCGATAAGGTTGAGAAAGTCTATGATTGGTGGGCTTGCGGCGGTATCTTAAGCTCCTTGATCTCTGAGAGCAGAACCTCGCGACCGCGCGTCGAATTTGGCTCACTCCACATTTCCTTGTCGTACAACTCGAGAAACTTGGCCTCAGCCTTCTCCCGACAAGGACAAAAGTCAAAGTAGGATGTCTGACTGCAAGCGTCGCGCTCGTCAAAGTTTGAGAAGATGGTTCCACGCTGCACGCATCGGCAGACCTTCACATTGACGCGTTCACGATTGTCGTCTAAAGTACGTTGCTTCCAGGGACACTGACAGCATCCACAATTTCCTGGGCAAAACACATTGCCGTCCTCGTCCATAATGGGGCTCGGATCGAAGCGGCACGGGGAGCAGTTCGAGAACTCCTTATGCTGAGGTAGCGCCAAAAAATACTTTTTCAGTTGTCCCTCTATTTTGGAGGGGACTGGCGACTTCTCGAGTAGCGGTGTCAAAGTCTTGGATTCAACTGGTTCTGGTTCGGATCGAGGCGCTGTTACAGGTACCACAGGTACCGGCTCTTTTACGGGCTCTGTTGCGGGCTTTTGTTCGGAGCTTGGTATGGGCATTACTAAGGGCAGGGGAACAAGCTCCGTATCGGAGCTTGATGTTGACTCTGGCGCTGGCGGGGGTGCTGGAGCAGGTGCAGGAGCAGGTGGTGGAGCAGGTGCCGGAGCAGGTATTGGGAGGGGTGCTGGCACGGGGGCCGGTTGGTGTGCGTGACATGTGGATACCGGGCAACTGTAATCTTTGGGGATACAACAAGAGCCCTTAAATAAAATGTTACAATCCTCAGCTTCCGAAGCATCTTTAAAGCTGAAACATGATATTTTACAGGGAGCCCTACCTTTAGACGCATTCTTCGAACACACCGACATTTGCGACTTGTCAACTGGTTGGGATGGACCACATGTGACCATTTGGCCCGAGCATGGATCGAACCTCAACGGCATTTGCACTGTAACTGGCCTGCCCTGCAGACATTTTGAGGCGTTTGGCCTCGGATCGGTCAGTAGACGCGCTGTTATCTCCAGGGTCGCATTGCATTGACGTTTACTATCACCCTGATTCCTCTCAAAGTTCTTGAGCAGCATTTGTGTCACATTCTCGGCACGTCTGAGGGCAGCTCGCACAGCCTCCGGATCATCATATTTGCTAGTGCCGGACGCCTGACCACTGCACGTGGACTTACAGCTTACGGGCTTAGTCTGTTCGTTGTTAGCCGGTTTCGATCTGCAGCTATCAATATTCTTGCAGCTCTGACCCTCTCGAGGAAAGTCGGTGTCGCTGATGCTCAGGCAATCGAAGAAAATATCCTCGTCGCTGCGATGGGCCTGAAAATTGGGGCCCCGATACAGCACTTGGGTGGAGGGATTTCCCTGCTTCTGTCGCTGGCTGCGCAAGTGAATGCAGGTCTCTGGTTTTTTACATCGCCGTGCGGCAGGTGATGTCTTCTTATCAGTAATTGTTCTACTTCTGTCCTTGTCCATGGCTAAATGGACCAAAGCACCAAATGTATTCCAACTATTATATGAATTTACATAAAATTTGTTCTACGATGTTGCTCCTTGAAAGAATTAAAATTAACTGGCCTACGAATTGAATTGTCAGGCACAGCAACAATGCCGCTGCCTACTATACCTCGACTTTCAAATATAGACATTTCTTTTATTTCACTTTTTATTCTATCAAAATCAGTTCAAATATTAGCACTATCCAAAACTTAGTATCCACAGATGAGAAATTCGAAAGTAAAGACACACGCATGTTCACATCACTCGTTTGCAGACAATCATATGACATCGTTACTCGTTTTCATGGTTGACAAATACGGCGCTTCCCTCAGTTCCAGTGAGCAACTGCACATGTTGTTTTCTCCTTCACTTTCCCAAGCTGAATGCCCCAGCGCCCGCTCTAATTGGGTGTAAGCAGCTGCTACTTGACGGCGTTTCACGGCAAATACTGAGCTGCCTATGCATCCCAACGTACTCTCCTCACGGCCTTCCGGGCGGTTCCGTAACGATACGATTGCCGGCGCATACAATTTTGAGGTTGGCCACAAGCCCGCCTGTCCCCAGCGCCTGCGCCCGCTCCCGCTCCCACGCAACCGCCCCCGCCCCCGCCCCCAACAGGGCTAACAGCAGCGCATTCGCAGGGATGAGCCAATGTATTCGGTGCCGGCTTAAATATGTTGACCTTGACCTGGCCGCTGTGTGGATCCAGCTCCATGGGGAGACTGAGAGTGACCGGACTGCCGCGCAGTATGCACTGGCAATGCGGGGGCACGCCGCATGAAGGCTCCGTGTGCACTCGCGCGCTTATCTCGAGCGTTGCGGGATAAAAGAACTTGCATGTAGACGGCGGCTCCTCGATCTCGGTGCACTCGGAGTGAACGCCCAGGCCGCGCAGCAATATTTGCGTATTTTGTGCGGCGCGTCTTATGATGCTCCGCATGTCCATGGGCGCCTTGCGTTGCTGAGGCTCCTCCTGCGGAAAGTCGCCTTGGCAGGCCTTCAATATGCCCGCCTTATGTGCACACTCGCGATCGCAGTCACTCTCACTGCGACAGTCATGAAAGATGTCATCCATGGTGGGTTGAAATTTTGTTTGATTTTGTTTTTAATTTTTTTACTTTGCTTTTTTATTGCCTTAGTCAAACATGCACACACAATTTAGAGAATACAATGATACTATATAATGAAGTCTAATCCCAGTTTTTGTACAAAAAAAAAACAGTCAACTGAACGATTAAGGTCAGAAAAAAAACTCGCACCGCCAGCTAAGCCTAGGTACAGCTGGCGATAGGTCCGATGAATTTGCTAATCACATTTCCTCGCCAAAATTCAAGGTGTTGTGCCGTTCCACCGGATAGTAGATAGTGCAATAGAACTCCGATTCCACTTTGTGGTTGTGAAAATTGATCAAGCGCTCATTAATGCGCTCCTCCAGCTGCTGCAGCAAGCGCGAATTGCCGGGCTTCAGGGCGAATTTCAGGGCACGCACGCAGCCCAGCACCGCGACAAATACGTCGTAGCTCTCATAGAGATGGGCTGCCTGCGCCTGGTCAGTGCAGAGATTCTGCAAGAGCTCGATGTGCTCGCGGAACTCCTCGCTGCCCTCCCACAGCTGCAGCACCCGCGCCCTGAACCTGTCGCTGTCGCTCTCACACTTGATGCACTCCTGCAGCAGCAGCAGGAATGCCCGCGTTCGGCTCGGCAGCAGCAACAGGCGCGCTTCCACCCCGACGTTATCTGCCTGGATGCCACAGTCCTGGGTGCTACAGCTGTCCGTCTGCAACTGCTCGTCGCATATCGAGGGCGCCACCTGTACCACCCGACTGTGCCGCCCGACGGGCTCCGTCTGCACCAAGGTATTCAGTTGGGCACGATCCCACTCGCTATCGACCACCTTCACGTACTGTGTGCGTGTCGTATGCCGGGATCGATCCGAGTGTGCCGTATGGGCAGAGGCAGCCGAATGGAAACTGCAAAGGGAATTCGTCTCGCCGACATCCATGTAAATTGGACGACACGTGGCGCCGCAGCGTCGCACGCGACTATGAAACTGGTAGCGACTATTGAAGCGCTTGCACTGCTTTCGCTTGTGAAGCAGATGCTTCCGCTCCCTAAATACATTCATCGGATTCTTGCCTTTGTCCAACTGGCACACTTTGTTGGGCTTCTCACTTGGTTCTTGCTTTGGCGGCTCGTCAACGCGGGCAAGACTAAGGCAGTCCCCAATTGACAGACCGCCCCCCTCTGTGCGCCGTGAATCGCGGAAACCGGGTAAACTGGGCCTACTGGGTCTACTGCCTCGACTGCCATAACTGGCTCGACTGCCTCGACTGGCTCGACTGCTTATACTGGCCTTACTGCTACGCCTTAAATCCTGGCCCGGCTTTTTACCGGACGGTTTTGGCTTAGACTCTGACTCATTTTCAGCGTTTTCTACGTCAACAATTGTAACTTCAAAGGTTTTGCATATTTTCGGCGGAGGCAGGGGCTCATCGTCCGGACATTGACATTCACTCACCGGCTTCTGGGCGTGGAGAATAGTGTCCGCCAGCTGCTTCACAGTGCAGGCGATGGTCTGAAAGTCCTTGTGCGTGGGTAGCTCGCGCTCTCGGCGCTACAGAGGGAATGGGGGGAAAGAAAAGAAAATGCAAAGTCAGCTCATCTTTGTATCAATTGAAAATAAGAAGAACGTCACCCACCTCCAAATCTCTTAGAGCACAACCAAGACCTTGACTGGCCGCCTCCAAATTGTCGATCTCTCCACGCTTCATGGGGCTGTCGAAGAGCTCGTGGGCTAGGCTAGAGCCCTCGGGGCAGACTCCAAGCTTCTTTTCCATGCGCTGGATCAGCTCATCCTTGGTACGCAGCTCATCCTCCAGACAGCAGACGTGCTCCGAGCTCGCCTTCAGCTGCTGCTCCATTTCAGCGATTTTGGATTCAAGCGTATTCACCTCCTCCCTGAGCTCCCCATTGGTCACCTCGAGGTGCATGAGGTTCTTCTTTAGGTCGTAGATCTGCTGGCGCAGGCAATCCGTTTCCGCTTTCAGCTGCTCCTCCATGCTCTGGTGCAGCTTCTTGGCAAAGTTCAGATCCTCGGCCAGGGTTTGACAACGTCGTCTCTCGCTTTCCAGCTCATTGGCCAGCGGCTGTTGCTTCTCCGCGTCTGCGGCATGACTGTCGACCTCCTTTTCCAGCGCCAGCTTCTGCTCCATCAGGTCCCGATGCTCCTTGGTTAGGCGCACCAGGCACGTCTTCAGCCCAAGCTCCGCTTCCTCCAGCTGCTGTATCTTCTCAGCAGCAGCGCGCGAGTCATCGCGCAGGCAATCTTGCAGCTGGCTGATCTTCTGCTTCAAGCACATCTCTTTGGTACGGTAAGCCTCCTCTCTCGCTTTATATTCGCGCTCCAGATCGACCCAGTGCGAGTCGGCGGTCTCCATGGCCTCGTAGTGTTGCGTATTTAGCGCGTTGAGGGAACAACGCAAAGTCTTGACCTCTTCCTTAAGATAGCTAATCTCACGTGCGGCAGCAGCATCCATCGGGGCATTCGTGCTGTTGCAAATGTTATTGTTGTTATTGTTGTTATTGTTGCTGTTATTATTATTCATCATCATCTTGTTGCAGTTCTTTTTGATCATCTGATTGACTTTACTGGACGGGCAGGGCCCGCAGCCCGATGGGCCGGCACCAGCGGTCGCCCGCTCTGGCAGAGACTGCTCATTGCCCATGCTGGTGCTACCACCACCGCTAATCCTAGCCAGCTGCAGCAGTCGGTAGAAGAGCAGCAGAGGCAGTGAACGATTCAAACTCTCCAACTGTTGCTTCACCCGTTGTCGCTCCGCCTGCAAGTGCTCCAGCTGCCTCTCGGCTGCACACAGATCGTCGCGCAGGATTAGGCACTCGGCGCGGCAGTCCCGGTATTTGGCGGCCAACGCGTCTTTGCTAAACTCTAGCTCCACGTTACGTTGTCGCAGTATTTCGAGCTCCTCCTCGTTGCGCTGCAAATGGAAGCGTGTATCGTTCTCGGCTTCCTCGAACTCGCACTTCGCCTCGTCCAGCAGAGCGTTCTGCTCGAGAAGCTGCTCCACGCGCTCGCTCAGCTCCTTCACCTGCTTGTTCAGCTGCAGCTCGCGCTGCAGGCGCTCCGCTAAGTGTTTGGCCTGAGTCTCGCCGCTGCTCTCATAGACGAGCAGCTTGCTCTCCAGCTGGATGAGCCGCTCCTGATAGTACTGCAGGTGAGGGTGTTCCGCGATTGAGGACGCTGTCGAGAGATCGCATTCGACAAAGACGCCGCTTTCGCTGAGGCTGCTGTTCTGCAATCTGTGTAGCTGCTTGCTGGGCGTCGCCGGAGCTGTGGGAGTGGCACTGTTGCTGTACGGCTGGACGGTGGCTACGATCCGACTGTGCCTCGTCCGTGGTTCCGCCTTCGTCTGCAAGAGCAAGAAGCCGCACTTGAATTTATGTTATAGAAAGTTTATGTGTGGTTATTGATTTTCTTAAGGATTAAAAAACTGTCTGCCTCTGCTGGGGTCAAAATATAAATCTCGATCACTCAAAATCAAAAAATTCCTAACTACTGACTGACTTCTGACTACATCTAAACACACACACACCGACACAGGCAGACACACCTTCGTTTAGAGTATATACGCACCGTTGACTGCCAGCTCTCCTGCTCCACGACCGCATCTAGATCAAGCTGCTGCACGCACAGCAGCAACTGTTGCAAGCAGCGCTTGTCCTTCTCCTCCAATTGCTGCGAGGTCTTGCGTAATAAACTCTCCAGGCGCTGGCAATGATCCGCACATGTGCCATCCATCTGGGAATAATGGAAGAGAATCATATGAGAATGAAACTTGATCGAATGATTCTTGTGGATAATTAGTATACTATTTTACTTAAAGGTAAAGTAAATAATAATATATATAATTTTAATCTCTGCTATGATTGTATATTATATAAATAGTAATAAATATAAACAAATTTGTATTATTTACAGCAATATCAATAGCAATCATATCGTTAATATTTCTGTTATTCCTAAATCAACAATCCTCTATTACTTCTAAACATTTCTCGTTCTCAGCTGCTTGGGACTTGAGTGTGTCACATGGAACAGTTCAACGTAAACCTTTGAGCGAAATACAAATCGAGTCCAATCTATGTTTTGTGTTTGTCACTACGCGAATGAGTCATGCAGACAGAAATCACTTTAAAAGGAGCCCTGAGCGTGTAATGCACACCTGGATTACTCGTTTAAGCGTGCAAAATGGATTTGTTTATACAGCTGTGTTGCTCTAAATAGCTTCAGACTACCTAACGTGCTTACAGACTAGACTCTCTTTGTTATATAATCATTTCAAGCTGCTGCAATAACAAAGAATTTTAGCTAAAACACTTTAATAAATTTAATTGCCTTCACTTTTCAAATATCAATTATTTAACTTAATATTTTTTATTATTATTCAACTTATATGTATAATTTTAGTTCATTCTGAAATTAATTTTACAATTTTTTATTTACTAAATTTTATATTTGTCATTTGATTATTTTTTGACATTTTAATATTTATTTATTATATTTGTATCATTTAATTAATAAAAATGATTTTAGTACGTTTTCAAAACATTTATCAAATATTATTTCTTTAATTTTATTATATCTTGATATATTTATTTTATTATCGTTCAATATTTATAAATCATATTAGTTATTTTCAAACTCATTTTTATTTATTTATTTTTATACTTTTTTGTTGTGCACAAATTTGGATATTTTGTATCATTTGTTATTATCCAATAATGTAATATTCGGTTCATAAATTATGATTTCTTTTGTATATTTCTTGAAATAGTTTTCTAGAAATTGTAAATAAAGGTGAAATTTCGACAATCTCATAGTGGACTCTGAAAATTGTTTTAACTGTAATGCGAGCAACGGCTTCAATTAGCATTCGCTTAATGCACCACTGATTAACGATGCTTCTGAAGTTATTTTCACTTTACTGGCAAACCTACTCACTAACTAAGCTGCCGTTTAAGTATATATACTTATATTTATATATGTACATATAGAGTAATTAGCTTTTGTTATTGCAATTAAGCAAACGAATTAGATTTTCAAGCTGAACGGCTTCGCAGCTCTGGCGTTCGGCTCTAGAAATTCAAAGCAACAATACACAAAACCCGAAAGAAGGTGTGTAACAAAGTCGTGAGTAATGTGGACTCTATATACCTACTATATATCTATGCATATATATTCACAAATAATGTTTGACACATGCCTGAAGAGCAGACCCTTATACAAACAAACAAAGACAACAGCAATTTTGAACTTTGCCAAAAATGAAAAACGCAAAATAAAGCATCTCATCATAGCCTTTTAGGCAACTGATGTGGGCTTCAAGTTGTTTCTCAACTCGTAAAGAAATCAAAAATATAAATACTTGTATTTATTGGATAGTTGAGCTGCGTGCATATAAGGCAATCAATCTTAACGTTTGGTCAACACTCGCCAATTGCTGCACTCGCTTTTGGTTTATATAAAAATCCCATCATAGTTATTATCATGCGAATGCTCATTGTTATTGTCATTATTATCATTATCACAATTACAATAAATGTGTTTGCTCTAGTAAAAATGTATCCAGTTTTTAATCGCAATTACCGTTGTCCGTTGTCTGTTGTCCGTTAATCAAAATAATTTCCGCACTCTATAAGACGCCAAACAAAACTAAACCATTGTTAAGGCACGAAGCTAGCTGCTGAAGTCGCTCAACCAGCAGCTGTAGCTGAGAGACATAAACACACTCACACACACGCACACACACTCTCTCAATGCTCACTCAATTCATTCATAAAACTCGTGCAGTCTTTTGAGTCACTGTGAGTGTTCGAGTGAGTTTTGCGTAAACTGGCTTCTGAGTGTTTTTTAATGCATTCAATAAACTCGTTCGGCATACTCGAGTTGCTCTTTCGAGTGCTTTCTGATATAATATTTGGATCTGGTTAAGAGACGTTATCATGTATATCACATTGGATACAATTTTGATTACATATAATATTTGATGTACTAGATATATAATACATATGTATGTACTGTATATATATAGAGTTTTCCTCAAATTGCATTCCTACAGGCTGTTTACAGCGCTTTTTAGTATATTTTCTAACACAACTTCCATAAAAGCTATCAATAGATAAATTTTCCCAGAAATTAAATACATTAAATGCCTTCAAAATCTCTATCTATATCAAGCTGATTAGCTCACTTATTTTAAATATACTTATTAATCTTATATCACAGATTATTCATTGATTCCTGATCTTCCCAGTTAATTATATATATATCTGATATCCTTTATAGGACTATTTCTCTATTTGTTTTCCTTTTCTGTTTACCTTATCATCCTCTAGTTCGAGTATGCGAAACTCGAGCAGTTCATTCTGTTCGCGCAGCTCGTTGGCCTCCGCATTTAGCTGCAGTTGCTCCTCCTCCATGTCCTTGATCCGTTGCAGAAGCTCATTGATATGCGTGTGATTATTGCTAGCCGACAGCGCGGCCTTCTCAGCTGTTAGCAATTCCTGTTTGATCAGCTGCAATTCGGTCTGCAGACGCTCGTTTTCCTTGTGGTAGATCTCGACTTCCTTTTGCAACTTGTCCAAGTCCTGCAGCTGTAAGGCATTGACATTTAATATCTGTATGTGTCTATGTGCAATCTGCAAATAGATAAGCATCTGAGGCAGCTGCCAAGGTACTCACTGCTTGCCACATGACGCCGCTGTCGGCGCCACTGGACGGCGGCTGTGGACTGATCGAGGGCGGCGCCGAAGACAAGGCTGAGTCCGTATCCGAGTTGTGATCCTGCAAAATGCAATCAGAGAAATATTTCAATGTAATATACAAAAAATCTATTGATTTCTCAACTCTTTCCCAGGGCCGGTGTCGCAATACCTTTACCTAAACATCTTTAATTGAATTAAATATATTAAATATCTTTGATATTGAATACTAAATAAATAAATTACTTAGGCAAAAAAAGAATAATAATAATGAAAACAAACTCTTCATTCCACCTTGGAAACTACTTAAAGTCAATTACCAAAAATTTTGGTTTTAAATTGAATAATATGCTTACAAATTTACACTCACAGGTGGATTATGAATAAAACTCTAAGTTAAAAAAAAGGAATACAATTTGAGAAGAAAGAAATTTTTATTTGTATCTAATTGTGGATCAATTCATTTTTCGTCTCTGGCTGGGGATTTATAAATTTGTATTTAATTGAGCTTGACATTTTCTCACCTTTGTTCTGTATTCCATTGTTGCTGCCTTTGGGGGCAGCGTTTCCATCCATGTTGTTGTTGTCGTTGTCGTGGTTCCCTTTCCAGTCATGATTTGTTGATGACTCATCTGTTGCTGTTGCATTTGTTGTTGATTTGTTGTTTTTGTTGTACGCATCTCGGGCTTTGATTTATGCGCATTCTTCGTGTTATTGATTAGCTCAATATTCTTGAGTTGGGTTATCTAAAGAGACGAATATGAATGGAAAGGGAAAATGAGATGCCGTCTTTCTAAAAGATGCTCCAGTTAATAAGAATAAATATTGTATAAGAGAATGTTTTAGTCGGGCGAGACTTTTGACATAATACTCGTCCACGACCTCAAGAACATATCAACTTATATTTACCACTCCCTGCCACTAAACTATGGATGACGGTTTTTTAAGATTCACTATACCCGAAGCAAATCTGCAATCTGTAGAACCAACCGGAAGTAACCTAAAGATAAAATTCTCGCGATTTGCCGCGCTCTATAGTTTCAATACCATAAGTCTCTAGTTTCAATGGAGCCGTTAAAAATGGGCTTATCTACAGCACCAATATACCCTCATTTCATTTTGCGAACGAGTATGAGAAGCGTGCAACATGTTGCTGTCATCGCATACAGTTATCACTTGATTTCGTGCCCCCGAAATATGAAACGAAATTGCCAATTCATTGTTATAGAAGGTTTACAGCTTGATACATTTAAACGCCAACAGCAGGTCGTTGACCCCTCCAAGAACGATGCCGAAGGCAAGAGATCTATAGAACACTCGGACAGACCAGACCCAAGCACATCTAGAACTTATTGTTATGCCCAGCGTATTGTTCGGGGCAAGCAGCATAAAAATAGGCACAGACAGACAAAAGTCTGTCGCTGCTCTTCAAAGGATTGGATTGTAAACTATTCGGCTTTGGACATCAACCAAATAATTTTAACAAATAGTTTTTACCTCAATTGCTAATGTGCTTCCATTATCATGATTCTTGCTTCTGTGCGTTTAACGAATTGTATTAAATTTTGAAGAAAATTTTCTTTACTTAAAGAGACTTGTATACGTATAGTATATAAAATATATTTAAGGAATATATATGGAATATATTATCGTGGGTATTATAGTGGTTAAATCTTTCTCGATAGCAACTTCTACTTAGTTATAAGAAACGGCATATTTTGTAGATATATCAAAAGATGTAATTAAACACCTATTTGACGAGGGACAAATTAGACAAATCTTCCAAAACCTTGGGGATAACTGCAAAACGAATATACTTTGGACTGCTTCAGCAAAATTTTAAATATTTTACATTTTTTTTAAACCATGAATGCAGTTTATCGGTTGTTGAAATTAAATTGATGAATTTACAAATTTACAACTATTTGCTTTATTTATTTGTTTTTGCTACAGCCCACTGTACCTCTCCAAGCAACTATATTTTACAGTTGTACCTATGTATGTGACTGTGTCCGTGTGTTTATATAGCTATCCATTACAACTGAATGTATGTGTGTGTATGAGTGTATATCGTGATTCCTTGAAATCAGCAGCTACACGCATATTTAGGCACTTTTATAGCCAAACATTTGGTGCACAATCACGCTATATAAATACATATATAATGACTATATATGTATATATATATAAATACATACACTATATATTCGTATACACCATTCACTGTTTATCTTTGGAGCATGTCACGAATTTCACGGTCACGAATCGTGTTGGCCAAAGCAAAAGCAAAGAGCCCGACTCCTAGAGAGCCCCAGCATGCATACATATATAAATATACAATACTATTCGCTCGGACAGGCTAATTGACCCCACAAAAGTAATAAAAAAAATTTGAAGTCACTTTCGAATCAAACACGCCCAATTTCATATCAATTTTCCAATGCGGAGTGTGGTATATGTTTATATGTATGGGTGTATGTCTATTTCTGTCTATCTCTCACTTTCATATCAAATTGATTTTTATATAACACCGATTATGGTCATGTTATACGCATATAGCCGGGCATTATGCTAATTTGCAGAGCTCAATTGGGAGTGGGTATGCGCCACAGTGAAATCATTAATCAATTGTGAAATGAGGTGGGCTACACCCAAAAACTGCAACTAGTGACAGTATACGACTGTGAGATACCCTGAACCCGCTTTCAAGCAATGAGAAGAAACAATTTTGTTTGGTCGAAGTATGAAAAAAGGTTATCTATTTTTTACACGGGTTTTCATCAATTTGTGGAAGGCTTTATATATGATCAAGGAAGAACAATTTATGTACATATGTAATGATATATCAGTTTCCTGCTGATCCACTCTCCCTTTAGTCCTGTTCAAGAATATAATTGCTTTATGAATTCAGCCCACATCGCATTCTGACTCTTTCAATAAGATAATGCAGTGCCTACACACTTTCAGTGGGTTCAGGGTATGAAAACAGCAGAGCGCAGTGCAATGACCAATCGCCTCGCATATCGCATTGTTGTTTCACAACAGACCGACCCATTGGGCCGTTGAAAGAGCCATGAATACCTAAACAGGCCCCGAAGTTCCAGGCCCCCAAGTAGAGTCGCGCCTGAATGCCTGCACGTCGCGCTGACTCTTGTCTCGACACTCGGCTCAAAATTGAAATGATCGGCGATGGGCTAACCGTTATGGTAATTTCTTGAATTGATTCCAAAAGAACATTTTGCGTAACGGCACAAGTTAACGAACGAGCCCAGTCGCACCAACGTGCCGAGCAAATTAAGCAATTGCTTCAGACTCACCGCTAGAGAGACCTCTATCAGAATATCGGCACTCAAGTAATCTTAAAGGGCCATAAAAGCTCATTCCATACTCTAAGTTTATCATTATTATCATTATCATTATCATTTATCATCTTCATTACTTCTAGTTTTATAAATGAATAACAAAGCGACAGTCTATATATTGCATACATCTTTCTAAATATGTATTCTAAATATAACCTAAAATATTCCCCTAAGTCCCATGTCTACCATGCAGCACATATGTAGATGGTATATCTAGAACGAACTTCATCAGCGCATCAACACACGCCCACATCACAGCTTCATACTTTCACGAGTTTCTTCACATCAAGCGATGTGACCTCCCAGTCATAAAGTCTAGCACGATCGAGGCGGATAGTAGCTCTCTCTCTCTCTCTCTCTCTCTCTCTCTCTCTCTCTCTCTCTCTCTATATATATATATGTCTGTCTCTCCATCATAACATTTGCTTACTCACAACAGAGCTCTCACTCTCTGACTCATTCTTCTCTCTCTATCTCTCTCAATATCTATCTCTCTCTAATGTAATGAGCATCTCTTCCCTTCTTGAATAGATGGGTATTGCAAAAATAGTAAAAGCAGCCACCAAGCTCACATCAAATAATCAATGATTGATTCAATAATTGCTTTTGGGAAAGGGTAGCAAGCGCAGACTTTTTCTGAGCAAGCATGTGTATAGTTTTTTGTAGACTCGGTGCTGCAAGGCAATGCACAAGTGTTTGGTCGTCTTGCGGCTTGGACTGCCCATGTTTGTTGTTGAGAGAGTCTTGTGTGTCAGTTGTGTGTGTTTGTGTGTGTGTATTGTTTGTCTCGACGTCAGTTGTGTTGTTTGTTTGTTTGTTGTTCGTCTGTTTGCACAAGCCACAAGGGGCCGTTGCGGCAGTGATTGTTGGTGTGAAAGATTTTCCTTTCTGCCACAGAGCGGACAGGTTTCATTCGATCGAATGCAGTTTTTGGTAGCGTTCCGGGTTCGAACCCCCCGTTCCGTCGAACGATTACGTGTCAAGAGCTGCAGTTCCAGCGATGCTTTATATCCGAACACATGCATATATATGTATATGGACTCTCATATGTCTGATAAGTTATTTATGTACGTATTTGCATTTGGCATTGTAAGACAGGTTTGTCTGCACAAGAAACATACGTACATCTGTATATAGCCATTGCTTTGATTTGATCTTGCGAAAGCGAAAGTTTTATATGCGCTAATGAATTATATTGTTTATCAGTTTCCACTCGATCGCCGTAACCAAAAACCAACCTTACAACAAGCTAATTGAACTAATGAATGGACACTGGGAAGATCTGTTGACATGATGCTCATTAATTGTATTGATAGGCCGTTCCGCCTGCGGTTAATCCCAATGTTTAAGTGGTCTTCTGTTTCATTCAAAAAACAAACTCGAAAAACATTTACAATTTCTCCCGCGCTCGCTTGACGAATGGACGTCAAATTATTATTAATCACATGCCAAGCTTTCGGATTGTTAGCCTTTAATCCGAAATAGAAATGTGAAGTAGCTCGTTAAAGTGTACAAATCTATCTGATATACAGATACATATATATATAATGTTTATATAATTTGTATAAATTCATAATAAATGAAATTATTGCCGCAAAAATTTAATTAGAGAAAGGCATTTAACAGAGTTCAGATATGCAGGTCAATCAAACAAAATCATAGAAAGCATATACCTATATGCAAAGGTAGATTTAATTAAATCTAACAAGAACTATAAATAGTCATCCAAGGCTATATATGCTAACTTTAATTCCAAGAAGGTAATGAGTAAAGCTTATCTAAAATTCTGCAAAAACTCCGTAATTCATGCTTCGTGATGGTAATAGATAAAATATTTCCTCAAATGAACATGAAAAGTTTAAGATACCTCTAGGCATGTTCCGATTCGCTGATTAACTATTACAGTTTATCGAACCAGAGTATATCTGAGAACATCTTTCAAATTTCTCTAGAACCTCTACAACATGAAAATGCTTAAGATCACACAAAACGCACGCAGAGCATAAGAGATATAAGACTAAAAGTAGATGTTGCCAAAAATTATTTTGCAAATAATGTAAATCAGAATTCTGAACGCATTCATATATGCGTGAATTATTTATTTGCAATATATTTATGGATATACATATATATATATATATATATATATATATATATACTACATAAATATATTGCAAATAATTCACGCATTCAAATATATATATAGAATGTGAATGTATTGGAATAGACATAGAATACGACAAAAATGATCTAACAAATTGGGCAACCGAATTGCTTTAAAGCCAAGTGAGGAAACGCAAACATTGATTTCTCATCTGTTCGCATAGTGCCAGTCTATCTATACGCAAATCGTGAAACCTCTCTTCGCATTCATCATATCCCCCATCTATTGTATGCGTAATGAGCATGAGTGGATGAATGAATGCATGAGCAATGCCGAACAATGGGACAGTGGTCGGACATTTAGGATTTATTCTTCATAGACTTTGAGTTTAACACTTAGCAGAATAAATTTGAATGATATTTGGTTTGTATTTGATTGTGTGTTTACCTTCACATCTCGACACTCGTAAAAGTAATCCATTGTTCGATTGATTTGGTTATTCATTTTGACAAAATTACGTATCTGATGCGATTTACAACATTGTCTCACAAAATTGATTTCACCACCGTTATTTTCACTATAATAAAAACACGCAAATTTATAGACCAAAACACTTTTGCCAAATGTAGAAGAAGAAGAAACAAATCACTTTAAAAATGGGCTGAAAAACGGCAATTCACAGAGATTTGCATATGGTTCACATTTCACACACCCCGTTTATTTTCTAATATATATTGTAGTTACTTTGCATATTGGAAACTTGGATGCCTTGTAAGCTTGTTTTTGTTTATTTTTTAGCAACATCATCATCATCGTGATGATCATTAGCATTACAGCTTCATTTTTCGGAGGGGGGCTACGCTTTTACTGTCGTTTGACGATGATGCTGAAGATGGCCTCGGCAATTTTTTGCAGTCTTTCTGTGTGTCTGTCTGTCTGGCTGTCTGTGTGAGAGTGTGTGTATCGTATTTAAAATAGCGTTAACATTTAAAAGATTTTCACTGACCCCAATTGGTGGTGTGCACACACTCCCCACTCAGACACTCAGACACATACACATACTCATACATACGCACACACACACAGACGCATATTGATGCTGTTGCCAGATGACATCTTGGCGCTGTAGTTGCTGCTGCGGCTGCACTTAGCCTATGCAAATTGATTGATCCAGCTGGCGGAAAGCCTGCCTGACAACTGCCCAAAGAACTGTTAAACTGTTAATCAAATGCAAATCTCAGGCTTCGACATGCTTCGATAGCGCAAATCGAGAAGAAGAAGATGGCATTAATAAAACAAGAGCAATAGCAGGCGGGCGCGATTAATGAACTGTAAAATTGAATTCAATCAGTGGAACGAAACGAAACGGAACACTGCATAGACAATTAATTTTTCCCAGTGTTTTTCTTCTTGTTTTTCTTTCTTATTTCTTGTTTTGCTTTAGTTAAACTGTGCTGCAAATTTGGTGAAATTATGAGTGCTCCCTACCTCCCCAGTTCCCAACTGCCCCCTCCCATCCATTGCCCGCATGGGGCCCATAGTGCGTTAAACTTAACAGTTTTGCAAAACAATGGGAAAAAGTGAAAGACAAACTGTAAATATGTACAATGTTTTGTTGAGCGATTCAAAGGTTCAAAGCAATAGCAACAGCAACAGCAACACAGATCCAATGATTGTTGTATGTGTGTGTGTGTATGTTCAATGATGTACAGAAGGTGTTTTATGTGTATAAATATACATATATGTATGTATGGGCATGTGTATTTATTGTGTTCGATTTCGGCGCGCAAACACAGCCACAAACACAATGCACTTGATTTACTCTTTCACATTTTGCGGCACTTTGGAAAAGGCCAAACAAATTTCACCTAATTATTGACAATGGAAAACGAGCACACGCGTCGCGTCCACATTTGACAGTAGAATAATTTTATTTTTGATTTCATTTGCTTTGCATGGGCTGTGGTATTTTTAGATGACTCCAACTCCAACTCCGACTCCGACTCCAACGTCAAAACATAAATAAATACTCAGTACACTTGACACTTGGCTGCGCTGCGCGAATGGCGACGGACGAGAGCGACGACGCACTGGAAAACGGGCCATGCGCACCTGCGTTGCCTGCGTACTAAAACGAAACTGAACTGAAGCTGAAGTTGACGCCGACGCTGACGCCTCGCTTGCTGGCGGCTTAGGCTTAGGCGAGCAGCGGCGCGTCGCAACGGCAGAGCGGCGTAGCGGCATAACGTTAGCGCTCTCATCTCTCTCAGGTAAGAGAAAGTGAGTGTGAGTGAGTGCGACTGCAGCTGTTGCTGTTGCTTTTGTTGTTGGTTTCGTGGTTTATGCTTATTTTTCTTTCGCTCTCTACATGCGTGTGTGTGTGTGTGTGTGTCTGTTAGTGCAAAACCGGCTTTTGTTTTACGCTCTCTTTTGCTTCGCCTCCCGCACGCTCTGCTGCTCGCTCTCTTGTTTGATCGACTTGCAACACTTGCGCTGCAATGCAGTTGCTTGCAGCGTGTTTGTCGTGCGTTTTTTCGTCTTTACACCCTGAATTCATTGGAAATGTATGAGCAGGGTATATTGATTGATCAGAAACTAATGCCTCAGGCAGACGAAAGCATGACAGAAGGTATATTAAGGCAACTATATTCTTGACCAGAATCAATAGGCGATTCGAGTTGAACAAGAGTAATCCGTCATGTATACGACTATAAGCTGGAATGCCTAAAGCTTCGTTTCATCAGGGTATCTCTTAGCCAGGTATTACTCACTTGAGTACTCTTGATTTTTTATCGGTCTCACGTTTCAGCCGCGTAGCAGGTTTTTATCGCGAGACGGCGATTGTTGTCTTCGGCCGTTCTCATAACTAACGCAAAATTATATCATAGATCATGCCAATCGCGCATAACCGAGAGCAGAAAAAATGATACACATACAAATACAGATACAAATGCATATATGTAGCTTTACAAAGTTATCTCCAGGTAGATCTTAACATTTAACCCGGCTATGTTTCACTGAAAGTGTTTTTATTTCGCACCAAGTTCAAGTACCTGGACTTAACCACAAGAGGTCAAATGACACTTGACTAAAATAGCAATAACACTTGAGAGTTTGTACCTATGTATAATAAAAATGCTGTCAAGAGAGACTCTTATAGATCCAGTTGTGTGGGGCAGTCTTACTTTCAGTGTAATCCAATTTCACGAGCCAATATAATTAAGCTTGTTTCAAGCTGTCACATGCAATAAACCGAATTTGGCGACGATGAAATGGGGATTAATCTGTTTTACGTTTACTATCGCGCTTTCTAGTAAATCGAGTAAAGTTTCTTACGTCTTTTTGACTGGTAAGAACAAAAGTTTTACTTGCACCAGCTGGAGTATCTCATAAGTGTTGGTAAACAACTCATAATTCTGAAAATTCTGCACCAGTGTTGAGAAATATGCCCAAAATTCTCATATGAATGTTGTTCAATATTTGCATATTTAAAGACTTAGTGAAGCAGCGCAGCTACCTTGATAAAAACCTTTCTCTTCTTATGTGAACAGAATGATATATAATTATACAAAATATGAATATTTAAATATCAAAATACATATTAAATATAAATTAAATATATGACGAATCATACGGTCATGTAGGTTGACAACCCTAAAATGTGAAATTTTCGTTACCAACTCACCTCAGTTGTAACTTGAGCCTGGTGTAGGGGATTTGGTAGTAGAGTATCTTTGATGTCTGTTTCGTTTTTAGCATTTGCAGTTGCTATTGTTATTGTGTCTGCTGTTGCAGTTGTTGTTGTTTTAGTTGTTGTTTTCGTAGTTGGCTTCTTAAGCTTTTGGCTTGATTCGTTCGTTTTGGGTTTCGTTTTGGCTTCACATTGTTTCTTGCCATTTTGCAGTGTCTGCAAATCCTTCTTCAGTTGTCCTATATTACGTTCTTTGGTTTTGATTTCCTCTAGCTGCAATAACACACAGGGGAGACAGAAGTTAAACACACATTTAACATCGAGACTTCAACGCAAATACTTCGTTATATATGTATATACTGGATATATATGTATAAAGTATGGGTATGAAAGAGATATAATAAACAAGAAAGACTGCTCTGGTCGGCTGTGTCCGACTGGCAGATACCTTGAACTCTTTCTAAAATTTTGTTTTCCCAGGAAATAAATTATATATTCAATTAACTTCAAAGCTCTTCAGTATACATATATATTTAATGAAAAAGTAAAGATACATATAATCATGAGAGAAGTTAAGCTTTTATAATTATTTTAAACACCTTTCTCTCTATTGCTGCCTCTACTATGTATGAGTGTTTCAGGGATTCGTGCAGCGGACGAATAGATAAACAGACAGCAGTATGTTGAATACAGATGTTGATTCAAGTCAGATAGCAATCAAATATAACTCTATAGCCTCTATTGCCCTTACTGCTTGCATCTCAATCAAATACCATATACCCTGTCTCAAATATTTTTAACGTGTATATAATCGGCAGTTGAGGAATATATAAATAATATAAGCCTTTCCCTTTCTGCCTATTGCATTCATCTCAAGCAAAGATATCATATACCCTGCTTCAGGGGTAGGGTATAAAAAGTTGCCCCTCCGCTTCGACGGCATCGACGTACTGCGTTTGGCTTCCAAATTTCTCGCCAGAGCCGTCTGTGCGTAACTTACCAAACGTGTTATTTCAATTTTGGCTGACTTTTGTAACTGAGTCAATCGGTTTTCATATGCAGTTTTCAATTGGCGCATATCAGCTGCCTTTCGTCTATCAGCTTGCCCAATGATCTGCAAGAAATCGTCACGTATGCCGTGTATTTATGTTATTTCTCTGCCATAACTGTACATATATTTTCGAATGTGCAACCAGCTTATCGAACATCAAAAGAACTAAAACAAAAAGCTCATTTGGCATGCTGTTAGTTGCACTTAGTCGCACTTTCCATTAGCGAAACGTGACATATAGCAAACAATGTAATCCAAGCAAACAAAAAACAAGAAACAAAACAATATTTGTTGGCTGTCAGACAGGCGAAGCATTAATTAAATTACACCTGGCTGCTATAAAAGCAAGGATGTGTGCCCCAAATTTTCGCACTAGTTCACAATGGCAGCTACGCTCCACTCGTTGACTGTCCTGCTCCTCTTTCTGGAGGGAATACTCCAGCTAAATGCCGCTGCGAATCCACTCTTATTGCCCTGGGATGAGGACTCGAATCTTATGGTAGAGGTTGGCAAAATTCTCTGTCGTGCCCGCATCAAGGTGCTCTTCGTGTACTTTGAAAATCAAACGACACACGATCATTCCGGCGAAATACTGCGCGAGGTCACCAAATGCGATACTTCCTATATATCTATCAGGTATACTAAACAAGTTTAATCAGTGAACCGTCACAGTAATCGCACCCATTTTTAAAGCTATATAGAAAGTAGTACTACTCTAAAAAAAAAATGGTCTATCTCATATAAACATAAAAAGGTGAATCCACAAAGCAAACGTCTGAAATTCGGAATCATTCAATAGCTTAGTTTCAAGATTAAATATGCTGCTCGTGTCGTTCAAAGTCAAAATAAATTATAAACGACTTGATTAACCCTATAAACTACTGCCGCTTCTCAGTTTGCTTTGTTTCTTATTTTCGCGACTCTCGAGAAATTTATTCACAATATTATAATATTATAATATTTCTGGTCTGGTATTCATTGGAATATTACCAACTTTAAAATAAGAATAAAAATATATATAGAAAATATTTATCTTTCACTCATTATAAGTATTATGTAAATTGAAATTTCGCCAACAGGAAGAAATCAGTTCCGCTCGAGGCAGTCAAAGATGACGGCATATTGATGTACATGGTCATGATAATCAAGGACATATCGCAGCCCCTAAAGTTATCCCTGATCAACAAGAAGTCCGCGGCCAAGCATCTGTCCCATGTTCTGCTGCTCGTGCGGAATGCAGAGAATCTCTCCTTAGGCTGGATGCGCGCGAGCTTCCGTCAATTCTGGAGCATTTGGCTGTTGAACATTGTTATAATATTCTACCGGGATGAGCGACTCCATATCTATCGCTACAATCCCTTCACGGATGACTTTCTGCTGCCCGTGGACCTCAGCCAGAACCAGTCGCCAACCCTGCAGCAGTTGTTCCCAAAGAGCATCCCGAATATGCATCGCAAGCCGCTGCGTATGTGCCTCTACATGGACGATGTGCGTGCTATTTACGGCCGGAAGGGCAAGCTCATGGGCTCCGATGGACTGCTGGCCAGCTACATAGCTAAGCGTTTGAATGCGACCAGAATAATCACACGCCCGTTGTTCTACAACCGGAGTACGGATATATGCTCCAAGGAGATAGCCAACGAGTTCGATGACGTGGCTATGAATATCCGTTTCCTGGCACCGAAAACCTTCAAAAACAGCATCGAACCGACCATCGCGCACAATCGAGACGATCTCTGCGTAATCGTACCCAAAGCCAAGGCGGAACTATTATTCTGGAACATATTCCGCTCCTTTGGAGGCTGGGTTTGGCTGGCCATAGGCATCTCCGTGCTGCTCTCCTATCTCTTTTGCCAGCTGTTGTTTTTTTCCACCTCATCCCTACCTAGGCACGGACGGTGTGAGTGAAATATCTTCTCGTTTTTTCGACTTTGATTTTCCCTGCTCTTCATATCAGAAATTCCCCTATCAGTAATTCTTCTATCAATAATTCCCAACACCTTTATTTTTTTTTAATTTTCCTCAGAATAAGGAAATTCCCATTCTTTTTACCTGCTCCCTACTCTGTAACTCTCTTCTTTTCCCCCCTACTTTCTTTCTTAACTACTTTCTTGTCCACAATTCCTTCCCATGAAATCCCCTTAACGGGAAAATTTTCTTGTATTCGCCTATTCCCCACACAGCAATTTCCTTGTCTTCTCTCTTCTATATCTCATCATTCTTATTTTCTTCTTTTAAGTTCGTCAACTCCAGCTCCAACTCCCCAGCAACTCCCTTTAAAAAATTTGCCCTTACAGGAATTTCCTTCTGCACAGCCTACATTTGAGCTATTTTCTAGTCAGTGATTCCGTTCTAGTCTAGTCTAGTATGACTGTCTTATACATCAAACGCACTTCTAGACAAACGTCGCTTTGGCCAAGGAGGGGCCCTGGACCTGTTCTCCTCCACCTTGGCGCAGCCCTTGGCACATGTGCCGCGCAACAGTTGTGTCAGCATGTTCCTCATCTTTTGGCTATACTTTGGAATGCTGATTAGCACCGCTTTTCGGGGCAATTTGACCAGCATTATGGTCTATCGGAAGTCGATGCCGGACATCAATGACCTGAGTGAGCTAGCCGCTTCGTCGTACAAGATACTCATACGATCGCGTCACATGAAGCACATACGCCAGTTCCTGAGCAATGGTCGCGAGCACGAGGCGAGGATTAGAGAACTGATGCAGGAGGTACCCGATACGGAGCTGCTCAACCACTTCAATCACAACGACCAGTCGTATGCCTATTTGGAGAAGTATCACATTGCCTCGTTTCAGGTGAATGCCAGGCAGCACATGCATCTCGGACGACCGTTATTTCACCTCATGGACAGCTGCCTGGTGCCCTTCCACGGGGTCTACACGGTTCCCTATGGGTCGCCCTATTTGGGCTTTATCAATCAGCTCATTCGCGGGGCACACGAGTTCGGCTTCGAGCGCTATTGGGATCGTATTATGAGCACAGCCTTCATTAAGTCTGGCACCAAGGTGCAAAACAATCGGCGGCACAACAACAGCGACGATCCGGTCGTTCTCAAACTGGAGCACTTTCACGCCGTATTCTTTCTGTGGGGCGTTGGCCTGGCTCTGGCGGTCTTGATACACTTATGGGAGTTGCTGCAACATAACTGGGCCAAAGCAAAGCGCAATCGCTAGACAACGGCATGCATATAAGCTCTATACATACAATATAAACATGCATATATATATGGGAGATATGTACCTGGGTTTTCTCCTCTTTGGATTTGTTTGCTTCCTTTAGCATGGCAATTTCATTAGTCAGTCTTTGGATTTCATAGTTGATTAGGCCATCGGCGGCCACAAGGCTACTGCCAGCCTCAGCGGAGGCCGGCTCGTTGGGTTTCTTTGTTCCACTTGATGATTTTCTGGCTGTCTCCAGAGTCTGTTGCAGCTTCTTTACTTCGTTTCGCCATTTTCGGCTGTCGGCATCGTTCTGTGCCCTGTAAGCGAGCCGAAAGTGAAATTAAGTACTTGGGCTGACTCTTCCGCTTTACTCTATACAACTTTCTTTCTTTGTCTGTTCTCCTTTTTATACCCCGAACCCATTGAAAATGGGAAATCAGGGTATAATGGTTTTATCATATCACTCTCGTTCTGTCTATTTTTATTTCTTCCTTTATTCCTTTATTTCTTACTTACTTTCTCTCTCTCTCTCTCTGACTGCCTCTATCTCTGTCTCTATCGCGCTATCTTAATTTTGCTGTCATTCTTTCTTACTCTCACAATCACTGTTTTCCTATCCATCTGTCTCTTCTCTCCATTTCTATCTTTCTCTCCCTCTTTAAATTTTCTTCTTTCACCCTCTCTTTCACATACTCTCTCCTTCTTTCACTCCCTCTCGCATTCTCTCTCTTGCTCTCTCTCTCTCTCTCTCTCTTCATCTGCCTCACTCTCTCTATCTCTCGACATTCTCTCGCTCGCTCTCTACCTTTCTCTCGCTCTCTCTCTCTCTCTCTCTCTCTGTCTATCTGTTTCTCATCTGCCTATCTGCCTTTTTTCACTCTCTCTATTCCTTTCGGTCTACATAAGAGCCATCTTTAATATGCCTTCCACGTAATCCTTCCTTTAAAATAGTTGAAAGAGAATCTTCATCAATCATTTCTATGAATATGTCTGATCAGAGCAGAGTCTTAAAAATGAACTAATAAAGAATCATGTCTAAGTTTTCTCTGCTGACAGTACTAAATATATGGAAATAATTGTGTGGAAACAAAGAAAGTAGCTTGTGTCATCCGAGTCAATAGTCGGGGCGTTACGTACCTTAGGGCGCGCACAGCACCGCGCTCTGTTATCAGGCTGGACTTTAGCTGAAAGTGGAAATAAAAACTAAATAGCGCAGCTAATTATTTGCTATACTATGTAGCTACCTCATTCACTTCCAAACGCAGCTGCTCGGCGAGTGCGTTCAGCTTTTGTATTGTGTCCACATTCTCTTGAAGTTTGCGCTTGAAGCGCTGCGGCGCTGCTGAAAGCACATTGACGCCACCTATGATGATGGGCCGCTCCACTTTGGGAGTCGGCCTGGCTGCTGGGGGCCTCGCGGCGCCCGACTCGTGTGTGCCGTTGGTGTCCTTGTAACGGGGCTTAATATTCAAATTGATGCCCTCGATGCGTGTGCGTTTCTCCTGGTTGACGGCGTCCCCAACGGAGGTGAGCGATGCGCTCAGCTTCTTCTTTCTCTTTAGTTTGTTTTTGACCAAGTCTTCTTGGAAGCTCTGGTTCTCATTGGATTTCCTCTCGTACTCCTGTTTACGCACCGCCCCATTGTGGGGCGACAGGATGTGTGCGTTTCTCTCATTTAACCCTTTGCTAGAGGTCGTTATTATTTGATTTTCAGCCATTTTTTCGGTTTTATTTCTGTGTAAACTTCATACAAAAATATAGCCGTCGTTTAATTTCTTTTTTTTTTTTTCAATAAATATATTCTAATATATGTATCTATAATGTATATGCTGCATATACGGTGTGGTCCGACCTACGGAAAGTCTCCTCGACCCATGGCAATATATGGCATCTATATATTGATCAATTCTGCACCCGCTGAGTACCATTTAGGATTTATCTGCAAGCAAATTGGAAAAATACTTGAGAGGCTTCTTCAGCGTTCGTTTACTTCTAAGCGCCTTGTGTTGTTTGCTTAGTAGGAAAATACTCGTTCTTTACACATATAAAGAGTATATCGATTCTACCTATGAGAGATCGAGACTTTAAATATATTTGTATATTTCTAGATTAGGATTAAAAAGCATGGTCCATTTGGGACATGCAAAAATCGGGAAAAATAAAAGTTATATCCTCTTTGAATATGACAAACAGGGAAAAACTCCATGGCTATAGCTCAGACATAAACATAAATATAAACAAATAAGACCTTTGCTAGTGCTACGCATTTACGTACGAACAGGCAGACAGCAAGACGGACGGAACTAATGTACTCATTGCACTTTGTAATTGAGTATAATTATAAATGCGTCCACTGGAAGCGTCGGAATCAGAAACCATCCCATAATTAGTCGTAAATTAGAGGTGTACTCGAATCGGAAAACATAAATAGTACATTCATTCAGTCTACCATGCCTGAAACGTAAACAAGTATCAAGCAGTCGGTTGCGTCCGACCGCAACGTTCTCTCTTGTTCTTCCACTTTGTTGTTATGTTGTTATGTGTTCTATCAACAAGTTTAGACCCCTTTTATTGATTTATACAGCAAGTGATATGGTAAGTGCCACACTATTGTTGGGGCTAGTGGCATGCGGCATGCGGCATGTGGCACGTAGCTAACAGCACACCAGCTAAACAGACTAGTTAGCGTTACTAAGTAAGCTCTGACTACATCTAAAATGACGTCAAGCGGCGCGCCTCTGAACATGATATATCGTATGTAGAGCCACCCGGTGGGGCGTTGCTGTACCACGCACATGAGAATTGTATTTTATGATGGGGCAAATGGAGCACCGCACAAAATTCTTTACATTGTTCATGCATCCGCTTAATGCTAACGATACACAAGTATAAATATATATAAAGAATATATAGTATATATATAGAGCAGATTGAGAGCGGTTCATAAGGCACACGCTCTCGAATAAAATATTAAATGATCATCTTTATCAAGGCCATCGATCTACATAAGCTTTATATACTTTGTACATATACTGGGTACTATAAATATATATAGTCGATAAGGCTGAGTCTGAATTGCATATTGCTTAAGTAACTTCTGGTTGAATAATAAAGTAAATTAATTAAATGTTTAATCTAATTAAAAATGTGCGAATAGATGAATGAAGTGTTATTCGGGTTGAAACACACGACATGGTGACATCAACATCGAAAGGCAAGTCAGGCCGCCTACAACAGCTCTCACCATGGACAAGTAAAATTGCCCTGCTGGGGTATGCGCATCCTCAATATACCCAGCAAATGGCTTAAGAAACTTTCTGGTCTTGAAATGTTAGCTATGAAATATACGTAAAAAATAATATAAGTATATATCTATCCAAGAGATCTATGGTATTTATATATTATCCGTTAACGGATTATTCTTTAGCAAATATATATTAACAAATAAAAATTGGTATTTGGTGAATGGCGTAAGACACTTTCTGTAAATTACTTTTCAAGATCATAATAATATTTAAGTTTTTATAAAAATATATAAATGTACACTTTAATAAGTAATATATATTATAAGCAAATGACCAGAGCTATAGTATAAGTTACTCGATCCGTACTGAATACAGGGTATAACCAAAATTAGTGCACAATTTTTTAAAATTTGAAAACAACTTTGCTGTCCAACATGAGCAAAAGATTTCGAAATGATGAGTCGTTAAAATACTTGTACAATATGTATCTATAGATAATTATAATGCTGATTCATTGCAGACCGTACACATAAACACACAAAAATTTACATATATATAAATAAATACATATATATACGCACCATTAATGTTGAAAACCTTGGATATCTATTAACTAGAACAAACAGTTTCTTTTTGATTTGGGCTTTGCCTTGGCTGGCATCTCGTAATTAACATAAAGAAATTGTTGCTCCCACTCCTCGAAAGTTTCGTAACATAAAAAAACACGCACAAATGTTTATTTACTTGTCGGTCTCTGGTGTTTCTCACAGTGTATTTCGCAATGACGTCAATATCTATACCACGGCTTATTTTAGTATAGAACGCGCCGCGGACTAGTGGAAACAAATATACAAATGTAGTATATATTCACTTTCAATATACATATGCTGAAATTGTAATTGTTTCAATAAATCATCTTTCGACTTTTCACACAATTCGTTGCGATTTGCTTTGCTTTCTTCGCGGAGCTCGTTACAAGTAGCCTTTCAATATTTTGTTTCGTTCAAAAATATTTCAGCTGTTGTCGAGAATCTAATGAGTATAAATATTCTATCTCTTAATTAAATTCAATTCCTTAATTATTTAAAACGTTCTATTCTAGTTTCGTTTTGCTTAGCGGTTGCGGAGATCTTTCGTTTCGGTCGGACACCGATTGACTAACTCGGCAGAAAGCTTTTCTGTAGCTTTTCACATTTTGTTCCATTTAATTAAGGAAAGCTTTGGCATTTGTATATCTCTCTGGGTGTGTAGTTGCAAGTGTATGTTTGTGTGTGTGTGTGTGGGGTGGGAACTGAGGTCAATCGCCGCCTGGAGGGGTGTAAAGCTTTCGGACCAAACCAACAAAAGTTTTCAGGCGCTGCCGGAAACACCAAATTGTTTAAATCTTAAGTATTTGTTTTGCCTGCATTCATAACAAAACACAACAAGAAACATAAACATCTAGAGGGACTGTCCGACGTGCTCATACCCTGCGATCAGAATCTTCTGTGCGAGATCCTAAATTGAAATTTAACTAAATTGTCTCTAATAAAGAAGGAACATATTTAGCCAGTGATCAATCTAGAAGCGATTATCGATATTTATCGTTTTCAAGAAATTTGAAGATGCTTTTCACAAATAGCCAAATAATTTATACTAAATGCTAAATGATACTAATTAGTTAAATGAACTTAGTATTTCATAAATAAAGGTACAATTGAATTTTTATCTGTTTCAAAAACCAAAACAAACGAAAGAGTGTTCGAAGAGTGCATACCCTGTATCTTCTTTAAAAAATATTGAGTCATATAACTAAGGCAGCACTTTAAGCATTTAAATCGAAACCTCATCCTTATTTAATACCACTTATAATCATAAGTATTGATCAGTAATATTTATTTATATTTATTTCTATTCCTTATATGAAATTTCCAAACAAACAATTCAATATTATCCTAAAGATTGAATAAAAATCCAATTTGATTTCTTTAAATGTTAGACCAATTTCAGGTCAATGAACTACCTGAGAGAGTATAATTAAACCTTATTAGCAAAGCAGAATCTTTAAGCATGTCACATGCTTACTCAACATTTTTATTAGATACCATATCTGGCCATTTGTAATGGATATATATGCTATGAGAACTATTTGATGCCGGCAACAGCAGAAGCAGGAACAGCAGCAACAGCAGCTGGAGCTTTACAAATGACACATAAATTTTTGACAACGACTTAACGACATGTTGAATGATAGACACAATTAGGACAGCCAGATTTTACATAAATAGAATTCTTAAAGAGAACTCAGTGTGATTGAGTATTTCTATATGCAGATTGCTTGAAATACTTACTCCTTGAATGCAATTACATTTCATTATCCAAGCTCGGTGTCGTAATCACATTAATTTGCAAGTTCACTTGACATGTTTCGATTCTTTACTCAATTTAGTTAACGTTGAGCAACTAAAATTCCAATTCCATTTACCGAATTAGATTTAGGTGAAAACTATTTGAACATCGTTTTTAAATAAATTGAACTTATGTTTTTCTTTTTCTTTATTTATTTGTATTATTTTCTTTATTAGCTTCTCTGCTCGAAACGAACAACTCACTCAAGTTGAGCGGTCGGAACAAACTAAAAGCACGCAACACATTCTAAAATGGAAAATGTGTGGAAGATCGCCAATATTATAAAAATAGCTAGAAAATAACGAAGCTATATTTGAAGTTTGTATAAAATGGGACAAATAAAATCAGAGCTGCTCAATTTATCTATAAAAGGATATTTACAATTTTCGCTCTTCTTATCTCATTTCTTGTTACAAGCATTAACTAATTTTAATTCATTTAGAATTTACAAATGCCCTTTTAACGGTTACATTTAAATCATTACATATGTCACAGCGTAACACTCGATAAGCAATTATCGGCAATAAACTTGCAAAAAATACAAGCTGCAGTATTTTATGTTCGATACAAATATAATACTGTTTTTGCAATTTATCATTTCAAATAAGTTAGCAGGTCTACTTGAATATCGTTATTGTTATCGATAAAGCGCTGGTCTGCCGCTTACTCATTGCGGAAAACGTGAAAGAAAATCGTATTGCCGCCTGTCTGCTACAAAAATTGATTGTTCTAGCTAGTATAAACGTATAACGGCAAATCCATCACTCCAATATGGTTAGTAAAGATGTAAATTACCATGTGAGAAATACAAATGCAGCGATTTAATTAATTTATTTAAGTAATGACACACACTAATCGTTTCAAACACCATGTGCACCGCGTGACTATAGTTAATTTGTATAAATTTTCAATAAGTGCAATCAGCTAATAATATAAGCAACAAGTTCTTATTGAACTGCATTCAAATGCAGCTGTCCATCATGCGGCACACAGAACATAACCTGCAAAGAAGCTTCTCGTAAAACCGACAACCCCCGAACTGCCCTCTCTTTCGCTCTCGCTGCAAGCTGTGTGGAATGACAGAACGGCTGACTAACTTACTGTTATATTTTGTTTGCATCTACAGCAGCCACAAATTGTGCTCCTGAAGGAAGGCACTGACACGTCCCAAGGCAAGCCGCAGTTGATATCGAATATCAATGCCTGCCAATCGATTGTGGATGCAGTGCGCACTACCTTGGGCCCGCGAGGCATGGATAAACTGATTGTGAATTCACAGGGCAAGGCAACAATCTCAAATGATGGCGCCACCATCATGAAGCTCCTGGATATTGTGCACCCTGCCGCCAAAACATTGGTAGACATCGCCAAGTCACAGGACGCCGAGGTAAGATTCGAGTCTGATATTTTTTTGGTCACGGGACTTATGAATCAATCAACAGGTGGGCGATGGCACCACATCGGTTGTACTGCTGGCTGGCGAGTTCCTCAAGCAGGTGAAACCCTTCATTGAGGAAGGCGTCCATCCACGCATTGTGATCAAAGCCATACGTAAGGCGCTACAGCTCTGCATGGAGAAGATCAACGAGATGGCAGTGCGCATTGAGAAGCAGTCCAAGGAGGAGCAGCGTACTCTACTGGAGAAGTGCGCCGCAACGGCCATGTCTTCCAAGCTCATTCATCAGCAAAAGGATTTCTTTTCGAAAATCGTTGTGGACGCTGTCCTGTCACTGGATGAGCTGCTGCCACTGAATATGATTGGCATCAAGAAGGTGGCCGGCGGCTCTCTGGAGGAATCCCAGCTGGTCTCTGGTGTTGCATTTAAGAAGACCTTCTCGTACGCCGGCTTCGAGATGGCGCCCAAATCCTATGAGAAGTGCAAAATAGCTTTGCTCAACATCGAACTGGAACTGAAGGCCGAGCGTGACAATGCCGAGATCCGCGTGGACAATGTCAAGGAGTACCAGAAAGTCGTAGACGCCGAGTGGCAGATATTGTACAACAAATTGGCCAAAATCCATGAGTCCGGCGCCAATGTGGTGCTCTCCAAGCTGCCAATTGGCGACGTTGCCACACAGTATTTTGCCGATCGTAACATGTTTTGCGCTGGCCGCGTCCCCGATGAGGATCTCAAGCGTACAATGAAGGCCTGCGGCGGCGCCGTCATGACCACGGCCAACGACATCAAACCCAGTGTTCTCGGTTTTTGCGAGCGTTTCGAGGAGCGACAAGTGGGTGGCGACCGATTCAATCTATTCCAAGGTGGGCATTAAATACTATTGCAAAAAATACAGCTCCAGTCTGACATATATATATTCTGTAGGCTGTCCCAATGCTAAGACCAGCACCCTGATCCTACGCGGCGGAGCTGAACAGTTCCTCGAGGAGACGGAGCGCTCTCTGCACGATGCCATCATGATCGTGCGTCGCACCATTAAACACGATTCGGTCGTTGCCGGCGGCGGCGCCATCGAAATGGAGTTGTCCAAGGTGCTGCGAGACTATTCACGCACTATTGCAGGCAAGGAGCAGCTGCTGATTGCCGCCATTGCCAAGGGCTTGGAAGTGATTCCACGACAGCTGTGCGACAATGCTGGCTTCGATGCCACCAACATTCTCAACAAGTTGCGCCAGAAACATGCCCAAGGTGAGTGAAAAATTCCTATCAGCTTCAACCTGACAGTTTTTGGGTTCTTTATTCAATAATTGATTCTATTCAATATTGATGCTGTCAATTCAATTTAGATCCGATTAGTCTGATTTCTTTGGGAATAGACTTTGAAAATTTGAATTTTTTTATTATATTTATTTTTATTTATATTAGCAGTTACAGTTTTTGTTATTATATTAGATCTACTCCTAAGGGATCTATCAATCTAAACTTTTTGACACAAACAAGTTGTTTGAAACTTTTCGCTCAATCCCTTTGGCTTTTTCTTATACTTTAGGTATTCCATACCGAAAATGCTATGACCAAAATTTATATTGAGTGGGCTTACATTTTCCATATTAAAGACAAACTAACAATTTTTAGCTGCAATTAACTTGAAATATACTCTGCAATACTTTATATTTAAACTAAACCAATGGACAATGTGTATATGTTCGTATAGGAATAAAGAATTAATTTCCTATAGAATATATGAACGGGGGTACATATACAGAATGTAAATTCAATTAGCCAATCAAACACATAATATTTGGTATATATATTTTAATAGAAACTATATATACAAATATTTCCAGCTAGAAATACTTTTTATGGACGAGGACACATAGAATAAAATCATATAAAAACATTGAATTCGTCGAAACGTACTCATGAAATATGATTTCTGAATATATGTATTTGAATAGAGTTACAAAATTAGCGTGCTTCTAATATATACAAACATTCTCGACTTGAAGTACTTCCAATAAACGGGGACACAGATAGTGAATGAAAATATTGATTGTTGGATGTACATTCTCATTATAAGAGGTATTCATTAGAATTCTTAACAAACAAGATAGCCCTTGATATCCATGTTAGCTATCTAGGCATATAATATTATGGCTTATCTATATCTTGATCCATTTGAAATCAGTTTGTAGTTCATTATGTTTTCATTCGTCTTGCATCCAACGCGACTCAATTCGGACTCTTCTGCTGCTGCTGCAGGAGGTCGTGCCAGAGGCGAAAGCAGGGATTCAGGCAGAGACCCGGCATATCCGGGCAGAGCTTGCACATGTACCGGGTGAACTGCAGCATGCCTCCCTTGTGGCAATGCCTGCAGTTCTTGCGCGTTGGCTTCCCATTTCGCTGAATGAGTATCAATTCGTGCTTGGGCTCAGGTTCGGGCTCGGGCTGTGCGGTTGATGCCGCTGATCCCCGCTGGTTGGTGGATCTCTTCGAATGTGATTGGTCCTGTCGCTTGCTGCTCGCGTTGGGGGTGGTCGGCGATGCTGCAGTTGCGGCAGCAGCCGGCGTCGCCTGATCCTCCTTGAGCAGAGACTTGATGATGCTCGTCCGGAACTCGGCGTAGCTCTTCAGTTTGGTGGCATCAAAGCCGCGCGTCGGCTGTGCATTGCCCACGTAGAGCACATGTGCATTGAAGACCAGCAGATTGAGCAGGAAGATGGCCAGTTGCTGCTGCTGCTGCAGACCCGCGCAGCTCGGCTGGGAGCTGATCAGCTGCTGGCGCGTGGACTGAGCCGTGGGTCGTAGCTGGAAGTCCAGCTCCTGAATGAGCTTTGGCCGGGCGTTTATCTTCTGCATGGACATCTCCTTGGCGTAGATGGCCAGGCAGTCGGAACTGTAGAAATAGACGCACTTCTCTCGGCGCCGCCGCCACTTGGCCATCATGAGGGGCGTGGCATATCTGGTAGCGATGCTATTGGGTGACAGCTGCTGGTAGATGAGCGCCTTGCTGTTCCCGTAGCGATTTCGGTCCAGCAGCCCGCTGCAATAGGTGCCCAGCTTGGCCAGCTCGTGCGCCAGTCCATAGCTGCCGTAATATTTGCACGCGTAGACACTGTGGCCGCGCTGCACATGCGACTGGAGGAGCTGCAGCACCAGCTCGCAGCGATGGGCCACCAGCTGCCGGGAATTGCGCGCCAGCTGTCGCTGTGGGTCCACGCGTTCCGGCAGCATGCGTATGACCAAGCCGCTCTGCTCGCTCAGCAGGTGCAGCGTAAGCGCATTGTTGCGCTGCTTCAGCGGCAGCTCGTTGTGGTAACTGAATCGTCCCTTCCACTGGACAATGGGCTCGTTGAGCACCAGCTGCTGCCCGCTCGCATATAGCTCCGCCATGCGCGCATTATAGAAGTTTATCAGCTTGCCCGCATCTCCAGCGGCTGTGCTTTCCATTGTGCCCGCTCCTGGCAGCATGGCGAAGCTGAGCGAGTGCAGCAGATCCAGATAGCGCTGCTGCCCCATTTTGGACGTGAATCCCGAAAATCCTTGAAATGTGTGCTCGCTCCAATAGTCGCTCAGCTGAGGCAGTTTCATATCACACATCAGCAAGCTGAGCCCCACAAATGTTTCCAGCTCCTCGGCGCTGGCCTTTAGTGTGGCATTGCGTCCATTGCAGCCACCCGCCAGCTGGCCAAAGAACTCGACCCGATTGCCCAGCAGCTGGTTGAAGTAGTACAAGGGGCAGGTCAACTTCCTCAGTGCCTTGAGTCCCGTTTGCCCAGGTTGTGCGTAGAACTTAAATATCAGTCGGGGCGTCGTTTGCGTTGCCGTCCACTCCGGATCATAGTCGTCAACTTCATCTAAAGCGAGATCGAGCAGTAGAAGTTAGCCTTAGACAAATATTATATATTCTATATCTAGCAATTTCAATTGAGAATATTAGTCTTGTATTTACGAAGTTAGCTTGACAAATTTTTTAATATAAATGTTTCCAAATGTAACAATTTTATTGTAAATTGTCATTCCTATATATATATTTCAATTAAGTAAAATAGGCTTATAAACCAGTTCTGAATAATATATATGTTTATATATATTATATCCTATGTTTCAAAATGCCCTCGTAAATAACAGCTGAGCAGAAACTAAATTTTCAAATTGACAACTTCGATCTGTTTGATTTTCAAATTATAACCCCATTTATCTTATCATTAACGGCATAAGTAATATATAATCCGAAATTTGATGATAAATACTTTAGTATATAAATAAGTATATGTTTATATAATAATTTATTTATCATAAAATCACATTTGGAGCCCAGCCATAGAAATAGCTAATTTTGAGTACTTTTCGTGATATCCAAATATTGTAATTTGTAGAATTTTTACCATCACAAAAAACATCGTGCTCTGCACCAAAATTAATTTCCGAATAACCATCCTCGTCTGAATCACTCTGCTGCTCCAACTCTGGTTTTTCATCATCGCCTAAGGATGGCACAACTGTAGCTGTTGCTGCTGCGGCGGCTGCTGCTGTCACTTCATTTTGACTTGCCACTGCGAGCTGCAGCTGGAGCTCGGTCAGGTCGGGTTTTATGTCCACACAGTCATAGTCGGCCAGGGGATAGACGCTGGTTAGCAGCGGTTCCGTTTTAACGTCTAAACTTTGCCGCTTCACCGGCGAACGGTGCACATCTTGACGCGGCTTTAGTTGCTGTTTACGTTTCCGTCCCGATGTTGACATTTTGCTTTATTTATTTCTGCTTATTTGTGATTTATAATGTGGAATTTTCTGCTCGAAATAAGCGCGTGTCTGTCTTGGCAGCTCTTTCGTTGGGCATTTGTTGTACATAGTGTGTGCTCTTTCGCACCCATTGTTAGCTGGTGTGTGCTCTTTCGCACCAGTTGCCTCCATCTGCATATTTGCTGCTCTGTCTTGCGCGCGGTCATGTTTACAACGGCGATGCCAACGTGCTCAAAGTTGTTGCTCTGTTGAAAGAAAGTTTAGAGATGAGCGTATCTACACGAATAATTTAATGTATCGATACATTTGTAAGTTGGGTTTTCAAATAATTTATTTATTCGTTTTATTTGTTTATTTCTTTTAAGGTGGACAATGGTACGGTGTTGACATCACCAAGGAAGACATTTCCGATAACTTCGAGCAGTGCGTGTGGGAGCCATCGATTATTAAGATAAATGCGCTCACCGCTGCCGCAGAGGCCGCTTGCATGATACTCTCCGTGGATGAGACAATAAAAAGCCCCAAAGCCGGTGAACCACCGATGGCCGGTGGGGGCATGGGCATGGGCCGTGGTATGGGCAGGCCCATGTAAAGCAGAAAAATACAATTTAAAATAAAAAAAGAGTTAAAATCAACACAACACGAAACATCAACCACAATACACAAACTGCGTTTCTCAAACATTCACTTGCATCGCTAGTTCGCCTAACAATCTGTCACATGTATTAGTTGTCATAAAACGCAGACCTCTTTTGTTGCACCTATTGAACAATATATGTAATACTGACCTATGTCTAATAAAAAAATGAAACATTATTTTTCATAACACAATTAAAAAGTGCATTTTATAGGAAAACTAAATATTTGGTTCATACTTAAGCTTTTAAACGTAAATAAAGAAGTGAGAAAAAGAATTCAATTTGCTGGAATCAACACCAATATCTTTTTCTAACAGTCTGGCAGCACCATTAGCGATTGTCGTGCGCTTTGCTAGCGTTTTTCTCACGCGTCTAGTATCAGTTTTTAGCTGTTTTTGTAGCCAGCACGTTGTTTACGCGCGCGTTTTGTTCACAATCACACACACAAATAAAAATTTGCCGCATAAACAAGAAAATTTTTATTGCGATGGGCAATCACAAAGTGCTGAAAACAGCTGGAATCAATCTGAGGTACTCCATGTACGATTTTATTGAGGCTGTGAAGAAACATCACATCATTTGGGATCGAGAGCATGAAAATTTCCACAACCGCGAGCTTCGCGATCTGGCCTGGCAACAGATTGGCCAACAGCTGTGCAAGAATTTCGAGGTGTCGAGCAGCGCAGAGAAACAGGAAATCGGTAAATGATTCAATGAATGGTCAGAAATAGAGCCTTTAATCTAAATTGAATTTGTTATAGCAAAAACATTGCTCAAACGCTGGAAGAACACGCGCGACAGTTATCTGCGCGTAAATCGGCTGCGACAAAGCGGCGAGGAGATCGGCCGCGCCTCCTACATTTACGAGAAGGAGCTGAACTTCCTGCTCGATGTCAAAGCAGAGGACGACACAGACTCACAAAAAGATGAACCAAAGAAACGCAAACAATTTCGCATATCACGAACGCCGGTAAAACGGCGTCGTGCATCAGAAAACCCTGCACCAGAACAAGACAATGAGACGACATTGGCGGAGGACAGTGTCAACTCGGTGCTGGATCACTTAAACTACACAACAGGCACCGACGCAACCCTGCCTGTCGCTAAGGGAACCGACACGAGCAGCTCCTACACTGCGGAACTCAATAGTTCATCTGCGCTTCCTGCAACAGCTATCAGTGCCGATCCGGATCCAGATCAGGCATTTTTCGATAGCATTAAGCCGCACATGCAGCGCATGAGCAGTGATCAGAAACTAGATTTTCAAATCGAGGTGCTGAAAATACTACGGAATTTTAAACCAAATTAATAAACATTGTTCTTCTGAATAGAAACAACAGCTTTAAGATTAGCTATAAGCATATTGAAATATTCCTAAAACATAATTTCAAAATATTTATTAAAATCCAATGTGACTTGGCATTGGTAAGCCTTAATAAGATACTTTGAAAAACGTTAATCACAAGAGTAAAAAATTGTTTGTATTCTGTGTGACAATTAATAGCTTTCACCAATCGTAACTATCGATATCGCTGTATGATCAAAGTAGCATATAATTATGGTAATACGATCGATTTGATCAATAACCTACTAATACATTTTAAGAAATACTGGTATAGTCGATATATTTTCTGTGGCACTGTGTAACTTGAGCTCGTGCTGTAAAGGACAATCGTTATCGATTTTTGCTGTTAGTGCTAACATTATTTTCAAACAGGAATTGTTCTGTTCCACACTCGACTTGGATTCAAATTTATGTGTACTTAATTTTTGTGATATCCTTTGATATTCCTTCATTCATCATAAATTTTTTGTATATACATATATTGCTAAGTTTTTACTTAGCTTTAATCTCTCACCATAACATAAAACAGCCCTCGCATATATAGCTTAAAGTGGTTCGATCAGTTTTTACTGAAACCTGTATTTGGCTACAGCATTGGCCAATCGTGTTTTTATATACACTTACAAATGTACCGATTTATTATTTCGCCAATGCTCAGCAGGACTTGTATGTATATGCACGTATGTATGTGTGTATACATCTGCGTATACAACGAAAAAATTAAAATTTTGTTCATGGTAGTTCTTATTGACAGCATAATGAAGCGTTAAGGGAAACTGAGAGCAGACAAGTACACCAAGTACTGTAAGTGATTGAGTATCACATATTTGAGATAAGAATTTCACTATACACATTTAAGTACCTACCCGCACAACACAAAAGTATATATGTATATACATATGCAAGTATACACATATATACATATACAAGCAGCAGTGTTGACAGGAACCCTTCATATTCCCGCCAAATATAGCTATTTAATTGCGCAAACTGCGGGATTTCTAATCTTTTTCAGCTGTTTAAGCACTGTTTCTATCCTTTTCTTCACTCTGCAACTAACTGCTAAACTTGGCAGTTTTTAATGGGCAACTCTGATATTCAGCTTGTACGCTTGTGGTGGTGGTTTTGGGTTTCAGGAATATCAGAACTGAGGAATGGAGAGAGGAGCGACCCTATTGCGCCGTCTGTTCTCTTCATGCGCATTGGCAACGGCTGTGGCAGCTGGCAGCGGCAGTCGGCGCACTTTGTGTGTGGCTATGTTTGTCTGCGACTACCTGAGGTCCTCCACTTATAGCGTATTCCCGGCGTGCGTAACGTATTTTCCATGGGACCAGCCCAGGGGAGATTTAGGTCAGATGAACGTCTCTCTCAGTCGCTCTCGCTATGGCTTGTACCTGTAGCAATGCCGAGCATTGAAGTGGAACACCGAAACGCAGCGACAGGAAGTCCTTTTTTTCTGAATGCCACCTTTACTTATTGTTTCACTTAATAGAAGTCGGCTTTTGTTCGGGCCCTTCCCTAGAATACATATATGCATACATAGAATTTATATGTGAATACATAGCCATGTATTAAACTGTTAAGCTGAATTTATTTTCTAAAAACCTTTGTCCTACAGTATTTCCATTAATACTGCTAAACTAATATCACCAATGTATTCATGATCCCTTCTTTGCTAGACAACTAGCTTCAAATAGGCTTATCAAGATAGCTAGCTGTATGCACATTACGTACGTTTTATCTAAATTAAAAGAGATATCAGAATATAAAATTAAATGCAACTGACTAGCACTAACGGTTTTTAAGAATATATTTTCACAGCTGATTTCAACCATTTACATCGCGGCTTAGTAAATGGAACGATAGAAACCTTTTTGTGTTTTAGGTATTGTTTTCGCAGTATGATGAAACTGTAAAGAACGCTATTTCTACTCGCATGATGGGATGGTGTTTAAGTAGTATAATTAATTATTATAAGCAAATACATATATAACAAATTATGTAAAAAATGTATTAAAAAGTATATTTTGAAATAAGTATGGTAATATTTTCTAATTTACATTCAATTACAATTTTTATTTTGTACGATATCTCTTTTAGTTTGGATATTTTTGATGCCTAAAGTGTCTTCAGGTGCTGATTGATATAAGCTTTTAGTTACTTGCACTTCGTGGCACATAAAATACATATATTTCATGTTAAAGCAAGCAGTTTGATGTATTAATTGTATTTGATCATTTGTATTCTTATAAATAACTTAAGTAAACTAGTCAAATGTTATCATCAGTTTCTTAATTTAACGCACTTAAATATACATATATACATACACGCTTTGTATGTATGTATATACATTTTAGATTGACATCTCTTCAACTCCTGCGATACAGAAATATCGAGGGAAATCTACAAATATAGTGAAATTAAGCTATATATAGGAATTCTAGATTCAGCTATCTGCTAGAATGATCTGTGTATTTTTATATGTCGTCCACGCAGCATCCGCCCGCTGCAGATAGTCGGCGACCTGCAGCTGCTTGGCTGGCAGTTGATACTTCTCCAGGGCCAGCTTGAGCACCACAAATTCCAGGGTGCGCGATCCGGCCGTGTTGCTTGGCAGTTTGAGAGCATCGACCAGGGTGACGTACTTGCGCAACTGCTCCACCTGCTGGCCGAAATGGCCATTCTCTAGGCACGCGTCCACATCGTTTGCATAGCGCATGGTTTGCTTGAGGCGAGCTGCCAGATCGTTGCTTCGGCCCACCAGGGGAGAGAGCTCCACATTCAGTTGTTGCACCACGCGCTTGGTGTCCATCAATAGGTGCCACGCCTCCTCAGTATACCGATCTTGCTCGAGCCAGGATGAATTTACTTTACTGTCCTGTACGAAGACCTGATTATGATCTACCAGGATGGTTTTGTCTATGGGCTCCGTTGAATTTTCCGGCTGTTTCACATGGAAATCCAGCGCAAAGTGAAATATAACATTTGCCTAGGATTCACAATAAAATGTTGACAATATGTGAGAGGTGAATTAGTTGATTCCTCCTACCTGGCACAGTCCTAGAACGCTGATGCACAGTATTAGCCAAGTGGGGAACATCTTGCAACGTAGCTGGAAACAACTCAACTGGACTCTCAACTGCGATGAGCCACTGATCACACCATTTATTACTGAGCCCGCCGGCTTATCATTCTCCACACACCGAGTTCAATTGAACTGATAATAATTTTACTACTCAATGAATGGCAGGCAGCAGGCAGCGCACAGGGTTCAATTCCCGTTGGCCTCTGCCACTCTGTCAAAGGCGATCCATAAGTCACGTGGATTTAATTTCATGAAATTGATGTTTAAATCGGATTACCTTACATTATAATTCTGACGGAACGGACCAGAAACAAATAAAAACTAATGCATTAAACTTAAATGAGTCAAATTATTATTATAATTATTATTATTATTATTATTATTTTTATACTTTCCCTTTATATATTTTTCATTAAAAAAACACACATTCATATCATTTTTGGTCTATCCTGAAAATTATAAATAAATACATTAAATGTCAGTTGACATTATTCAAATATCCCGAAGTGTGCTTGTTTACGTATGTATGTATATACTATCTTAATATGTACATATGTATGTGCATGTGTATATTATGTATATGTGTGCGCTTAAAGAGTTTATTTTGTAAACAGAAACCACTCAAAACGTGATTAAATTCCGTAAAAGCTGTTTCTAACAGTATTTGAATATGTGTGTGCGAAAATGTGCACATGTACATATGTATATTTATTGTCACTCGTAAATATGAAATGCAATAAATAGAATGGACCACATGACTTGGACAACATTATCCTTCGAATCAAACTGCATACATACATACATATGTATGAAAGAGTTCACATACACATGTATATAAACAAAAAGTTTACATGCATATTTTGTGATTATTTGAATGTTTTAAATACAATTATGATGGCTTTGCTTTGTGTTGCCGCAAGTCACGTAGGCCATCTGAAGTCGTTGTTTTAATATTTATGTATACCTTGGGAAGCTGAAATCGAAATAACGCCCTCTACACATACATATGTACATATGTATGTATGTAAACATTTGGTTTAATATACATACATACATACATACGTACGTACATACATATGGATATGTTTGTGCTGTTTATGCAAGCAAGCAGCAACAAGCATTCTACACAACATTTATATGTACATACATATATATATATGTATAGATATACATAGACAATATTCGTACATATGTATATACATTTGTACGATGTACACAATTTATAAACTGTTTTTTGTATACATATAAGCAAACATTTATTCATGCACTGCTTTATGCAACTGTAAAAATATAGATACATACATACATATGTACCTACATACGTACATATGTATGTATGTATGTACATAGATATGAATGTGCACGCATTTGCATCAGAAACGTTAGCTGCAATGCCAACGGCGCTGCGGCAGCAATATTAAGTAAACAAAGAAAAAAAAAAACAATATACAAGCAAAAAAATAGCGGGCAAATCAATAGTAGAAATTGCGCAGTAAAATAAAATAATTCCATAGCTTTAAAAAGCCGTTGGCAAACGCTCGCGCAAACAATCGTATATACATACACATGTATGTATGTATGTACCTATCACGCATAAACAAAATAATACATATACACACACATGTAAGTATTTGTGTTCCAAAAATTATTTTTGTATTTTTTAACGCTTACGTAGCATATACATATGTATGTATGTGCATATGTCGCGCATTTGTATGTATACACACATGTAGCATATACATGTCATCATAAATTTGTATGTGTTGCCGGAGCTTGAGAGCCCAACGCACAAAGCTTGTAAGCATGAGCGACGTCCGACTGCGTGTATGCGTGCATATCTGTGTGTGCGTACGCGTAAGAGGGCATATTGGCGGTTACATACAGACGTACTTACAAAATTACGTTTGTTGTTCATACATACATATGTATATGGTTTATATATACGGCTACGTAGGCCTCTATTTATCTCACAGATACAAACTGCGTAGACAAAACTAAAGACCACCGCTTTGCGCCCGTCGTGTTGTTTTTTTCTAGTCTTTCATACATATGTACATATGTACATGAATTCGTATTCGCTATCGTGGCTACAGCTACGGCCAATGGGGCGGGGGGTGGAGCACGCGGTTGTTGGAAGAAAGCGCGTTCGGTAGACGTAAGCGAGTCAACGTCAACATCGCGCTATGTCTCAATACATATACACTCATACGTTTGTGTGTCACATCCATGCCCGTATATGTGTATATGAGTGTGTCGCGGCTATTCGTTCAACTGTATTTGTCTGCACGGTTGTGTCTGATTGCAATTATCGCAAGTAGAACCCATAACAGAAAAAATAACAAAACATAAATGTTGTTTACGCGTTTTCTTTAAAATGGTGTACTTATGTACATACATACATATGATGAGCTTGGCGTATGTATGTATGTATGGATGAATGTATATGTGCATTATATGTATGCATGTGTGTTTACTTACGTATGCATAATGAAACACATGTGCGTGTTCGCATATGTAGACATATGTACATAAGTACGTATGCATAAAAAATAGTGCAGTATGTATACACATACGTATATATGTATGTACATACATACATATATTCAAAAAGATGCGAGCACAGTGAAAGCTCTCCTAACAGCTTTCTAGAGCGAATAATTTTTTTAGTTACAAGCATATGTATGTATTTAGTAGAAAAAATCCTAGCTAACTACGCGTCTATGAATGTACATATCTATGTATTTCAAAATTCATATGTTGTTTGTATGTACATAAGTAAATTTAAAATGTATGTACATACATCTTTAAATATAGAAATCGTGTTTAATCATACATACACATATAAATATGTATATATGTATGTATATATTTCCACAGGGCATGAAATTCGTTTACTCAGCGTTTTTTTTTGCTTTTTTTTTTATAATGGAGTGATTTTGCATGTTTAAATTAATGGGAAACACAAATGTATGTATATACACATGTATGTATGTGTGTGTATGCCGACATGCTGCCTGCCCATACACGTGCGTATGCATGTATGTATGTACATTTATTGCTGTAAATCCAGTTTTTATTTTGCGACAGCGTTTAATAAGCAACTTTGAAGCGATCGATTCTTCTTCTTCTTTACAACAAACTGAGCTTAATTTTTAAAGAGTGACGTCGAGGCGAAGCTGCTGCTAGGCACGTTTACAGTTTATTTGTTTGTTTTTTTTCTTCTTCTTCTTTTGATGTCTTTGTTAAAAGAGACGTCGAGCAACCACTACTAATACTGTTAACTGGCACCTATGCCAATTCAAAACTATATGTATATATATACATGCATATGTATGTGTGCATATACATAAGTTTTATAAGCAAGCCAGATAATACTAGTTTAAAGAAACCGTGTTAAATGAGTCATGCTCAACATACATATATAGGCATATGCACATATGTAAATATGTATGAATGTTTGCTAATAAGTGGAGCGTAGTATACCAGTTTTGTGTATCTATCTTGTATTTCTGTTTCCATTTGACACTGAGTTTTAAGGGGTATTACCCACCTACCTTTGAGTCAAAATTCAATGATGTTTGCATAGCCTCCATCGAGTCACATCACATCCGCAACGTTGTCGTCTAGAGGGCCATTGAAAATTTTTCAAATCTCTTTGTATCATGGTTTAAGGGGGAGGGGGGTGGGGTTTGGTTGTTGGTTTTAGGATGGCGGCTTAAGGATTGTTGATCTGTGTGTGCGGTTGATTGGTAGTTTTAAGTACGTATGAAATGACGCATTTACATAGGGATAATTATTTAGAATTATAAATAACAAAATTGTGTATCATGCTGTTTAAGGTGGTCTACTAGAAAACATTGTTTTTAATTTATTTTTAAAATTTTGTGCTCGCTAATGATCTCTAATGTTGAAATGATCCACAAATAGTACATACATACATATATCCACAAACAGTACTAAAAACGCAAGGGGTGATTATCTCTGCAAGGGTATTTTAATTCTCATACAACCCAAAAGACAAAGTTCTGTCGTTGTCGCTGTCTCTCTCTCTCTCTCTCTGTCTCTCATCGCGTTGTTCGACTACTCTCCTTTTTCTACATGTGGATCGGATCTTCTGCAGTGCAGCATACAACATATTCACACACATACAAACATACACATGCAGCTAATGTGTATGTATGTATATGGACATGTTGAAAATGAGAAATACTGTTCCACAAGAGTCTGGAACAAGCGAGAATGTGTGGGCAAAACACACGTGGAAGCCATGCGTCGTCTTTCTGTGTGAAACGTTCCGCTATAACCTGTTGTGTAGGGGAGACATTAAGAGCGTGGGCTATAGCCACATACATACATATATGTATGTAAATAAATCAAATAAAAACACAAAAGTTCAGTTTTTTTTTTTTAATTATACAAAGCTTCAATAAATTTCTTTACGAAAGCAGTGTACAATTGTTTATTTTTTTTTCTTTTTCTATTGTTTTTTTTTTTGTTGGTTGGGTTCATCTCTTTCTTTCATTTTTTTCGTTTCTTTTTTTTGACTTGATTTTTAACACAATTCCAAGTATTGCTTTTACAAATGTTCTTTAATTTTACAAAGCTTTTCTTCAGTTGGTACAGTGGTCCATTTATGGTAATTGTGTGTGGGTGAGGTTTATTTTTATAATTTTTTAATTTATTTATATATACATATATAATTACATATATACATATATATAAATAGGATTTAAAATTATATAGCAAAGTATCACAAAAAATTGCAAATTAAATTGTAAATTAGATCAATGAATTATATATATATATATATATAGGTAAGACCGACAAATCTCTGCTTAAAATGGTAAAATTAATATTCGAACTCCAATACAAATATTTTTATTGCTGATTTTACATTTCAAAACGTCATTAAATAAAAAATAAAATAAAAAATTAACAATTTTTTAAAACTTTTTTCTTTTCTTTTCTTTCATTTCATTTATTTTTTATTTAGCTTCGAATCGTGGTGCGACACACTTTGTAATAGGGGCCTGGCTCTTAAAGGCTCCAAAACTTTAAAATGGAAATTAATTTGTACTGATTGGTGTTTTCTTTTTTTGTATTTAAAAAGTTATCAAAGTTTGGCGCTCATACGACTCGAAGGCAAGTAAAAAAAAAGCACATGCTAGATGTGCTCCATTTTGGTTCGGGTACAGTTTTTCATTATAGTATTTGTGTTTTCTATTATAGGTTTGTTTTTGTTTTCATATTTATCAAATGTACGCTTTGTTTAAATTGACGTTCAGTAACAAATGTTTTTATTTTTTATTTATTTATTCATCTTCTATTTTTTAATAGCTTACACTCTTAAAAAAATGCAAAATTCTGCGCGACAAGTTCTTGAGTTCTTCTCAGCTACCTCAAACTGTACGTATGTATGTATATATGCATGCATGCAAATGAGTGTATGTGTGTGTGTATTTCTGTGTAGTTTTTAGTTTATTGACTTAGTGTTGAGCACTGCTCGAACACAATTGCCTCATAAAATACTCTTAGTAGTATAGTGTAAATGTGTATATGTATGGGTACATGCATGTGTGATTGTATATGTATGTGTGTGTGTGTGAGTATAGTAACTTGAAGAATACAAGCCTTAAACTTATATGTGTGTGTGTATGTCTGAGTGTGTATGTATGTATGTATAGTAACTTGAAGAATACAAGCTTTAAAGCTACCAATATATATGACAACTTGCTCTCAAGTAAACCTAATCAATAATGCATGACTTTTTTGGCTTTTCTTTTCAACACTAAAAACTAACATCATCGTATCTCGTTTCCATTTCAAAAATTTTGCTGTAGCGAAAAGTTAACTAACAAACTATCTACAAATGTAGAACAAAAAATCAAATTGTGCGGGATTTCTTTCCTTTCTTTTGGCATATCACACAAAGAGCCAATTCATGTAAAAAAAAATAAAAATTTAAAAAAAAAAAAATAAAAAGAAAAGGAAAAGAAAATATTTGGAACAACAAAACTCACGCTGCTTTTTTACATTTCTATTTGTTGTTGTTTTTTAAGTTCTTCACATATTTTACGCAAAATACAATTAACTTTGGGATTTGTGGAACGGGGTGTGGGAAGGGTGGGGTATACATAGACACAGGTTAGATTGGGCACTTTATGCTTAAATAATTTACATACATATTAATTATTAACAATTAATATTAAATGCTAATAATGAAAATAAGGTACTGGGTTCAAGTGTTTCATTTTTTCATTTTTTTTCGTTCTTCATTATCATTCATCTTTCATTCTTTTCTTGCTTTTGTCTCTCGTATTTTTAGTTATTTTCAATATATGAGCATAGTTTACACAGAAAGTAGTTTGTTTTTTTAAATGTTTGATTATCACCCTCCTCTCTAACTCTAAGCATATCGTAATCTTACATAAAGCGTATTTTGCGGGGGGTGTGGAGAATTGCAACAAAGTTTCAATTTTTCGAAATTGTTAATTTTGTAATTTTCTTTAGCTGGGGCGCAAAAACCATTTATTTTTGCAATTGAAATAAAATGTTTGCGCCTGCGCTAAAAAATTGCTCATCAAAATATAAATTTTATATAAACATAGGCAATTTCGTTCAAGATATATTTTGGTTTTATGTTTTTTTTACAGTTACATTATATACAATTCAAGAATGTTTAAATTATAATTTTAAAGCCATTGGTTTTTGTGTTTAAATCATTTTACAATGTTTTCGTTTTTAAAACTAAAATTAATGGAAGTTTTTATGCTATATACATATATAACTACTATATATGCATGTATGTGAGGCTGGCGGTTGAGTGTCTATGTGTGTATGAGTGTACACACACCTATCTATGTATATACCCAGTGAGGCTGGCGCTAGTGTGTGGGTATTTGTGGTGATTGTTTTATATGATATCTTAAGGTAGAGAGGCCATTGAGTTTCGTTTTGTGTGTGTGGGTATGAGTGTGTGTGTGTGTGTTTTTTTTTTCTTTTAAATATATATTAGGCAAGTTGAATGCATTTTGCGCTGCTTCTGCTGTTGCTGCAGCGTTGAGTTTGTCGTCTTTCTTTACTTTCTCTTTCTCTTCTTTTTTTCATTTTCATTTTCATTTATTTTTTTTTTTTTGTTGAATTAGTCTTTTGTGATTTGGTGGGTGGTATTATTATCATTTTTCTTATTATCGTTATAAATGTTTTCTTTTTATTTGTTTTAAAGATTTTTAATTTAAATTTTATCCATACTCCTTCTTCCTTTTCGCTGTTTTCTGGTTTCAGTTTTCAATTTCTATGTGTGTGTGCTCATCTCTCAACAGTTACTCTTTCATCATCTTTAAGGTACGTTGCACATGTTGTCCGCTTGGGGAATCTATATATATGTAAACATAAGCTGTGTACTTATGCGTATGCGCTTCTAGCGTCATTTGTTTAATTACTCATAAATACAATCGTACATATTTTATATAATTTATAATTTTACTTATTAATTACATTTACATTTTTCAAGTCTATTTGCGTATCACGTTTATAAAACAATGTTCAGTTGTGTGTGTTGTTGTTGTTGTATCCGTTATACATACATATAGAGCCATTCTGTTCTCTCCAAAATTCCAACTAGCCAAGCGTCCATATATTAAATTTAAATTTGTTTTTGTTTTGCATCTTTTTAGGTTAAGGTTTTCAATCTTGAAATCGTCGATTGGCTATTCAAAGTTTACATATTGAAGTTTAGAGCTGAATTTTGTGGTAGTGTGTTGTTCTTGTTGTTTTTGTCAACGGGGAATTTTGCATCTTTTTGTTGTGTACCTTTTGTCGTTGTTGTTTTTTTTTTTTTTTCATTTGTTTACTTTCCATTTGGAATTTTTCTTTTTTTGTTTTTATTTTTAGTTTCCCAATTTGTTGCTGTTTTATGATACATTTGAGATCACAAACATTACTCATCGTTTTTATTTATTTATTTTTTTTTGTATTTTTTTGTTTTTGTTAAAAAAGTTCAAATTTTCAGTTGAAATGATTTGTAGTTTTTTAATTTTTTTTTTTTTTTTTTTTTTAAAGTGTAGTTTTTACAATTTTTATATTTTTTGATCCTTTTATTATTTTTGTTTATCGTTTCCTTTCTCATTTCCAAGTCTGACGGGTTCGTGTTGGGTCCTCCATGTTCAGTTTATTGTTGTAGTTCTAGATGTGGTTCCTGCGTTACGACTGCATGTTCAGCAACAGTTTCAGATTGTGCGTATCGAAATCATCCAGGAGATTGCGCTTGGACGACTTCACCACGTATCTACCGGCGCCACCATGGCCCTGCTGCAATTTGGACGCACTGCATCTGTCGCCGCCACGCAACAAACTCTGCAAGGCGGTGCCAGCGCTGCTGGCTACCAATTTCTCCTCGGATTTGGACAGTGATGTCCAGTGCTGCGGCGGCTTGGGCAATGCCGTTGGTGCTGGTGCATCGAAGCATTTGCTGCCAGCGAAATGCGTCAAGGCGGTGGGTATCAGTTGATGCTGTGGTGATATTTTCCCGCCCACCCCAAAGCTGCTCGTTGGTGTTGTTGTTGGACTGCGACGTTGCTTGCGCGCAGAACCAAATGCAGCCGGTGAGAAGCCGCCACCCAAAATCGTAGCCGGAGATTGGCGTACATAGCCGTTGTTGCTGCCGGTTGCTCCAGCTCCTGCCGCTCCTGCTGCTGACTGTGGCGATCGGGGACCGCCGCCATTGCGTCGATTATTGTTCGCGAAGAAGAAGCCGCCACCGCCCATCTGCTGGGGCGATTGTCGCTGCTGGCGACTACGCTGATTTGCGCCTGCGGATTGGCTTTGCAGGCGTTGCTGCTGCTGCATGCGATTGTTGGGCGTGATGGGGGCACAGTGGGTGGGCGATGTGCTTAAAACATGCTGCTGCTGGAAGTGCTGATTGCTGAAGTTTGTACTGCTGGCAATACTGTTGGAATGTGCATTTACCGTGGGTGTTGCTGTATCTATTGTTGTTGTGGATGTTGGGGGCGGTGATGGGGTTGTGGCGCCCTTTTTCAAGCGTATGGACTTTGTTGCAGATGCTGTTGTCATTTTGATGTTGTTTCTAACACTATTGTGCGAGTATGTCATAGTAATTTCTTGCTTTTCGTTGCTTTCACTGTTAAAAGCTTCTCCAACACTGTTGCTGCTTCTTCCTCTTCTTTTTCAATCTAAACTGAGCTTAACCCAAAGTGCGCTCTCTCCTCTTTTCCTTTCTCGTTCGATCTATCTCTCTTCTTTCTTTGTTAAAATTTCTGCTTTTTTGCCTTTTTTTTTTTTTTGGTTATTGGCTAAATTAATGCTTAACGTTAAATATCACACGCACTTAAAATCAATTTTTATTTATAGTTTTCTTTTTATTTATCGATAACAAACGCGACCTGCTGCTACCTTGCTTCCTCCGTATCCGTTGTCTCCTTCGTCACTCTGGTTCGCTTCGACGATGCTACTACCGTTCTCTCTCCCTCTTCAACTCCTGCTCCACTCTCAATCTATCCTATAGTAGCGGCTAACGGGTTTACGGTTGCTCACGTTGTTCAATTTTCTTCTTATTTACTTCTGTAGCTGCTGGGTTCGGTTTGTGTCTCGTTATATATATACAGCTTTAGTTAATATACTTTATATAGTTTAACTTTATGTATTGTTTATCAGTCTGTTGATTTATCTCTTTTTGTTAGGCTATCCTTCTTAGCCCTAATTTTCCAACTCTCTTACTTTTCTTTTTTCTCTTCTTTTTTTGCCTTTGTCGTAGCTGTCATCCAAGCCTGGGTCCCGGGTCCTGTACATTGGTGTAAGTAAAAATAGAAAGAAAACAAACGGGAAAAAATTGTTGAGCAAAAAACGTAACGAAAGCGAACACAAATACATAAGCAAATTACAAACAAACATTGTATAAATACATGCATGCGCATAGCATGTATACATGTATTTATGTGAGTAAATATATGTGTATGTATATACGATGTATGTTCTATTTACGTCCATTGCTTGACACTTGAAAAAAGGGTTGTACATTTTCAGAAAGTTTAAACAATGTGTCGACCTTATTTATGCCAAATAATCTACTTGTAGGTATTTAGCTATGGAATCACGTACATTAATTTTTTCTGATTGCCTTTTGAAATAAAATATGTATGTGATGTTTGCAACGACGTCAAACGTGTATTAATGAATCCACATATGTAAAGACAAACTCTATACACAATACACTAATACATTTGCGACTTACTTTGAGTTGTAAACCTTTTCACACGAATATTGCTGTTGCTGCTGCTTCAGTCTAGCTTGCTCGCACACTCACTGATTTTGGTAACGCGGTGTGAGAGTGAAGAAGACGACTGTATGTGTGTCGCAGTTACTGATTGCTTTGCAGCTGCGGGGGGTTTTTCTTTTCCACTTCTGTTATACGGATTATTAATTTTTGTGAATTTATTTTTAGGAATTTGTTTTCACTGTTCAACTATTTTTGCTTTTGCGATAGTTATTCTGTAGGGGGATCGTGAATAGTTTGTTGTTTTTGTTTATTTTCTCTGATGGTTATGTGTATGTGTGTACGTATATATATTTTTATTTGTATGTATATAAAATCACTTTCAAAATGGCGACGGGATGTTTGCTTAAAGGGATTCCGCTTAAAGCTTTCTCCTCTCACTTACAGACAAAGGTTCAAAAAAATCACACTATTAACTGATTCTGATTCGGTTCTGTTTAACGTTGTATTCATTACAATTTTTTTTTTATTATTTTCGCAAAGTACACGGCGACCGCTTGCAATCTTAAATTTGTAGTTGTGCCACACACAAGAAAAGTTTTCGCTTTTGCGTTAATTTTTTTATATATTTAATTGGTGCTTTTGCTTTTTTTCTTTGTGTGCGATTAGCTTCACTCGTTGTACTTTGACGCGTATTAAAATATTAAACGTTACACAAATATTTGATTTATATCACTTAAATTAAAGACATTTACAATATATAATTACATATATATTTTTTTTGCAGAAATTTTAATCAATATTCAACTTTTTTCTTCTTAGCTTATTCTTGCGCATAGGTACGCTCTCCTCGAATTTTCCACCATGACTAACTGTGTCGGTCAAACAGTGTGACCACATTATAACATTTTGAAATTACGGAGATGGAACCGTGTCACACAATTATGATAGTTCAAATATCGCATGGTAAACATAATATTTAGTTAACGATTAACTTATAGTCGGATTTTGGTTAAGTCCGTGTAGATTTGCATACAGATTCCATTTCAGGTACCCATTTTATAGGCTTTTTTGTATGCTTGCCTGTTTTTAAAGCATTAACTGAATACATATAGAATAACATTGCCAGCTGAGTAATGTGCTCGAAATACACATGAAATATTATCGTTTTTAGAGATGAGCCCAGCTGCAATCTGATACTTATCATAGTTTGTAATTTTGTTATCGATCAATATAAATGTTAATTTGATTTAAATATTAACGTCGTTTAAAACATTGATGAATATATGTATATATATTTCTTAAATTTTAAATTTAAGATTGCTTTGATACAAATATAAAAAACTGAAGGTATTGGAAGTTAATTTATGCCAAATAAAATAACGACTTAGAAAGTGAATATTTCTTTCAAGACCAGCTGGCGGTTTTTCAATCAATATATCACGGTTCTAAGGTTTATTATATTTAATATTATAAGTAGGCACCAATGTATTATTTTTAATTTTTAATTATGTTTCTGATATCGGAAAGGGCTGTGCATTGCAATCAATCCAGCCAAACTATGTACATACTTGTATTTCTTTGTGGTGAGTACCAATAATCTATATGTGTATTATTGCTAAAAAGCGCTCCCAATTCAAAATCTCCGTATTTATGAAAAAATAGTTTTTATTTTGAGGAAAACAATTTTTTTTTTGCTTAAATAGCTAAGCATTAGACAACTTTGACTGAATTAATAGCAATCAGATATCATATTATCGTCACGTTTTATAGCATTCAGTATGTCATCCAAAAGGCAAACCAAATTATCATTGCAATCAAACCACTCTTCCTGTTGTTTGACGAGCTTATCCAAATCGAATTTACTAATTTGTTGTTTCCATTCACGCACAGAAACTGCAAACTGCTTATAATAGAATTCATCAATATGACGTTTCGATGTATCCTCGTTATCGATTTGCATTTGGTTTCTAAATGCATTCTCCAATAGATGAACGTCTTGTGCATTTAATATAGATTCGATAATATCGTCTGTCTGCTCAGCATTCACATTTAGCTCAGACTCCTCCACTTCCTCCTCAACTGACATTGGCTCTTCGACCGTTGATGAAGGGTCAGAATTGGGACTGTTTATGGGCGGAGTTAGCGCTTCAATCTCATTTAACATGATCTCAAAGTCATATTCAACTAGTTTATCGTTCATTGCTTTGATGCCTGTCACTATTAGACTCAGCACCTCCTTGGAATATTCCTCTTGAAGGCACTTAAGTATAATGCCATAGTAACCGTACTGCTGTACCTCCGCTAAAACTTTAGCTACGCGCAGCCTAACCTCACGTCTGGTCAGTGTGACTATCTTTTTGTGCTCTTTGGAAAACGTGACGGTGGGAAAGGAGCCATCAATCATGCCCTGATTGTTCAGTTGCCGATTGAATTCCATACGCCAAAAGCAAAGCGCATTCACTTTGACTTCCCAGTGATGATCCCCAACCACGCAATAGTTGAGCGTTGAAAATAATGTATTCTTATATTTGCTGGGAATCTTGCGATGATCATAGATCTTGCTAAGAGTTAAAATGGCCTCGGAGCGCACAATATCCTCATTCTCGCGATAAAGCACGTAGAGCAGATGATCCTGCAAAGAAAATTGAATTTTTTATATACACCACTTAATTTGGTTCATAATTAAAAGAGAGTATTTGCAGATAAGCAGTACTCTAGCATATATTACTTACTATCGTACAAATTTCACGCTGCTACTTATTCTATAATAAATATCCAATCCTTACCACCATATCCAATTGGCTAAGTCCGTTCTCCCATATCGAATTGATGGGCACCATTTGCGACAGACATTTGTAAGCAGAGGCACGTACGTATGGCTCACTGTCATGCTTGGCCATTTCGTAAACGATTGTTGGCATTTTGCCATCGATCAGAAATTGTTGGAATGCGGGAAACTCTGTAAATATGTATATCAGGACTAGTTAGACTTGAGCTATTCAAGAGTGTCAATAGCAATTACTTATGCGAGAGATACAGGCAATGGATGTGGTCAATTCGAGGGCAGAGTCGCGCACTTCCCACGCGGTGTCGTGCATTCGCTTAATTATTATCGGACCGAGGCAAACCAATGCCGAGCCCTGTAGATTATCGACAAGCAATGCCATATTGGGGGACAGGAAATGCTCCACAGCCAATTGAACAAGCTTCAGGGCCTGTACAGTACACTGCAAGTAAATAAGACTTAGTATCTAGTTTCTTAAAGTTTAATTCAGTCTATTCACTGTTGGATCCATGTTGCAGTTCTCCAACACAAATGCCAAGCAGTTAACCAGGCCTATTGTCTCTACAGACTCTTTCCACGTGATCTTGAATCGCTCGATGAGCGTGCGGAGGCCAACCATCACGGAATGTAACACTTTGGGATCCTTGATAATAACTTCCGAGCCACGTGGATAAATGTCGGAATAGCTATTCGATGTACTTGCACCATGACAATCCTCTGGCTCTGCGTGAGTGCTGGCATGATTGAGGGCCACAACCTCACGCAAGGCATACAACAAGGCCTGACAGACGGTGACCGCCTGCTCGCGATCTAGTATATGTTCCAATGAGAGAATGCTGTGCACACATTTCCAGGCCAGCTCAGGTGTGAACAAGTTACAATTGGTGCGACCTTCAGGCGTGATAAATGTATCTCTTAATGCATAACACAATCGCAACGTTTGCTCGCAGGACATTTCTAAAAGTTTTATAATATACGTGTCGAATAATTCGCTCTTCGACTCATCTGCCATTTTCATGGCAAATTTCATTGAGAAGAGCAACGGCATCATATGGAAGCAGATTAACTGATTCTCAAATGAAACCCGTTCGTCTTGTATAATGATTTCCTTAGGCACCCGATTGCCAAGCTTCTTCCACAGTATGTGATGCAGTTCAGCCATTTTAACAAAGTTGATTCCATCATTACGCTGTATGCAGAATTTCATGAGATTAAAAAATGCGAGTCCAAACTCGGTAAACTGCTCTGGTGGCTCCCCACAATCGGGATTCAATATTTTCTCGTGAAGTAGCGTGGCAAAATGATAACTGCAAAGCGCGCTGAGCATCTTTTCCATGAAATAAGTATTATGTGTCATCTCAACGAGCTTCCAGATGTTTATGTCTATGTTGTGGTGCTCTCGAAGCAGCGAAACTAGCTTCGTGCGTTCCTCACTGAGCAGCGTCTGTTGAAGTATGTAGCTTAGAAGATCCACCGTTGAGGAGATTTTGTGCAGCAGTTCGTTATCATCCACAATAACATGAATACGCTCCTCCTTGCCGCTGGTACTTTCACTGGTATTCTCTGTTATGTAGACATTTTCCTGTATGGGCTTCATGATCTCTGCTAAAATCTCTAGGGTAACAGCCTCGTCGTGCATTTTATCGCAAAACTTGTATATCATCTCGTAAAGCAGTTCTCGAGCCTCTCGCACCACATATAACGTGTGCTCGTTGTTGCTATAGTTGATGAGCAGCATCCAGGTGCGTTGCATGCGCAGAAATGCCAGACCCATGCTGTATTTTGTGACGGCCTTCATCACGCGGATGCCACTCAGCTTAATCGAAGGGTTAAAGTTGCGCTCCTGCGCCTGCATAAAGAACACAACCCTGCAAAAGTTCGTACAATGATGTCAACAAAGTTGTAGCTGATGATGCGCCATTACCTATGCATTATGTCTAGCTCTCGCAACCGCAGGACCATCCACTCGTTGGATGTCATGAAACTGATAAGATTTAGCATAAACGATATCACTTTGGGATGCACTCGATGGAAATCGGCGCTAATTAGAGTCAGACACTTGTCCACCCAATCCGTGACGAAAGGCACCTGCAGCACAAAAGCATTCTCTATCGGAAAACAAACACAAAAACAATGTTAGAAATGCCGCCCGCCTGTTGCACACACGCACACAAACAAACTTACCCTTTGCTTGCAGTTGCGTTATGAGCTTTTCAAAGTAAACACTGTCGGTTGTCGAAAAGTTGTCGCGCAGAAATAAATCGAAGATCTTCTTGAGGCGCGTAGTGATCTCCTCTTGTTTTTGCATTTTTAGGCCGAACTTTTCTCTCTGCTAGTTCCGTAGAAGCATATTTTGGTACGCAATTTTATAAAGAGTAATGAAATCCGTCTCCTTATCACACCAAATAATACTTGCTTCAATTGCAGTGTGACCGATTAACAAAAAGTGTAAGACTTTTATACTTCTTTATTCCGGTGACATATGGTAATTTTCTTTTTACCAAGAATGCTATTTAATATAATTAATTATGTATTAATAATATCAATTATTAAAAAATGTGAATAATGAATAATAATAAGTGCAAGTCATTGCAGTAATTTTTCAATTCAATTACTAAAGAATATGAAAAACCATAAACATATACAAGATTGTTGTAATTGAAATTTGTCAATAATAAATCATATGTTTTAGAAATTATTTCTTTTATTTTAATGGCAAAAAAATTATTTTTTATTTACATTGATGCCCAGTGCTACCCATTCACTAAAAATAACACAAATAACAGACAGTTGGCCGTAGGCACGGTATTTTATTGCTTTTGCGTGGCTGGTCACACCGCTACAAATGCAATGACGCTGACACTGACATCGGACTTCGATATTTATTATGGACAATAATGTAGGGCAAATAGAAGAAAAACAAAAAATTGCGACGACAACAGCTAATTCGAACGAATTAATTGCGGCGACACACAGCGCTTCAATTGGCGCTAGGTCAGTCACAAACATTTTAACCAACTCAGCATCGTTCTGGAAGAACAGCGGCCGTGCAGTGCCCGGGCGGCCCAGTCCGAAACGCGATTTTCTCGACAACACAAACACAAACATCGGCAAGTCGGGCGGTGGAGGTGGGACAGCGGTGCAGCGTGGAGATCGTGCGGCCGCTGGCGGAATGGTGTCAACCTTTCGGGACTATCAGCAATCGGTGAGCGATGCCTGGGACACCGGTGACGATGAATTTTGCATAATAAGCAGCAACGAAGCCGCCGCCGCCGCAGCAGTTGGAGGTAAACAGCAAACACATAAAAGCTGATTTATTCATTGCTGAACATTTACTTTCTCAGATGCCACGCGCATATCGCGACAGGTTTCACAAACTGTAGCCCTTAACGTCATAGAAACGCATTCGCGCAGCAATCAAAATCACGTCTCAACCAGCAGTGAAATGCTTGATGTGCAGGCTAGCAATGCGGATCTCATTCCAGGCGCTGCTAGTTATGCGGAAGACATTAAGCAGGACCGCAGGTCATCGCATGACAGCAACGAAAACAGGTGGGCATCGAAAAGTCAACATTCTACAATCAACAGCCTGTCACAGTTGTGTAAACAATGTATATTTAAATCATAACTGCAAACTGAAAGAAGTTGATAAAAATGTTTTATTAATTTGTGTAAATGCATGGCTGACTTTGCAATTTTTGCAAGCTAAGAAACTATTAAATTGATTTTAACACAGTGGTAGAGGAGTTTGGTAAAGCTCGTTTTATGTTCGAATGTCGTCATCGTCCTTACCTAATCCCCAATTTGCCGCGTAATTTGTACATATATCCCAAAACCTGTATTAACAGTTAATACAATAGCGATTCATTTAAATTTAAATCTAAATTCAGAGACAAGCTCCCATTTTTGCTCAGATTGATTTGACGGCTTAAACTCTTTACAGATCTCGATTGCGTAACTATCCCGGTCGGCCACAGCTGCAGAAAATCAGCACTAATTCGCAAGATGGGGAATTCGAGACAAAGATAGAAAAGTTTCAGTTGCTGCTGGACTCGCCACAGTTGGATCTGGTAGCGCTCAAAAAACTAAGCTGGTCGGGCGTGCCGCGAAAAGTAAAGTCTTAAAGCGGACTGTGAAAGAAAAACAATGAACTCTTAATAATATTTTTTCCGGCAGATGCGCGCTGTTAGCTGGCGTTTGCTATCAAAGTATTTGCCTCCATCAAGTGAGAGGCGAAACGCCGTGCTGCAGAGTAAACGGCAAGGATATCAGGATCTGCGACACAACTATTTCAAGGTGGACAGCCAGGATGAAACGCAACAGGACACGTACCGTCAGATACATATCGATGTGCCGCGCATGAATCCACAAATACCGCTCTTCCAGCAACAGCTCGTGCAGGAAATGTTCGAGCGTGTACTCTTCATATGGGCCATTCGTCACCCCGCCTCCGGCTATGTGCAAGGCATCAACGATCTGGTCACGCCGTTTTTCATAGTCTTTCTGCAGGAAGCACTCACGCCGGATACAGATCTTGAGAAATACGATATGTCACAACTGCCAGAGGAAACGCGCAACATTATCGAAGCCGATTCCTTTTGGTGCCTATCCAAGTTTCTTGACTGCATACAGGATAATTACATATTTGCCCAGCTGGGCATACAGGAGAAAGTTAATCAGCTGAAGGATTTAATACAACGTATCGATGGTAAGTTCTATTAACACAACAGCGTTACTCCATTTATATATATAGAGTATATATAATGTATATACATATATACATATATAAATATCTTTGCGTTGGTGCATTGTATTGAAATCTAGAGCTTTATATTAAATAATGGATTGTAATATATTATTGATTATTTTATGCCTTTTGTGTTTTGCAGTCAATTTGCATCGTCATCTACAGACACATGGCGTTGACTATCTACAATTCTCATTTCGTTGGATGAACAATTTACTGACACGCGAGCTACCCCTCCACTGCACAATCCGATTGTGGGACACATATCTGGCCGAATCGGATGGGTTTGCGCTCTTCCATCTGTATGTGTGTGCGGCGTTTTTGCTGCACTGGAAGGAGCAGCTAATGCAACAGAATGACTTTCAGGTAACTCTCTTAATCTCTTTAATGAGAATGATCGGCTTTACGAAATAGCTGTTATAGCTAGAAATAACTCATTTGCTTCTATCAGCTTATTAAACTATTTTTTATATTGTGCAGGGTCTTATGTTGCTGCTACAAAATCTGCCAACGCATAATTGGTCCGATCGACAAATAAATGTGCTGCTCGCTGAGGCGTTTCGCTTGAAGTTCACATATGCTGATGCGCCCAAGCATCTGGAGACGAAAAGTTGACAAAAGCAATCCGGATCCTGAATGATGCATATACGATACGTAAAATAGAAATTAGTTTACAACCTTTTGCTGGTATATATTCACATACACACAGACAGACAGTCACACATACACAGACATAAACTTACGTATACATTATAAATTATATATACAATTTGTTATTAGCTCTTGGTTTCGTTTATTGTTTCATGTTTGCGTGTTTCGTTTTCTTCTTCTGTTTGAGCTGAGTTAAAGCTAAAAATTTATAATACGCATTTTCTGTATATAAATATAAAATTCCGATTTCCAATTTCCAATTTTAACATTTAAATAGAAATCATATTCAAGCTAGAAACACTTCCAGAAAGCAAAAGGAAACTAATATTAATGAATATTCTGTATAAACTGAAATGACTCGCAAATCCCAAATGCAAAAATGATTGATAACTGTGTTTAAAGCTCATATGAATAAAAATAAAATATAGTTAATCAAATTTATACATCGAATATACTTTGTGTATTCATAATTCAAATTGCCAATACGAAAATATAAAAAATATATGGAAACCCCATTAAATTTTATTATCAAATATTTTTTGGGGGCTGTCAGTTGATTTTAAAATAACAATCTGATATATACTATATTTGCGATTTATATTATGCGACTAATAATGAATACATAGTAAAAAATAAAATGCATTCATTGTATTACAAAATATTTTGTTTAGAGGTAAACAGACTTCTTCATTCGTTTGATTCAGATAACTTAAAAATACGAGTTGTTAACGCGAAATCAACAAAATTTATCAACTTTCTCAGAAAGAAAATGGAATGGTGCTAAATGAATGGATGAGTTAAAAAACTCTCTTGTGTGAGAGATTACATTTTTTTGGCACAGCATGAATTCTGCTCGGGTATTGCTTTCTCTAATTCTTTGTTAATTTCTAGCAAATAACTGCTTATTCAGAATTTACTGCTTTAAATTAGAAGTGCTGAAATATCTGACTCATTAATATGCTCCATGCTTCTTAATCTGTTACGACTGTCAATTTATGCACTATCCAAAAGGAATATATCTTTCGAACGAGTCCATGCAATATGAAATGTGTGCTGGTGAAACTAATGCCTAAGAATATTCCTATCTCCTTATACGCGAGATATAGCTGAATTAATAATCAAATCGTTATTTTGACTTTGTGTTAAAAAAATAAAAACTTTTCAATCTTGGTGCTCTATATTATAAATAATTTGTTTCTTTTAATTACAATCCTTAATACGATCATCGATTCAATATTATTAATTGTTTTTCAGTAAATCAAACAACAATAAAAGCTACATAAATATGTATTAAAGACAAATATATAATATAATGACCACTTAGGGTAAAGTAAAGCAACGATCAGATCGTAGCCTGAAAAAAGTTGCATTTTGTTGAACAGTGTTGTTTGAATGCATTTTAAGTCTGTCGCTCCGCTATATGCCTCAGCTGTTTTAGAACCGTCTCAAGTAGCTTTTTCTTATCATTTTTACGCACCAGAGAGAAAATTGGCTTTTTGTCCGCTTCTCGTATTTTCTCCAGTATCGTGATTATCGACTGGGGTTGGACTAAGTGGTATCGATTCTCCTGCTTGCCATAGTCATGGAAATACGTGCTCCATTCTTCCAATATAAGCAAGTCGAGGAGCTGTCGGTTGCGTTGGAAATATTTGCTCAATTCTCCTTCACGAAGACCTGGCACTGGCTCCGAAGCGGCAAAAAATTCACATTGCATCAAATCCAAATTGATTTGTGTAAGTGCGCCCGTAGATATTTGTTTGACCTCTTCATCAAATAAAATCGAATAGATCTTATCGGCTATGTGTTCGCAGGTGCGACGACAGGCAGCCTGGGCGATATGGGGCAGCTTGTATGAGAAGTTGTCAAAGGTGCTCCTCAAATACGAGATCATGTCCGTGATGAACGCGGAGGCTATACCGGGTGGCTCTACCAGCAGCCAGTCATAGGCGCTCAATTCGAAGAACTCGTCGATTTTGAAGCATATACGAACTGCCACCTGCTTCTCGGCATCCTGCCGGGCCACGTGAAACATGGCCGAAGGCGTTTGCGAAATGCTGCGTTCCGTGTTCGTCATATGACAGACAAATTCATCAAGAAAAGGGCCAGCCTTGTCCAAATACTGCGTATCTATTATGATTTGTATAAGTTGAATCAGTGTAATGCTTGGCTGGCGAAAGACCACTGAAAGACAGCCGCTGAAGCTGCGGGTTAGCAGCAAATTGGCTGCCTTTCTCACCATGGCGGCCACTTCGTTGGGTGACAGTGTCAGCTCCTCGGCGAATTTCATGCAAGCATACATAAACTCCTTCGCTTGATGGTAAACCTCAGGCACCATGCGCGAAAATGGAAACTGTTTTGGGAAAGGAGCATTCTCCAACTGCTCGGAATGAAATGGAAATCGCTCAATAATGCATTCATACTCTTCTATGTTCTCGACAACCATGGGCACAAATTGCTCCTTGTCCAGAATCTCACGGAAAACGTGAACCCACCGTTGCAGCAACACCTGAAAAAGGGGATAGGCATGATTTTGGTTATTTAATATCTGATTTTATCGGTTTACCTCATTGTAATGATCGCGCATGTCATGCAGCAGCTCCCATAAAATTTGTACCGTGTAGCCATAGCACTTGAAGGTGTTTATAGACAGCATAATAAGATTTTTGATTCGTAGTAATATATTTGGATCTGTACATGAGGAGGAGCTCATGCTGATTTCATTGACGAACTTGGTTAGCGATGTTGACCACAGCTCTTCCAGATAACTACTCGTGACCACATCACCTGCTGTATTCTTCACATGATCCTCGACCACAAAGAAGCCCACAATTGCGCATATGTATGTTTTGTAGGCCTCGAGATTATCGTGCATATTTGGTGGAGGCTGCAAAACTAACTTCGATTGATCGCGCCTTTGCTGGCGATAGTCCTTCTCGAAGTACTCACGCTGCCCAAGCACCATATAGATGTGCAGGCAGCGATAAATGGGTGAGAAATCGATTAAGTTTTGTGCGCTTACATTGCCACCATCATCATCGCCACTAGCACCACTATTACTCTGTTGTTTGTGTTCCTGAATAATGGCATTAATATCACGCTTTTGAAGTTGCTTCGTGTGGGTGATGGCCAGCTCCCCAATACGCGGCGAAAACTTGCGTATGTTCTCCAAAAATTCACGAAAATCTGCCGCCGATGAGCGGCGAATATTTTCCTTAATGATGGGTATCTGTGTTTGCATTTGTGTGGCAAAACGATAGTTGTGTCGCTTTAGGCGCGATAGGTGCTCCGTTTCCAGGGTCTCTAGCGTGCGCAGTGCCTGATAATATTGCTTGTTTTTGGCCTGTTGTGTAAATTTCATGTAGCATTCTAAAGCGGGTAGGCAGGACTTAAGCGCCTCAATGGCACTGGCCACATTTGATTCGATTTGACGAGCTCGCACAAGCTCGTTTCCCTGCTGTATAAGTGACGCGCTTATGGTGCGTAGCGATGTATCCAGTGAGTGGACTTCATCATGTAGCTGTTTGGCCTGCGTACGAACCTGGAGCAATTCTTGTATGGAGTCAATAAAACCCTGATAATACAAGTTGCATATACGCTCGATCTCCTTATCGTGGCTGCGTATGCGTTGCTCCAACTGCTCACTGATTGCCTTGGTATTGTTACCTGCGACGAGGTAAAGTGGGCGTTAATCATCATGCTGCGCTGTAACTAGACAAATGCAGACTTACCTTCTAGTATTGATCGAAATGTGGGCCCCCAATAATCATCAACGGCCTCTATGTCTTGTACCGTCACTTTAGCCATTATTTTACTTCTTTCCCAACCAATATATTGCACTTCTGTAAAATTTCCTATTTATTTCAGTTGATTGTTGCGTGTTGATCAACGCGCTTGGCACAGCTGTTTACGAACGTTGTGCAGCACTAATCACGCGGGGCGCGTAGACGATACAGCTCTGAAACAACCTGTTGATCCCATTTTATGTTATCGACAATTGTCTAGTGCGCTGTGATGAGATATACAACAAGTTGCTATAAAATATTCCAATTTATAATTATTTATTTAGATAATTAAAAATAGTACTTTCAGCTAGCAAGCACAACACGAAATTGCTCAATTCAAATGTTCATCATACCGTCTGAACGTTGCTTAAACTCAACCACTCGAATTCAACTTTCACTTCTGTTGCTTCTTAGCGGGTTACTTGGCGTATTGGTTTTTGTTTTGCCAAGTTACTAGTTGGGCGCATAAACAGTTATGCGGTCGACGCCGTGTCATCATATTCAACAATAATACAATCAATTTATGTACACGCACGCAATTTAGCACCCATACTAGAATAACATGGCCACCATTCGGAGTCGCCACAGTACAACAACAATAACAGAACCAGAAACGGAACAACCGTTTGAAAGCAAAGGCAACAACAAAGATAACAACAATGGAAAGCCTACTGCGCCGAAAGAGAAAACTGATCCCATGATATATATAATATTCCTGTCACTCCTCTTTGATTTGCTTGCGTTTACAATCATCTTGCCTTTGTTGCCTTCGCTCTTGGAGTATTATCGCATAAATGATAGTTCCGGCTTATATGCCTGGTTGACGACGCGTGTGCGTTGGTTCCAGCAGCTACTCGGTGCTCCGGAACGGTATTTATCAGTGCTCTTTGGTGGATTCTTGGGCTCAATGTTTAGCTTTTTACAATTCCTGGCAAGCCCCATTGTCGGCAGCCTCTCGGACTACTATGGACGGAAGCCCGTTCTGCTCATTTGTGCCGTATGTTTGTTACCATGGGAGAACCTCCAGTCAATGTACTACTATAATTTAATATTACCAATTTCAGTCGGGTATCGCTCTCTCCTATCTTATCTGGGCCTGCTCCCGCAATTTCGCCCTATTTGTGCTGGCGCGCGTTGTTGGCGGCATCAGCAAAGGCAACATCTCCCTCTCTATGAGCGTCATCACAGATGTCTCCAGCGTACGGACGCGTGGTAAAGGCATGGCTCTCGTCGGAGTTGCTTTTTCCCTTGGGTTTATTGTGGGTCCCATGATAGGTGCTATGTTTGCAATATTTTCGAATAAAAGCGCCAGCGGCGGTGCTTGGTTTGTTTTGCCCTCCCTCTTGGCTCTGGGCTTGGCTTTAGGAGATGTGCTGCTTCTTGCTTTCTGTTTGCGGGAAACACTACCTGAGGTATTTTAGTGACTCTTTAAATGTATGTTGTATGTTTGTTGTTTAAGTTCTTATTTTTACTTTTTTGTGCAGGAGAAACGTGCTCCCGAAATATCATCTGCTTTGTCATATGGCCTGCAATTGCTCAACGTCTCCTCCATATTTAAGTGAGTACTATTACTATTATTACCATTCGATTATTTATATACTTAAAGAACACATCTTCGAAACAAATCGCAAGTCTTTTTATATATGCTTTGCCCAGTTGCTAGTCCAACAGGTTATTTAGTTGCGATGGCCCGCTATCCGTTCCGCTATCTTAGCCCTACTTGGCCACGTTTTTAGCTGGACATTATTTGATTTGCCTTATCAATGCGCATGATTACTTGTTTCGCTCAATTATAAAGTGAAATGACTAAACATAAAGGTGCAATGTATAACCTATTATTTATTCGACTTGCGATGCACTATACTATGTGATAACTATATTAATAATTTATTTATTATTTGTCTTCATAATTGTATATTTAAATTGCTAACTAGTGTTTTTATATAATATCAAAGTTTTGTGTATCTCTAAATATGTCCTAAATTCAGAGAGGTAGGTTTTGTAGAAAAAAAAAAAAATTTCAATTTTTTTAAATATACATATTAATATTCCCAAAATGAGTGCTATTATATATTCCATATATATTAAAAGTTAAACAAAAACTGTTTATTCACATCTATAGATTTCTTCGCTTTTTCCAGACTATGTTCTTTCACAATATTAAATAAATATGTTTCAAAATTCCTAGCTAATACACTTTAATATCTGTGATCAAAAAATTGATTCATCTATGTGCTTAACAAATGTATAGTAGAATATAAATATATGGATTTATAATATATTAGAAGATATAAATATTATGATTACTGTTTAAAATTCCAATAATATATAACATAATATGTAATAGGCAGAATGAGGTAGGACATACCCCACTACAAGGAGTACACAGTGCTCTATACGATTTGGATTTTAGATACCTAATACTTAACTTAGCTTACTTTCGCAAATTCCCATAATTAATTTACTACATTGTAACCCATATGCCAGCCCAATAGTATAAAATAACTTTCTTTTGTTTTGCAGGTTTGCCGCCATCAAAAATGTGCCTAAAAAAGATATACAAGCACTACGCAGCATTGGCCTCATTTACTTTCTTTATCTCTTCCTCTATTCGGGATTGGAATTCACTGTTACGTTTCTGATGTATCATAAGTTCGGGTACACATCGATGGATCAGGCCAAGATGTTTTTAACGACAGGGCTCGTTATGACTCTGCTACAGGGATCCGTGGTACGTCGTCTACCAGAAGCAAAGATAAAAAATTATGCCATATTCAGCCTGTACTTGATTGTGCCTGCTTTCGTGTTAGTCGGCCTAGCAGACAATAGTCGAATGCTTTATGCCGGCATGATACTATTCGCAATCTCCACTGCGTTTGCAGTTACCTGTTTGACTACCTTAGTGTCCCGCTATGGCAACGATGATCAAAAGGGTTCAGTATTAGGGATATTCCGTTCGCTAGGTGCGCTGGCTCGTGCCCTGGGCCCAGTTGTCGGATCTATAGGTAAGTGCTACACTCTAATACGTAATTTTTATTCATCTACTGCATTCTATTGGATTTATATTAAATCTTTAAATTATTTTTAGCATTCTGGTGCGTGGGCTCTAAGATCACGTATATAGCTGGTGGACTGCTACTTGTCTATCCGGCCTTTGCTTTGCAGCGTGCACGTATTTAAAGCTATCTATCTGCTTTAAAAGTGGAATAAGAACAAAATTATATACATATAAAATTTAATGTACATTTACTGAACAAATAGCAACCACTAGTATTACTTGCCTTAAATACTTAACCTACTGTTCTTCTTTTTCCATTTGTGTTTATTTTATATACTTTAATAAATGCATTTTTATGCCTTTTTCTAAAACTGAAAGTTCAATTTACAAGAAGATTTAAATCAAATTTTAACGTACATAGGGGGTCTACACTGACGTCATCAACATGGCGGGGTATCGAGTATCGAGTACTCATGGCTGTCACTTGCATTGTCATACATGCCGCAGCCTACTTCACGTCGCTGAATATATTGGGAGTGACTAAGTCTAAGTGAGTGTGTGTCGCGACTAAGAAAATTAATAATAAATGCATTAATACGCCCCACAAACTGGCAACTGTTATTGCAGTAATTGTCGCACAACGGTTACCTTACGTGAAAGCAAGATTAAAAATTGCAAACGCCCATTTGAAATCAAATTGATATAATTTTTCTTTTCTTTATATTGTCCCGATTACAACTACAAATAAAAGTGTGCAAAGTGTGAGAGCAAAATACACGGATAAAGAAAAACGCATTAAGAAACGGCGGCGCGTAAGGATTATTGGATTTTACATTTACACAGACACACACACGCGAGTATCCCAATCAGTAGGAGCAGGAGGAACAAGTTATTTAAACACACATCAAAATGGGTGCAAGGGAAGACGAATACGATTATCTTTTCAAAGGTAAAAATTATAAACATGGATCTAAGGTTGCGTTGCTTGTAATTAATTATCCACTAGCCGGTTGTTGGTTGGTTTCACTGGTCGTGGGACTCGAGAATTTCGAAAAGGAACAAGGCTTACAATTTTAATGTGGCAATTATGACGCAGTAGTTCAACGGCACTAATTAAAACTAATTGGCATAACAAATGCAGACATGGCATTCATACATCCACAGACCCCTATGCTTTAAAGTCCATATGTCGTTTATTTTATTATTATTTCCGATCGCGTTATTTGGTAAAAATGTTCTTCAGGGCAATATCACAAAATACGCCCCCTAGCGGTGCTTAGCTGAATTCTATACGACTTTTATGTGTGTATATTGTTGTTGTTGTTGTGTGCCCTTTTGCTTTCTCGTGCTCTCTTTACATTATAGCTGTGCCTCTTCATCGTCCCCTTTCTTTGTTCAAATACACCCGTAACTACTTCGCCGTTAAGTGCTGTCAGTTTGTCATTGCGTTTCCATTGCTGTTCGTTCTTTGCTTCTGTTGGCAGCAGCCAGTGTGACACGTTGCATAAATCGTAATAATAATCATGATAAAAGAGTCAAATAGTAAAAACAATGATTTTACTTTGACTAGCTTTTAGTTATATTAAAACTACAAAAACTAGGTGTGTGTGTGTGTGTTTTTTTTTTTAAATTAGACGGCGGTTAAAGAGCAGCTCATTTAGTATATACATGTGGATATATTATTGTTTTTTTTTCTGTCCGATAGCTTTTATATTGAATTTTTGCAATTTCTTTTGCATGTTTTTTTCGCTCACATCTGTTATGAGTTGGCTTTGCTTTTATTGTCGCTCTCTCACTCTGCTCACAAACTGAATGAAAACTACATGTTTTTGTTGTCGGAGAGTTTATAAGTATGTAGACGCTCAGCGGATGCTAAAGCTACTCTTTTTCTGCTTGCACTGTGTGACTAGATCAATTTTCTCAAAGCATATTCATCTACATTGTAAGTTTTGTAGTTCTTAAATAAATTACTGCTGTATGCGGGCAGCCAGTCACAAACTTCTCACTTATTCTTTGTTGTCAGCTTTTTTGTGTGTGCTTAGGTATTTTGGGGTCAGCATTTTCTCTTCGTACTCTCGTTTGCATACGAGGGTACTAGGTACTAGGCTTTCAAAATGCTCAATTCTAAAGTGAAGTCGCCCCGTTATATAGTTAAAGATTTTTTGAACAATTATTGCATTGCGCGAGAGTGTTGTGACTATTAAGTGGGATTAAATTTGTCAAATTATCAGAATTTTGTTAAATATTTAAAGTCTGACGCACAGTAAAAAAAAAGATAAGCGATTAGTTGACTTGGTAACTTCATGTCTGAAATCCAAAATCTGCTATACATTTTTCTCTTTGTACATTGTGACAGACAGTAGAAGCACGCTAAATATCTTCTACATAAATGGATGTTGTGTTAACTTAATGGACCTAGAGCAGATCTTTAAAAAGAAAATAAAGCTATGAATCACCGTTACTCGTGAGCAGCTGTCAAGCAATCAAAAATAATGCTGATAGCTTCAGACTGAGAACTCACATTTACAACATTAAAAAAAAAAGCTTCGAAAGCGATAATCAGAGTAAGAGAAAACAGAGAACAGAGCGAGAGAGAGAGAGAGAGAGAGAGAGAGAAAAAAAATGAAAGAAAGTGATAGAATAAGAAAGGAAGGGAAGGAGAGAGAGTGAGAGCGTGTGTGTGAGTGTGAGAGAGTACAGAGATTATATTATCATATACTAGATAAACAAAACACATAGTGCTAGAAGTAGAAATTGCAAATGTGACAATAAAAATTATGCCGAATATGTTATCAATTTATTAACAGTGTAGCAAAATTCAAATGTAGGAATCAGTAAATTTGACAAATTTGAGTGATCTGGTTGTCCATAAAGCGTTACTTTTTATCACCATCACTAAAATTCCACAAGAGCATAACAAGAAATTAGTTGACCTTCAGGCACGCACCGTCAATAATTGAATACGGGAATTTATCCATGACCCATGACCCGTTGACCCCATGCACCAGCAAACGAACTGCGCAGCCAATAATTATGCAACTACAGAGACGAAGCTCAATTATTGCTTTATTTCTGTTAATGTTTTCTTTAATCCCAATTTTTATAGTTGTCCTGATCGGTGACTCTGGCGTAGGCAAAAGTAATTTGCTGTCGCGCTTTACGCGTAATGAATTCAATTTGGAGTCCAAATCAACAATTGGTGTGGAATTCGCCACACGAAGCATAGAGGTAAGTGTGCCTGGCTAAGTTTGTTATCCATCTCCAGATGGACTTCCATTGAAAAACTAAACAATTCTTACAAGTGTGTTGAGAAGGGACTTGGATTCTACAAATGTTCAATCCGCGCTCCAGATTCCAGACAAATATCATCTTACATTTAATGTATACACATATTTGCAGTTGTTCATATGCATACGTAATATCATAGTATAGTGTCTCTAAATCACCGAAAAGTTCTTAATATATGGAGATTTTTTATATCGGCAAATCGAATGTTGGCCAATACATACATTCTTGGTTAGGACCACGACCTATGCCGATCCAACCCACTCCATCTATGCTGTATGTATGAATGGATCAAATATTTATTAAAACTGAGTTAAATATCATAATGAAAGAGATGAAACTTATTGATCGATAGATACATAATAGATCGAGAGATTTAAAAAATAGAGTATACTATCGCCAAAATTAGCATAATTCAGATTTTTTTTATATTATCAATTAATCCATGAATTGCGAATAGTAAATAAAAATAAGAATAAAGGCTAGTTAGTAAAATTTTTCTACTCAGATTCAGATTAATATATAGTACAAATTAGGCCATTTTTTTTATAGTTTATTTAATTTCACAAAATTCATTTTTAATTTTTTTATATTTTCTTAAAATATCTCTAACCGTGTTAAGTCAATTTCATATGCAATGCAATTTAAACTCAAATTTTTTTTTTTTTTGCTCTCTAAGGTGGATGGTAAAACAATTAAGGCGCAAATTTGGGATACAGCCGGTCAGGAGCGCTATCGAGCTATCACTTCTGCATATTATCGTGGTGCTGTTGGGGCTCTGCTCGTTTACGATATTGCCAAGCATTTGACATACGAGAATGTTGAGCGATGGTTGCGAGAGCTCCGCGATCATGCCGATCAGAATATTGTAATAATGTTGGTGGGCAATAAATCTGATTTGCGACACTTGCGCTCGGTGCCGACGGATGAAGCAAAACTGTTTGCGGAGCGCAACGGCTTAAGTTTCATAGAAACATCGGCCTTGGACTCGACGAACGTTGAAACCGCATTCCAAAATATACTCACAGGTATAAAATTCCACTTACTGTAAAGTAAATCTAAAAATTCTAACCGGATTTCCGCTTACAGAGATCTATCGCATTGTGTCGCAGAAACAAATTAGAGATCCTCCTGAAGGTGATGTTATTCGTCCCTCAAATGTGGAGCCCATCGATGTAAAGCCCACTGTTACAGCCGATGTTCGCAAACAGTGTTGTCAGTGACCGCCCCAACGATTCACTGCGGCAGGAGTAGCAACTGCCGCCTGTAACAGCCAGAACAGCAATAGCAAGAGCAAGAGCAACAACAATTACAACTATAACAACGGCATAAGATGTTATTTTTTGAACCACAGCCACAAGCAGTTTGTCATATATGCATAAAAAAATACCAACAACAAAAGCAAAACAACAATCGCAACATCAACATCCGGCTGTAGTTAACAGCAGTTTAAACTGAAGTTTTAATATATATCGCATAAAGCATCGATAACTTCGAGGTCTGATGAAAATAGTTACAAAAGCATAAAGGGAAACACTAAAACACTCCAAATTCAGTTTAAGCTGTAGCTGTAACTATAATTTATATAAATATACATAAATGCTAATATTAAATATATTAATATTATTAATTTTCACAATATAAATATATAGTTGTAATTTTCAAAAAAAAAAAGGAAATTAAACAACTACAAATTGCTTTGTAAGTTCCATTAGTTGTCGTATTGTTTTTCCAGCAAAATTAGGCATACTTAACATATACATATAAAATGAATACACTTTTGACCTGGCTCTTATTCATTATAGTCTATTTATCATTAAAGTTTCAAGTTTCCCTTACGTCAAACGATTTCTCTACATTGCAGTTGCTTGCGTCGTTACAAACCCTTTTTTATTGGTTAATGTAATACCTTTTTTAAGCATGAAATAAAATTGAAACTTAAATTTAAAATATTATGCTTAGTTTTAACATTAAAGTTCATAAATGCAGAAACTTCGAAAATTCAATTTAAAATTGACCACAGGAATTCGTTAATAGCTAGCTGATAAAATAAACAGTAATGAAACTTTAAATACACAAACAAACAGCTATGTTGGAAAATGTTTATAATTTAAATAAATCAAGTTTACGCTTGTATATCAACTGTTGATTTTAAAGTGTACTTTTTCCGCCACAGTTTTTCGTTTCAAAAAATGGTTGTAAATGGGCACTCTAACTTGTGACTGATAATCCACGACATTCTATGTGCAGTGCATTTATTCATGATAATTATATATATATATTAAATATAAATTTACATATACATCAATCAATTTATTAACGAATTGTAGTGTCCAATATTATTAAAATAAATGGAATGCAATATTTAAGAAAAAATTTATCGATATATTTTATTATAGATATATATATATATTTGGTCACCTTATAATTCTTGAATGCATTTATCGATGTATCGAGCCAATCAGCTGAATGCTTTAGCAACACGTGCGGTTGTGGCTTTGATAATTGTTTAAATATATTTTTATAAGAAAGGAAATGGGAGGTGGTAAAAAGAAAGTACATCCGAAAACGCGCACTGCAGCGTTCAAAGCCAGTGAACCAAGTGAAATAGTTGAGGCCCCACACTCGTTCGTCATACACCGCGGTCTGTCCTGTCCGTATATCGCGGATTTAACTGTTGACTTTCGTCGAATAATGGAGCCGTTTACTGCATCCAATTTGCGTGAAAAGAAAATAAATCGCATCAAAGATTTTGTTAGTCTAAGCAGCTTCTTTCACGTCTCGCACATGGCAATTTTCAACAAAGCATCTACACAGTTGTCCTTTAAAGTGCTTCGCTTACCGCGTGGCCCATCTTTAACGTTCAAGGTATTTTGAATAGATTTGCTTTTACCATGAAAATGAATTGTCTACATATATGATAAAACCTCTCGTGGTCAACAGGTACATCAGTTTACGCTTGCACGTGACGTCATCTCTAGCAGTAAGAAGCAAATGTTTGATGTTGATTATTTCAAACATCCACCGCTTGTGATCATGAACAACTTTAGCGGCGAAGGGAAACATTTGAAATTAATGGCCGCAACATTTCAGAACATGTTTCCATCAATCAATTTGGCTCAAGTTAACATTGATACCATACGCCGCTGCCTTCTGTTCTCTTATAATTCAGAAACAAAGCTTGTAGACATGCGCCATTATGCGGTGCAGGTGGTTCCAGTGGGTCTAAAACGAGCTGTGCAGAAAATTGTCAGCGGTAATGTGCCAAATCTCAACAAATGTGAGGAAGTTGTCGATTTTGTGATGAAGTAAGACCAATATTGTCTAACATTGAAGCCATTTTATGTACTATTGAAATTTTGTAGGGATGGATATGCTTCGGAAGCGGATGCCGACGACGATGAGCAATCACATGTGGTGTTGCCCCAAACAGTGAAAGGCAAAGGGAATTTCGAAAACCACAAAAGCTCTGTGAAGCTGCACGAAATTGGACCTCGCCTAACAATGCAGCTTATGAAGATCGAGGAGGGTCTACTAACCGGCGAAGTGCTTTATCACGATCATATTGTCAAAACTGAGGAAGAGAAGGAAGCACTACGTAAATTAATTGAAAAGAAACGCAAATTGAAAGAGCTGCGCAAGAAGCAACAGAACGAGAATCGCGAACGCAATTTGAAATTGAAGAAAGAGCAAAACAGGGAAGTGAGGCGCAAAGAAACTGAAGAAAATGCAAGTGATGCGGACGATGATGCTCAATATTACAAAGATGAAGTTGGCGAAGAACCGGACGAGGGTTAGTGTTGATATAGTCCTGATGCATCAATATTTATTATATGTATTTATTTATATCACTTTTTACAGAACTTTTTAAGTTGGATAACACGGCGTCAAGAAAGCGGCCCAAATTACCAGCCGGTATGAAGCACAAAAACAAGAAAGCTAAATTAAATCAGAAACCTTTAAAGAAGTCTAAGGAAAAGTAGCAAATACAAAAGCAGAATATTATTATGAATACATAGTGTGATTTATTTCTGTGACATCCGTATCTAGGTAAACATTCGCTGCACCAGCTGTTTGTAGTTGGCATTGCTGCTTTTCCAGCTTGTTGCTATATTGTCCCGCAATTTAGTAAATTCTCGTTTATCTTCGTACTGGGGTACTCGCTCGATCAAATTTTGCGCCTTTTCAAACTCTTTCAGGTAATAGAAGGCCAATGCGCGCCGATAGATACTCTTCTCGCTCGGTTGCTCCTGGGTATCCACAAATTCTGTGTGGTATATAACGTGCTCGTAACGTTTCTCTAGTATCATACAAGCAGCCAAGTTGGTTTGTATCTGAACGAAGAGCTGCTCCATTTCATTGCCAGCGATGCCATTTTTTTGCTTATCCAGTTTGTCGAATGGTTTGTACGTGATTAGTAATTTAGCTGCACGTGAGAAATAGTCACAGGCAAACTTCGGATATGCCTTATACATGGCTACGCCGTTCTCTTTGTACTTTAATGCCAGATTATACATTTCTCCTGCGCTCAGTTTGTCGATTTGCTTATTGCTCACAATTCGATCTAACTTCAGCTCAAATTCCAAACATTCGCCAGTTTTGGTGGTAATGCTGCAAGCTGAGGTTTCGCCGATTACAAACTGTTGCAATAATATTTCTATATAGCAATCAATGGGGCTATCTGCGCTGCCCATATCCAATGTGTACTGTTGTGGCTCTTTGGAAACCAAGTATTTACTGGGCCTGGAGCCCAGGTTAGCGCACGGCTTTTTTACGGTAAATGCGACAGTGCTTACCAAAAGAGGTTTCTCAACCCTTTGGAATTCTAAACTTAGCACTTTTTTCTGCAGACCACGAGCTACGTCGCTCCACTCTTTTCCAACGTACCAATCCATTGCAGAAAAATTACCGAATATTTCAGTTGGAAAACTGTTTAGATTCTTCTAGTTACTAACAATCAACTGTTAAACTCAAAAGAAACTGTTTAGAAAAACAGTGTGACCAATAGTCGACAATCCAAATGCACACAATAAAGAAAAACTGGATAACATAATTCTTGAGCCCGAGCTGAAGTTAACATGCATAAAATAAAGCTACGACACATTCAACAGGCCAGAGGCCTTTCTCAACTGTTACAAAAGGTATCAATGAGTTCCCAGCCAAATGTTTATGTGACTCGTCCGGATGTGGATGACAGTGGACTGGAATTGCTGCGTAAGAGGTTGTTTGTTGTTTGTTGCCTTAAATTATTTTTAATCTCGTTATCTGATGTTTTTGAGCAGTTGCAATGTGTCAACATGGTCACAGCCTTTGCCAGTGCCGCGAGATGAATTACTTCGTCAGGTTAAGGGCAAGGATGCTCTATACTGTGCTCTAACGGATAAAATCGATGCCGCCGTGCTTGATGCGGCTGGAACGCAGTTAAAATGCGTGGCCACCATTTCAGTAGGTTTTGAGCACATTGATGTGGAGGAGTGCAAAAAACGTGGCATTCGCGTTGGGTACACGCCCGACGTACTGACCGACGCCACAGCCGAGCTAACGCTCGCATTACTGCTAGCTACTAATAGACGTTTGTTCGAGGCCAGCAAGCAGGTTTACAATGGCGGCTGGAAATCGTGGGCACCCATGTGGATGTGTGGTCAAGGATTGAAGAACTCTCGTGTTGGTTTGTATGGATTTGGACGCATTGGTCAGGAGATTGCTGCTCGCATTGTACCTTTCAAACCAGCTCAGATAACCTATACGACTCGCACTGCTAGGCCAGCGGAGGCAGCTAAGGTTAATGCTCAGCGCGTGGACTTTGACGAGATGCTCTGCTTATCGGATTTTATTGTGGTTTGCTGCTCTCTAACCCCTGATACCAAGGAAGTATTTAATGCTTCTGCATTTGAGAAAATGAAACCCAATTGCATTTTTATCAATACGGCACGAGGTGGAGTTGTGGATCAAAATGCTCTTTATGACGCTCTCCATTCGAAGCGGATACTTGCTGCAGGCTTGGATGTGACCACACCTGAACCACTGCCACTTGATGATCCACTCTTAAAACTAGACAATATTGTTATATTGCCGCATATTGGCAGCGCAGACATTGAAACCCGCAAGGAGATGTCCCGTATAACGGCCAGAAATATTTTGGCGGCTTTGAATGGTTGCCAAATGGAGGCCGAAGTGATGTGAATCAATCTTAAATGCTAGAATATCACCAATCGTCTAATCTCTGATAATAGTAATTAAGGCCAGCAATAAAATTAAATTTAAAAAAAAGAAGAAATATAGAATGAGTCGTTCCTTAGATAAGTTATATAAGATGATTATACTTTTGTTGGCGAAAACATATTTATCTAAATATTAATTAAATATTGGTTAACATGGAACTGTTAAATAATTTTATAGAAATGTGTGTGACTATCGTCAAAATCTTTAGATGATAGATGCTTGCGTGTTTGGTTAGTGGTGCTAGCTTATCGATTGCACATCAATAAAACCATGTATAGGTTTTATCACTGACCACTGTGTTCTATGATTAGTGGTTTTAATTAAGTATTAATATATTTTCTATTCATATTACTACCCAGAATATATTGTATTTTATACATACATATATTCCTCCCTTTATTTTAAGATGCTGATTTGAATTAATAAAAAGCTTCTCAATATACGGTATGCACATACATATATTCTATATTTCATATTTTGGCACAATTCCAAAGTTCTATGAATGACGCAAAAAAATTAAAAAAATAACGCTGAGAATTTTTTGATAATAAATACGAAACTTGTTTATCTGATTTCCAAAACGGCTCCACAATTTTTTACAAGGAATTGAATGCACATTACAAGGCTGCCTTTACAAACTATGTACATTGCAACAGATTGCGTAGGTTTACTTATTTTTTCAAGTACTCAAACTTTTAAATTGAACGGACATTAAAATAAAATCGAAAGCTACTCATCGACAAATTTTGACGATAGTCCAAAATTATCAATGTCCACTCCTATCTACTCATTTGAGACTGTTGGTCAATATTTATTTCTTAATTTCATTTTATTTATTTATATGGGACACTTTATTTTTAATCAATTTAGTGCATACAAAAGTGTTGTGTTTAACATTTTTTAAATTTAAGAGTACAGGACACATTGTCCTTTTCTACTTATATACAATTATATTTTTATAATATGGAAATTGATTCGTTATAGTTTAACATAATTATATATAAAAACCCCATAAAAAATAACTGACTTAAAAACAAGAATTTAAATTAAACTTATTTCTACTATGTACATATGTAAGATAATATTATTAATGTGTGGGTAAATGGAACCTGAACATTATTTATGAAGTTAGAATGCAGCTTCTCTATTCTACTTGATGCTAATTCTACAAATTTTATTCCATTAGCAAAGATTGAGTCGCCATGCAATATTAAACGAATTTTACCAAGACTTTAAGTAGTTAGAACTTATTTTATTTGCTGTATGAAATTTATTTTACAATAAAAATGTTCCGATAGTAGCACTGGTAACACTATTGCTCACTGCTCTTAACAGTTGAGCAAAATGCTAAGTTAACAGCATGCGCCATTTTTTTCGTATCGTTCCTTCTTTTTACTGTTTCAGCGCGTGGCAGTTGTGGCCCCGGTTCCGTGCAGTTGTTAATTGCAATTTTGCCAGAAATTTGAACTCATATTTTAAAACACCAACGCCAAGATGAGAATCTACAAGGATATCATTACCGGTGATGAGATGTTCACCGACACCTACAAAATAAAACTGGTTGATGAGGTTATCTACGAAGTCTATGGAAAATTAATCAGCCGTACAGAGGGAGATATTCAGCTTGCAGGCGCCAATCCCTCGGCCGAGGAAGCAGATGAAGGCACAGAAGTAAATGTCGAGCGAGGAGTCGATATTGTTCTGAATCATCGTCTGGCAGAATCTTTTGCCTTCGGAGATAAAAAGTCGTACACTGTCTACCTGAAAGAATACATGAAGAAAGTTCTGGCAAAACTGCAGGAAACCGCCCCCGACCAGGTTGAAATTTTCAAAACCAACATGAACAAAGCTATGAAAGACATTCTGGGCCGTTTTAAGGAGCTCCAGTTCTTCACGGGAGAATCCATGGATGTCGACGGCATGGTAGCCATGTGTGAATACCGAGACATCGATGGCCAAAGCGTTCCAGTTTTCATGTTCTTCAAGCATGGACTTGAGGAGGAGAAGGTCTAAGCTGCACGCTCCGTTCTGTATGTTTCGATTCAGTGGCTTGCACTGCAGAAGAGCGAGCAACGCCCAATGCAAGGCAAAAGCAACAGCCACCACTGAACGAACAAACATAAACTAACAAAAACACAAAGGCAGACAGCGGACACATACTCACGCATACATACCCATTTCAAACGGATTTCTTTAGTTACGGTTTTTTTTATTTTTGGCAGCAGTTCGATAAAATTTATGTTTATGTATGAAAAATTGAAAACAAATTGGAGAGTTAATTCCGTTTTATTATTTAGAATCAATGAATGTAAATGTTGTTTTATGGAATGAGCAAAATTTGTAGTTATAACTGAAGGAGAGCCTCGAAGAAGAAGAACCAGTTCACCAGGAGCCACACTCACACAGTAGCTAAAAATAACTAAATTATCGTATAACTATTGTAATTGAATGCAGCGTAATTTAATATTTTTATACAGCAAAGCAATTTTTGTGTAGTTTCTTATATGTTTTCAACACGCAATGTCAAAAAAAAAAAAGGAACAAGAAAAATAAGAAAATTTGTATGTATTAAAACAAATATATAAAACGGAAACCATATACACAAACTGAATTCGTAAATTATATTAACACGTTTTCTTCCTCTGGTGGGTTCAAGTAGGCACAGGCGAGACGGCATTGCAGCTGCGTCTACTGTTATGAACACACGCTTCGTGTGGCATTGACTCAGACAAGGTCTAGGCAACCCAAATGTTATTGACCTTTGGCAGTGATACATACGAATGTTTGTCTGTACGACTGCTGTCATGCGCAATGTACATTTGTTCGCCTTGTCCTGATGCACCACCGTAAGTAAATTGTCCTATATTTTGAAGGCTTTGAGAAATTCAATATAACCTCAATCATCTGCATACCACTTTGCTGAGCTGTGCAATGCACACATATGTATATATATGTATATGTACGTCATACGTCAAGAAAGCTTTTTCACATTTGTTTGTGTGTGCTCTGCTCGAGCGTCTATAGTCTAGAAGCTTATCGTATACAATCACACTTTCGCACATTCACAAAGACGCACGTGTATACCTGTTAGATCGCGTGTACGTTTGCGTACAGTGCGGACTGCCTACAATGACTACATGTGAGGCACGTATTTTAATATATTTATATAAATACATATATACATATATATTTTATTTTTATTTGTTAGTTTTGATAATATTTTAATATTCATTATTAAGCTCTTTCTCAAAATGAAGATATTTCTTAAAGTTAGTTACTGTTTATGGGATGTTATCTTCTTAGACAGGAATATGGAATTTCTGATAGCCTGGCCAGAAAGTACTCCTGAGAAAAAAAAAACTAAACCATTCTTTGTTTATAAAAACGATTTTAACAAATTCTATTTTATTTCGTTCGTATTTTGATGCAGCAAAAACTGTGGCTTATTGCAATTTTGATTCGCATTTCCATTTAAACAATGGAATTTTGGTAGATGTGTGTATTATTCAGTCAAACTTTTCGTACATATGTATATGAAGTAGGTTTGTTCTGTCCAATCATAAAAAAAGACTAAATAAACTCCATGTACCATGAAGAATGCACAAGTTTTGGACTTATATATTACAATTATACTAGGATTCTATATAGACAGCAGTTGCTGAATTGTTGCACTACATTCACTTTGCTTCGCTTTGATAATGTTGGAATGAATCATTTTAACAAATTTAAGTAGAAAATAAATTAACAAAATTTTCACAATTAATTAGATTTACATTTTACAGCTTGTTTTTGTTATTTTATAGTGCATTTAGCCTACTAAACTAAAATTTGGGTAAATAAAAGCACATAATTATCATCGTACTACAAATACGCACACACAACTCTCGCGCTGCTCAATATACATAGTGTTTATATATATATAATAACATATATATACATGGACAGGAGGAAGTTGGATCACACATAGTCGAGCTGAATGTAGATCTGTTTTACGCCCACCGCTTCAAAGATCATGCGCGTATGCGTTACCACATACGTGGGATCCACATTCTTCGATACCTCCAGCTTGATGGCACCCACATAGACATCTGAGCAAAGCGTCCAGAAGTGCGGCTCTTGCACCGAATAGACTCCAGCCAAGCCAGTCACCTTTTGGTAGCACTGCAGCAGCGAACGATCCAGTGCGGTTGGCTGGCGTTGCATCAGTATCAGTATGGATTCCTTGATTAAGCTGAGCACGCTAAGCCCAATAAGCAGCGCTATGAATATGGAGCAAATTGGATCCGCTATCATCCAGCCAAACATTTGCATGAGCACTGCAGAAATGATGACGCCCACCGAGCCGAGCGTATCGGCCAATATGTGCAAAAAGACGCCGCGCATGATCTGCGAATTGCTTCCAGTACCAAGATCATGCGAGTGTCCATGGCTCATGCTGTGATCATGTGAGTGTCCGTGACCTGGAAAACCATAGCAAGAGAGAGAGAGATACAGTTATTGGCAAACTACGCCTATAGCAACTCTTTACCATTGTCCATAGAGATAGCCTGATGATTGTGATTAGAATGAGCGTCATGACTGTGTCCATGAGAGTGTCCATGTGCTCCGCCCCCTCCGCCGTGAGAGTGCCCATGTCCTCCGCCGCCGCCGCCGTGCGAGTGGCCATGACCGCCATGATTGAACGCGTAGATACCTACGAGATTGACAAGAAGTCCTAGCACAGACACCACAAACAGCCGCTCATGCTTCACTTCGGGCGGCTCTATGAGACGCTCGACGCCCTCGGAAAGTATGAAGAAGGCAATGAAGAGCAAAAACAAGCTGTTCACAAAGCCAGCTAGTACCTCGGCCCGCACATATCCATAGGAAAACTTATCATTCGCTTTCCATTTCGTTATGACCGAGGCAGCCAAACCAGCTAGCAGCCCCGTGCAGTCGAAGAACATGTGGAACGAGTCCGAGATCAAACCTGATTATAAACATAAATATAGTTATGAACCTTATAAGTAATACAATATAAATATGTTCGTTATGCTAACCCAAGCTATTTGTCAAGATGCCATAGAAGAGTTCCACGAAGGCAAAACTAAGATTGAGCATCAAAAAGAGAAACAAGTTACGAGAATTGGGATCGGCGAAGATCAGGCGTTTCCAGCTGTTCAGCTTCTCCTTCACTCGGTAGCCAAAGTTGCTGCGATCCTTGTGCGTTAATGGTATCATTTTAGCGGTAAACGTGTAGAATGTGCTGAGACAGAGATATGAAACAATAAAAAAAATCTTTACTGTTGTTATCACACACACGACCAACACGCACACACACACATACACACATTAATTTAGCTCGTAATTGTTTGCATACGTGGTATTATCGCTGGGCTAAGCCTGGGCCCACTCCACCTGCTGCTGCTTTAAACGCTTTAAGAATTTCTCTGCAGCGTCGGCGGCAACTTTTTTGTGTAAATAGCCGCACGCAACGTTTCCTGCTGCGTCAACGTGCCGCTCAGACAGCCGTTTATTTACACAGGTGTTGGCAGTACCGCTTTTGTTTTTGAATTTTTTTATTTTACTGAGGACTTGCAATTTAATTCATTTTCTTTTTTAAATCAGTCGAAAACACAATCCGCACCAATCTGCCGTGTTGTCATCAAAATAGACGTCTGGTTACCCAGTAAACATTCATTCCGTCAACAGGGTTGCACAACTAACGATATTGGCATTCACACAAAACTATCGAACCCGTGTATGCAGTCTACTCAAACAAATATTTAATTTAAAAAGTATGTAGTAAATAGCCTATAAGCTGCAATACAGCTTATGCTTAAATAAACTAAAACATTCCCATTCCCTCTGGTATTTCAAAATGCAATACAATCAAATGTTACACTCATGTTTCTTACATCAAAAAGCAAGTTTATTCAACATTCTACTACATGTAGCAGAGCCTTGGTACTTCCATACAATCAATTGTTATATTGTAAAATCGCGTGCGGCACTGTAGATGTGTGGTAAAACTAAATTTACGCCTCATCACCCTTGGTGGCACGTGTGTAGATGACCTGGGAATGATGCTGCACGACCTGCTTAATGAGACCTAGAAATAGTTTGTTTTGAAATTATGCTCTATATGTGCACCAATCAGATTATGTTCCCTTACCCTTTTCGCGCAGCTCAATTAGAGCGCGCTTGGCCAAAGAGCCACGGATCTTCAATCGCTCAGAGACAACCGAGGGTGTGATCAGTTTATAAGCGGGCACCTCCTTGTATAATTTCTCGTAGGTGGCCTTATCGAACAGAACTTGATTGTTCAGCTTATCCCTGACTTTGCCTTTGGACCACTTCTTCTTCTTGGCCTTGCCGCCACCGGAGCCCTCCTTCTTCTTTTGTGTCTTTTGCGGCTGCTTGGCCGACGACTTTGCGTCCTTCTTAGGCGGCTGTTACGAATAAACAAACACATATTATGTACAATGGGTATATATGTAATTTCAAAATAAATTATGTGTATTTTGGTATGCACATATGATTTGAAAACGTTCACTTTCGAGGTTATGGATCTCTCGTTTGTTTGCTGCACGCACAGGTAGATTCCGACATGTTTGGCTTCACAAATGTAACTTAATTTATAGCCCACCACATTATCGCCAGTTTATTACAGTATATCCATCACTTAAATGCCATTTCCATGCTGCAAACCATTTAAAAAGTATAAAAAACCTTAGCAGCCGAACTCACCATCGTGAAAACCCAATGCAGAAAGATGGAGGACGGAAATTGACAGGGTTACCATGCATTGTCAAAATCGGCAGAGTTGCATGTTCTTATTATCGCAGCCGGACGCTATTACTTATCGATAGCTAGTACAAAGGCGCAACTCGTAAGGCCTGCTTGGCGTGTTTTTTGTTGTTTCACCAAGTATTGTAACAAACGTTTCACTCGACATCTGTAAGTTTGATTCTCAAACATAATTGTTTGGTGCCCATATTAACCCAGAAAAAACTGACTATTACGTATATAGTACATCCACAGAAACAAAGCCATGGAACATCGTTACGGCTTAAGCAATTCGCCTCGTTTGTCAAAACCCATGGCTGATTCCACATGGATTGGTGGCATGTCTGCGTATGCATAAATTAAAATAAATTAATTTATCAATGTACATTGTTAATGCTAAACTTTATTTTCCAGGACGCAGCGATCAATGACACAGCAAATGCAAAGGAGCTCTATATCGAGGGAGCACAACAACTCGAGCCTTTGTCTAAGCAATAGCTTTACAAATGATTCACCGCAAAATAGGAGTCTACATACAACATCGAGAACATCGAGTGTATCTAAAACGGCACGACAACGGCTAAATCTCAGTCATATGGATCCCAAGTAAGTAATGCATATAATACTTTATACTTATAATTATAATAACTCTCCCACTTAGAACGTTTGCGGACGTAAACAGCAGCGGATTAGCGTCGCGTATTGTGGAATACCAGCGGGACCGTAGCACTGGTGGCCGTGGTCTGCAACGCAGCATCTCCTATAATAATATTTATAATCCACTTACGCAGCCACGCCGTTGTAGTATAGTTTCATCGCCTCTATCCCATAAGCCCAACCTGCCATCAGTGTCTATAACACGTATAGCGCCGCCTGAGCGAAGCTTCTACTGTGGCAACACATTGCCCAGCTTGCTGCGCTCGAATTCGCTGGTTGGCGTGGAGAAAAAAAGTGACCAGCAGTTGTCGAGAGAGAATCGTCCAATTATGCATCCACCTCCGCTGCAGCACGAAAGCGAACCCACGCGCAGTGTCCTTGAGGAGCTGAAGGAGATATCACGCAAGCGCATCAATAGCGGTGTAAGTCAACGTCTAACCATTGGTGACTGCCATGGTGGAAACTGCTTTGGCTCAACTAATACAAATTATTTGCAGGAAATACAACCTAACGATTACACTAGTAAAAAGAGCTGTAATCGCTTAACTGACTATGTGGATCATCATTTACACCAGCAGCACCAACCGCAGCAGCATCAGTTATCCATGCTGCAATCTCAGTCGGGTTTCAAGCGACAGCGTGAATTGACTGTTACAGTACCACGCCGTTTGCAACATACGGCCATAGCGCTGCCTCACCAGCATCAACATCACACTTTACATATGTCTCCACATCATTTTCCTGAGAGGATTTCCCCACAGCAGTCACCGGAGCAGCAGGCCAAGCGCCGTAATTGCAGCTACAGCAATGACATCGCAAGCTCATTAAGCTCCAGTCAGCTGCATAGCAATAAGCGGAAGCTATATGACATGCGTTCAGCTAGCAATACGTCCGCACTCAACGACAATGCCAGCAACGGCAGCAACAACAGTAGCTCACCTGAAACTTCGCCGCGCCCACAGGTGGCAAAGATACAGCGAAGTCAGGCGGCTACAACGGATCTACATTTAGAGAATTTGACTAGGACGCAGAGCACGCCGATCACTCCACTGCCAGCTACTCCAGCCCAGCGCGCGGCGTCCGCTCCCTTGGTAGAGGCCAAGTACGACCACAAACCCAAATTGACATTGTTCAATGCACAACAACGACAACCGCAACAGAAGCAGCAGCAGCAAGAACCACCAGAGCCCCAACAACAACAACAACACACTCAAGAGCAGGTTGACTTGGATAGTCCCGATGTGGATGCCAACGAATATGCGGGCATACAGTTTGTGAGGCCCAAACAGGATCAATCACTTGTCACCAGCAAAAACTCCCATTTGGAGCGTACACAGAAAACGAAGCTGGCTTTGATGTTGAGTAGTCTGCGGGGTGAAATCTTTCAAGATGAAACGTCAGCTGATGAAGCAGATACTTCCACAACCCCATCTTCTGTCGCACCGACAACAAAAAATACAAATCTAGCAACAAACACAAATGTAACAACGAACACTGCATCGACGAAACCGACTATACCAGCCACTGCTACCGTATCAACCGCCCCCGCTCAAGGTGTATCTACAATAACTGAAACAGAAGCACGGACGACAACAACGGCGGCAACAACAATGTCTGCACCAACACCAGCGCCAACTACCGCCAACAATAGCACATTGTCTGTGTTACCAGGAAAATCGAACGAAAATGCAACAATTGGAACAGGTGCTGTGCTAGGATTTACATTGCCAACAGCAACAGAGAAGCCAGCAACTACAACAACAGCAGAATCTACACCTGTGTTAACGTTTATGAATTCGAAGACGACAGCTACAACCACAGCCGGATCGACTGGGTTGCCTGCATTTACCTTTGGCAAGCCGGCAGCGGCAACAGATGTAAAACAGACTCCAGCACCAACAGAAACACTAGCAACACCAGCAACAACGGATCCAGCGAAAACACCATTTACATTTGGCACTGGCGCAAATAATGCACAAGCAACAGGAGCAGGATTAGGCGCACAAGCAGCAGCATCAACCGCAGTACAGGCAGCGCCATCAGCACCCCTTACGTTTAACTTTGGGAAGCCTGCATCAGGTGCGGCAACAAGTAGTACGTTAATTGCAACATCAGCAACTGCGCCAACAACAACAGCAGCAAGCACTTCCGTGTTCAGTTTTGGCACAGCTCCAGCTACAACTACAGCAGCAACCAGCAACAATCCTCTCATATTTGGCAGCAGCAACAGTAACAGTGAAACAGGAGCAACAATTGTTACTACAGCTGCGCCAGCAGCATCTCAGCCCAAGGAATCGACGCCTTTTGGCAGCAGCAGCAGCAATAGCAACAGCTTTGCCATCGGCTTTAAATCTCCTGCAACACCAGCAGCTGCAGTAACAGCCGCACCAGCCGCGCCAGCAATATTTAGTTTCGGCAAAACTCCAGCCGCTCCTGTCGTATTCGGTAGCTCAACAGCAACAACAACAACAGCAGCAACAGCACAGCCTGCATTTAACTTTGGTGGCACAGCAACTGCTACTGATTCTGCTTCTGCCGCTAGTGCAACTACTTCAACTACCAATGCAGTTTCAGCCGCAACACCAGCAGCAAACAACTCGAATATATTTGCTTTTGGCGGTGACAGCAAGCCCACGGTTAAAGCCACGCCTTTTACGCTGCCTAACAAAAGCGACAGCAACAATATATTTAGCTTTGGCGCTGGCGGCGATGGAGCAAAAATGGCAGCAACACCAGCCACGGCAGCACCAGCTGCAGTGCCCAGCGCCTTTAATTTTGGTGGATCAGCTTCTGCTGTATCAGTGGGCGGTGCACCAGCTACAAATGCATTCAGTTTCAGTGCACCAAATAAGTCAACGCCCTTATTCGGAGCCAGCAATGCAACAGAAAGCAAACCATTTACATTTGGTGTCACTGAGAGCACGCAACAGCAGCAGCAACAGCAGCAGCAACAGCAGCAGCAGCAACAGCAGCAGCAGCAACAACAGCAGCAGCAACAACAGCAACAGCAGCAGCAGACAGCACCAGCAGTGGGCGGCTTTTCATTTTCAGCTGTGGCTCCAAAAAGCGAATCTACAAATTTGTTTAAATCACCATTAGCCGTCGGAGCCGGTGGAGTGAAGCCAAGCTTTAATTTTGGAGGCAACACAACATTAGGAACAGCAGCAGCAACTCCAGCGGGCGCAGCCACGACAGGCAACGGCTTTGGTGGTTTTCCGGCAGCGGCACCGGCACCGGCAGCAGCACCGGCGCCTTCTGCTGCCAACAATCAGAAACTGTTTACGTTTGGGAGCAGTGCCACTCCCAGCAATGGAGCAAATCAAGGCGGAAACTTGTTCGCCAGCGCAGTGTCCGCTGTACAGAACCAGCAGCAGACTAAGCCTGGTGGCTTCTCCTTTGGCGCTAGCAACACGGCTAACAGCAGCAGCGCAACCAATGGAAATGCCAATGCGCCGTTTGCTTTTGGTGGTATCACATCACCGCAGGCCAGCGGGGTCAATGCGGCCAATAAACCGTTTACATTTGGCAACCCAGCGCCGTCTATGAATGGCTCAGCGCCTTTTACCTTTGGTAGCGGCGCTAATGCTCCTTCCACGCCGACATCAGCTCCGGGCATGCCTGGCCAGCAGATGAATCGCTTTGCACCGCCCACCACTCCGGAAAACCGACCCATACGACGCGCCACGAGACGGCTGCAAAAGTAGAAATCAACTCGACCGTTAAGATATATCCTGATTAAATTTAGGCCTTCAGTAATGCAATTGATCCATGCATGAAGTTAAGTTATAATCTGCAACGATAGTTAGTCTTTATTAAGTTATTTGGCAAATGAGAAAATAAAAAATAAATAAAAATCACAAAAGAATAAATGTGTAAATACGCAAGCAAATTGTAAACCATTTCCGCAATTGAGGCTAGGACTTGATACTGGAAATTTAAATAATTGATCATTTTTAAATAGCAAAGTAAAATATATTTACAATATAATTATAATGCTATATTTCTTAGCACTTGATACAGGATAACACTTAATCGGTCATCAGGCAGTAGAGATCTCCCGAAATTGACCTATTCAAAGAATCTACAAATCCAAAATATGCTCTTTTAATATTTATTGCATTAAAATTGAATATATAAATATTAAAACCATTTGCGGATTTCAGTTAATAAAAAGTGTTAGAGATTTTGAAAACAACAACCATATGGATTTCAGGATCAGCGCTTAGTCGGATATATATTTTATAGAAGCCATCGGCTAAAATTTCGGGCATCCCATGTCCTTTCGGCCGGCATTGATTAAATGTGTAAGTTCCTTTTTGCCAGGGCGTTTCCACTTTGTTTTTATATGCTTTGAGGTTTGAGCAATTTTTAAAATTTTCATATATAATATCATTGTAGTGCTGGTCCAAAAACTCTTCAAAGCTAATTGGTGGAATACCATGGGGTAACTTCTTATATTCATTCTCAGATCCACTATCGGAGCTATAGAATGTCGTTTCCAACTTATGTAAAGAAAAATAATGGGCACAAAAATAGGTCCGTCATTTGTGACCAATTTAAATTAGTAAGGCCCATTAACATTACCATCGTAGTATTGTCTACATCAAATTGCCATTCCCAAATCCCATTTAAAACAGTTTCGCCATGAGAGACTCGGTCGACACGCAGATCAACTTTTGATTTGCTCTCATCCGTAGAGTTAGAAGCAAAAGACAGAATTAGAGCATCGAAATGGCGCTGTTGGAAAAATGTCTTCAGGTATGCTTATATTTGCCGTTTATATAAAATACTAGGTTCTCTAGATTTACCTTGCTGACAGAAGTGGCACATACTGATAACAATATGCTTGCAACTACAGTCGTAATTCGCATTTTTGGGATTCGATAAACGTTTCAAATCAAAGTCAATTCGTTATTGCGTCGATAAGGTCTTATATACCTAAGAGCTAGCTGCATGATATAATATTATTAGATCTAGTTTTAGTAGGACGTGTTTATAAAACGGAAATGTGTTATCAAACCATTTCATGTTCTGAGTAACACACGCTAATCTATTGTCGGATCCATCAGCTTTTCCAGATTTCAAATTTCAAATAAAAAAAAAAAAAATTTAGCAATTGTTATAAATTAACATTGAGATAGAAACACATTTAACATTGATGTAAAAACCAAAAGCTTGTATAATTTTTCACTTTTATTAAAAGTTTTATATTCATCTCAATCTGCAACTCCATTCCTTTTAAATATTACGTGTTCGTGCGATTTTTGTATATGATTTTTTTTTTTTTTTTTTTTTTTTGCTAACTTAAAATTTGTTTGACAAAAAGTGTTATGTATAAATTTTACTTAAGATTTGTCGTTCTTTTAAAAAAGTAATAACTTTATATTTAAATTAATTGTAAATTTAAGTGGACGTGTACGTGTGTGTGTCTCTGCGTGTGCAAAATAAAAGTAAGTATTAAAGCAAAATTGTACAAGTTTCTTATGAAACAAGAAACGTATTAGACATTACAGATAAACATAAAGAATTAAGTAAACTGTATATTGTTGTTAATATGCATCAGTAAATAAAAAATTTCTCTTAAGCTGCTGCTTTGATTTGCTGATTATCTATTTATATACATATACAGTATGGTATATCAGCATACATGTATATATAAAATTGCAAGAGATTCCATAAACAAATAGACAGAACGATTGAGGGGATTTTACATAGATGAAACTTTCGCGTAATAATTTAAATTTATATTATTATGATTATTATACAATAAACATGCCACATAATATACTAAGTATGTTATTAAGAGTTTAATGTTTTCATATTTTTTTTTTTTTTTTTTTTTTTAGTTTATGATTAGTATTATTAATGTAATGCATATTTTCACAATATTTGTTGTTTCTTGTTGATGTGGATCTAAGGACACACAGCCCAAGCTGATAAAATATCGATTTCTTTACCAAATTTCATTTTCAATTTACTTGAATTTTTGCTCATTTTTGATTAGATATACAAATGTAAATGTAACTAAATTTAACTAATTTGCAGGAGCATTTTATTTGTATTAATTATACTGCTAATGTAGTGATAGTTTATTTAGTGATTCAGCAACTTATTACAATTATTTCTTTTCGTTTCGCTTTTGTGCTACAAATAGAAAATGTTTAACAGAAAATATACAAAACTCAACCTAAAATTTTGATTTACAAATTAGCTGAATAGTTAAAAACAAAATCTATAAACAATTTTAATAATCATATGTATGTGTATTTTATAACATAAAACATAGATTTATATATATATATATATATATATATATATATATATATATATATATATATATATATATATATATATATATATATATATATATATATAAGATAGAGAGTGACGGTAAGATGAATAGTTGAAGGAGTTGGAGGGGCCAAACTATATAAATAGCAAACTTACATTAACACGAATAGTAATAGTAAGCTAAACAATGCTGCATATGTGTTTATACGTTTAGCTGGATAGCAACTTACTAACATTGCTTGATTGTGTTGGGTTTCTTCGCTTAAGCTTACAAAAAAACTTATCGTATAAATTATATATGTAAATAAATTGTTTTAAGTTAGTTATATACGTCTAGATAATTACATATATATATAAATATATATATATAGATTGGTACGAAAAATTGTTGCGTTCAGTGTCAGTGTATAAATGAAGCTTTCGTTATGCCTTGGCGGTTTCTCATTCTTATTTTCCAGCCCACAAACTAAGGTTTGTTTTGAAACAAAAATTTCGATTAGTTGTTGAAATGATTTCCTTTGAATTTCTAATTTTAAATATTGTTGTTTTGGCTTTCACACGCCTCTCACGCTGTTGCATTGTTTAGCTGCTGCAACTTCACTTTCAGCTCCGCAAATGTTGGCCTTTTCACTGGATTCAAGTCCCACGCCTGACGCATCATCTCGTAAATTTCCGCTGGACAACCTTCGGGTGCTTCCATTTTGTAGCCAACTTCTACATGTTTTACCACGTCCGCCAAGGGCTATAAGAAAAACTCGTAAGTGTTATAAGCAATAGATATTGGTTATATATTCTTACGATTCGGGGATAAGGCACACGGCCAAAGGAATAGATTTCCCACAGAAGTATACCAAAACTCCACATATCCGATTTATTGGAGAAGCGCTAAGGGAATATACAAATTAATAAAAATATTATTATTGAAAAATATAAATAAATATTAAAAACACGAGAACACTAGTTAAACAGTAAAGTTTTTAAATAACGTAGCCCAATAAAATTTTTAAGATTATTCGTTTAGTTGGTTCTGATTCCTTGAGGCCTTAAACTGGATTTTGTTAGCTTTAAAAAACGTACGCCATTTTTGAGTGCCTCGGGAGCTGTCCATTTGATGGGCAGTTTGCCAACATCAAGATTATAGCATTCCTCGCGTGCCAGACCAAAATCGGATACTTTGGCCACACAATCCTCCGAGATAAGAACATTACGTGCAGCCAAATCTCGATGCACAACCTTTTTGGCTTCCAGATACTCCATGCCAGAGGCCGTGTCGCTGCAATTACGAAAGAGCATGAAAATAAACCGTATTAAATAAAACGATGATATGCACATATTTATAAGGGGCTTACAATGCGAAGTTGATTTGATCCTTTTTGGTTATGTGCTGTCGTCCACGAGAACGCAAATAATCAACCAGCGATCCTTTGCTCATGTATTCCGTCACCAAGTACAGATGCTTGCTTGTAAAAACAAGGCCTATAAACTTGACTAAATTCTCGTGCTCCAGCGTTCTGTTAATGAGAAATACAATTGTGTTGCTTCAGCACTTATATTTATAGATATAAATATATATAACTTACGTCATTACTGACGCCTCGGCGAGAAACTTTTGCACAGCGCCCTCATCTTTGAGCATCTTGACAGCGACTTTCTCGTTGCGCAATATTCCTAAGAGGACATCGCCGAACTCGCCTTTGCCAATGCTTTCGCGCAGCTGGAGCTCCGATTCAGGTATGACCCAGCCCTTATCCACAAACTCTTTGGAGTTAATGCAGTACTCTTGCTTTCCCAGTTTGGGCAAACACTTAACCAGCTGCGTGCACAGCCCATCCGCATCGGCCTCATAATGCTGTCGATAGTCAAAGAAAGAAAGTTTAATAATGCTTATGCCTTGAGGCTGGCTTCAGCATCGACTTACCGCGACGAGTTGTCCCAGGTTCTCAAAGTATTCCTCGTCGTCGATAGTTAACTTATTCTCCAGATATTTGACACGATAATGCTCAACCTTGCCCTGAAAGCAAACGCACAGCGTGTAATCGCCGGGAAAATTGGTCGATTCACGAACTAGGAATAGCCCATCCTCGCGTGGCTGGAGCAGATGTTCCGCCTCATCGCGCGTTATGCTGCCATGAAACCAGCTAAGGGAAGAAAGCGGAAACACAGATATGAGAATTGAGAGTGATATAGGAGTAAAAACTGACTTCAACTGGATACTGGAGAGTTGAAAAGGTAAATTCGATTTACAGATATACATACTATATGTTGATAATTTATTATATATATAAATATTTTTCCAATTCAATTTCCAATTTTCCAATACCAATGATAATAATGCATAAATCAGCTCAACTTACGGCATTGCATTCAGTTTGACCTCGCATTTGCGTAGGTGATGCTGCTGCGGTGCGCCCGTAGGCGATAGCGACGCATGATTCATTGCAGTTGTGGAGCCACTTGCCCATTTGTCCATGGTGCCGGCGCCGACGCTGCCGTTTATATCGAAGCTGTGCAGCGACGTGGACATGCCTGTGGTGCTGTTGCCGGTGCTACAGTTGCTGTTGGCGGTGTTGTTGTTGTTAATGCTGTTGCTGGTGGCGCTCCCACTGCCGGCAACTGTTGGCGGCAAGCTGGTGCTGTTGCTGGTCGCGCTGTTGCTGCTGCTCAGGGCTAAGCTTTTTGGCGGCAATACGCCAACCGGCGCTTGTAGCGTCAGCGAGGAGGACATTAGATTATTGCTGGAAGCGCAGTTGGCCAGCATCTGCATATGTTGCTGCTGCTGCTGCTGGGTGACGGCGGCAACAGCTGCTGCCGTTACAGATGCTGCTGCTACTGCCGCCTGTTCGGCCTGGACATGTGTTGCTGCCGCTGCTGCTGCCGTTGCGGGCGCAAACGTTGACAGTATGCTATGTTGCTGCTGTTGCTGCTGTTGTATTGTCGTCGTCTGCTGCTGCTGCTGTTGTGTTTGATTGGGCGATTTTGGCGAATGATTGTTGATTAAATTATGACTATTTAACGCATGCGATGACAGATGCAAAGCTGTTGCGGCTGTTGCTGCTGATGCTGTTTGGTGCTGTAATCGAATGAGAGAAACAAATTTTTGTTTTATCCATGAGTCAGTCAATTCCATTCATTAAATTGATAATGTTTTTATTCCATTTCATTGACTGTATTAATTAATTCATTAAACCTTTACGAGCAATGATTATTATTTTTATTGTTATTATCTATTAGATAAGATAGTTCCGCATGACGCAGGTGTATATCTAATTACGATATAAACTATTATCATTTTCGCTTCATATCCTGCTGAACCTACTGAGCCTAGATAATTGAAAATTGAATGCAATCGTTCACTTAGATTTGCCAAGGGCGTATACTTGATATTACTGGGGATTAGGATGAGCATATATACTTAATGTAAAACACTGCGAAATTCCTGTCTATTCAGCTGAACCAATAGAACATATATTTACATGTTCGTGAAAATTAAAAAAAAAATCATATTCAATTAAAAGCAAGATGACTGTACTTATTGCATTCTGCTAATGCAATTTGATTAGAAACTCAATTTAGTTACATTAAGCAAGCTTTGCACATACCGCATTGTTCTCCCGATGATGATGATGATGGTGCGGTGGTATGCTTGGCGGCATAATGTGTGGCTGGGATTGACTCAGCTGTTGCTGATGCAGCAGCGTTGCTGCCGCACCAACACCGACGCCGACGCCGACCACGCCCAGCGAATTGGGCTGAGGTGCGGGCCGTTTATTGTGCCTCAGCGGAGCGGTTGGCGGCATCTGATGCCCAGTCGCCTGTAGATACCATGGATCGCCGGCAGTGCCGCCGGACGCGGCTGTCGCGGCGGTGGCAGCGATCGATGGCTGCGAGTAGCCGCGATGATGGCCAACTACCGTTGATTGTCCGTTCTGTGTGGCGGTCGCGTGACTGTTCATATCCTCGACCTTGCAGCTGCCAACGTTCGGTTCACCTGTTGGCTTTGTCGCCTGTTCGCCTGCCCCAGCTGCTGCTGCTGTTGCTGCTGGCGCTGCTGCTGCTGTTGGTTGGCGTTGTTTCTTTTGTTTCAATGGGATTTGCTGGTGTTTCCCCTGCTTGATACGAACGGCTATCAGCGCCTCGTCGTTTGCCTTAGCTACGCCTGTCTGTGCTTCCTTTGCTGCTTCGCTTCCCTCTTCGTCTGTAAAAATAAGTGGAAATTTCATTTAGCCAATTGATACAATTTTAGCACTTTTGTGCTAATCTAATCACAACACAGCGCACAGCTCAACTGCCATTGTAAATTTAACTTTGGCACAGACACCATTACACGCAAACGCACACACACAATCGTGCATATACAAGGTATACGCTCATTATATATTCATAAATCATACTAAGTATTCAACTATTCAAGCATTACTCACAAGATTCGCTAATAGGATTTCAAGTTCAAATTCATATTCAAATGCAGCTCACCATGAAGCAAACACATTTTTATTTGCAACCATGTTACGTATGTTAGACAACGCCCTGGTCACCTAGGGAATTACGACAGTGTTCCGAAAACGTCCCAGCCACCATCAAATTATCCAAATATTAATTTAGGTTAATTAACTGTCGTTTTTCTTTTCCCATCTTTATCTTTGTTTGTAAATTAAATTCTTGTGATTGTTATTAAGATCAGTACATTACTGGTTTATACTCAAGATATCCAAGATTTTCCCAAGAATAAGCTTATCTGTGCTGAGAGGCATTTACTCGAAAAACTTGATGATCCAACGATTAACATTAAAATACAATATTTGCATGTATAATTTGAAGTGGTTTGAAAATTGTAGGATTCTAACGACGGATCTATATATAAGTATATAGATTAGTTGTTGCAGTTTTAAGAGTCTAGGTTTTTATTCTCTAAGACAAATATCATATATGAAGTAAATGGCCCAATTGCCCAATCTAAAAATATTATATTTTGATATTTTAGAAAATATATTCTTTTCGCATCGTGATCGAGTACAAAATTATAAATACTGCTAGCTTAATTGATTGATAAGATTGATAGCTTGAGTATATTACAAAAATTGGTCGATTTATTTAATTAATTTCTTAAGTGATTTTAATTTCTATTTAGACACGTGTTTAGCTATAATCTTCTCTTAGAGTGTATAAAATATATCACTAAAGTACCAGTGTTTATCAGTGTCATTTTTAAGACGTATCATATATGTGCTTAGCTAATCCGATGCACGTTTATTTAATCAGGTGAAACAATTTAACCAAACAGTCAGCAACAATTACGCAAAAAGTTGTTGAACTAAAAAGCACACACATGTACATATATACATATAAATGTATTACAAATATACATTTCTTTTTTTTCATCCATTTATTTACACTACAAAACTTAAATTGCTTGTGGAAACGTTACTCGCATATTAAATGAGCGATAATAAAACGCAGTGGCAACGCCCACGCACGCACAGGCAGAGAGAGTGAGAGAGATGAATATGAAATCGAGCGGGAGCGAGACGGCGTTTAAAGAGCGACTGAGAAGGTTGAGGAGATTTTGGCAAATGTAAAAAATTTGCATGTGACATGCATAATTGAAACTTTTACTGCGCAATTTTGGGAGTGACTTTCAGCTACTGTTCACATCCAGCCGAATACCCTGCACTGATAGTGAGTCATATAAAGGGGACTTTCAGTTCCCCAGCTGGGTATGTGACATGCAACAAACAACAATGGGAGCTAGCTGATATTTACAGCCAAAATTAATATTAATTACTAGAGCTGAGAAAAGGAATAAGCCCAATAAAAATAGGTATACTATTTAAAGATAATTTTGTAGTCTTGTCTAGTGTTATATAAACCTATATAGATATAGGCAAAATGCTTCACATTGAATTATACAATCAATCAGCAATTGACCAGGTTGGCAATTCAAATTCTGAAGGCATTCTTCAAATGAACTTCGCCATGAATCCGCAGCGTGACAAAACCCACTCACTTTTAGTTTCTGTCGCAGATCTTACATATTCAAGTTATACTCGCTCACGAAGTAAGTAGAGTATATTGGTTTTGCACGTCCTCAGTTATTTATAAATATATATTCAAAGAATACAGAAAACGAGCATTATGCAGGCAGAAGGAGTAATCGCAGACCCCATAAAGTATATATATATATTCTTGATCAGGATGACGAGCTGAGTCGATATAGCCCTGTCCGTCCGTCCGTATGAGTGCGTCGATCTCAGAAGTTATAAGAGCTAGAGAGCTGAAATTTGGCATGCATACTCGTGAGTACCATACGCAGTACAAATTCATATTTTTTCGATAGCTCGTCTGATAACTTTTTTATCGAGAATAATCGAAAATTTGATTTTGTCTTTTCAGCCTTATTTGAACACTTTTAGACCAAAAGACTTCAGATTTACTGTGTATATACAGTTGATCGATACGAACAATACGATTTTGTCGATCCCACACCCCCTTCGTCCCCAATTTGTAAATAACGCATTTCAAGTACTAGAGACTTGCGCTTTGGAATGAAAGTTTCATTAAGATTGTATGTCTACAAACGAAATTATTCAACAAATAAATTCTCATAATATTGGCCACACTGCAGCGCAGCCCAAGCGCAGTTGCTGCTAACTGCGCAGTCAGCAGAGCGTGTGATTGTACATGCGTGTGGATGTGTGTGTATGCATGTGTGCATAAAATAAGTGCAGAATGAGTAGAATATCAGCTTAGAGGGTTCAGGGTATCTCCTAGTCGAGCAGTCTCGACTAGGGCCTTCTTATTTGTTTTTTAATTGTTGTTCTGTGGATTCATTTGGTTCGCAATTGTGTTTGAAATTAATTGGGTTGGGCATTTTTCTGCTGGCATTGCCTAATTTTCAAAGTTTATGTAAATTTCATTGCGGAAACACTTTTTGCATATTTAATTTCTCGATTCTTCTCACTGCGCGGCGCGAGACAGCAATTTATCGTGAGAGAATCATCTATAGATCACTCTGCTATGCTTCAATTGTGTGAAAGGGAGGTGCTGCAACTCCAATTGCTGTGGTAAAAGCATATCGAATTAGCCAAGCTCAGCTTTGACCTTGCCCAATTCACAATAGCAATACGAATAGCATTTTTAAGCCACATCCGTTGTGCCTGAGACTCATGCCATTTGCAATTATTCACACTTTTGTGTACGATTTATCACTCATTTATTATTACTTTTTGATGTTTTGGAAATTATTTTGAGCATGACTTCCCGAAAATAGAGTTTGTAGTCATCAGTCAGGCAGTCAACGTTATCGCCAGTTTCCTGATCGAAAGTCACGCGAATCGATACACATTTAAAACAAAGTGCAATTACCCTAATGATTGCATTGAGCAAGTGTTTGCTCAAATAAGGCAACATTCCCGAGAAAAAGAGAGATCCGTAATCAACGTTATATTGACATTCAGTATATTTATATAGATGTAGTTTAGATTAACTTTGAATTTGTATTAAAATTATCTTTGTACTTTATATTTTTATTCGTTCATGCCAATATTAATATCAATTCTTAAATTTCACTTCAATTAAACCCCTGACAGTATCAATTATTGATACGAACCCTTCACTCATTCTACTCTGTAGTTAAGGTCTTCAAGAGACACTACAGAATTGCACCATCGAATAGATCTTAACAGAAATATATAAGTGTATCTCGCCATAGTTTTAAATGGTTGTAGAGGATAAATTTATACGTAAAGAAAGTCGGCTAGCCTTGACTGGAATAGACTTTTCTGTACCTTACTGTCACACAGCATTAAAATAAATTGAGGCTTGACCTCCAGAGTCATCTCGGCTGTAGGATCTGAGAGAGTAGCCTGTCGCATTGCCTTTCAATTTCAATTTTAATAATTTTACGTACTTCATTGTCATGCATGAGTCAGACTTGAGCATATGCCATATGGATGCTATATGCATATACATATATCTATATGCTGACGCTACAGAGTTGACGAGCAAACAAAGACGAGTCATTGTGAGCCAGAGCTGAATATAATTACATATTTACGTATATGACACACGCATGATAACTGACTTGTGGGTGGGCGGGGCAAATAGTACAATAACTGTCAACAGAGAGATGACAACACCCGCTAGACCTGACATCATGGGCGTATCTACATTAACATTATAATGTGTGCAGGTTCTCAGTTAGATTCTGACTTTCGCTTTGCACTTGAGTCTTGTGCAAGTGCAATGTCAGTTGAGCTGTGGTTGCTTAAATGCCAATGCGTGCTAGCGATATATTTAATATATCGCATCACTAACTTGGCTGCGCTTCCAGACGCACGCACGCACGATCTGTAAACATAAGCAAAATATCTCTTGCGAAACTTCAAACAAAAAAGTGATTGTCAATAGCAACAAAAACAAAGGGCAATTCCAAAACCAAATAATGTTGTTGTTGTACGCGTGTTTACAATACGTATATAAATAAATTGTGAAAGGGTTGGCTTTAAAAATAAAAGTTAATGATCTGCCGGACATGAGCGCAAAAGCATCCTCATAAACATCAATGATTCATGGACAATTGTTTGTTTTATTTATTTGCATACCCTATAGCTATAAAAATGGGTGACAGGGTATTGATTTTTTAGAGACAGCACTTCTGATATGCATAGCGGTACATCGATAGGTATTTCTAGATAGGCTCATCGACTTCTCCCATGGATTACGATATCTCTTAAACAGCATCATGAAACGTCTATTAGGTGCGTTGTCTAGGGTATCTCTTAGTTGGCACGTCTGCTGTTGGCGTTTCTCTTTTGTCACACACATACTTCACTCAGTAACTCGATGTAGGAAACGTGCTGTGGGTGTGTGTAAAATGCGCAGTATGCCAGCCAATAGACGATTGCTTATATGGCTATATTATCGGTTTAGCTATGGATGAGGTAATTCTCATTAGCTTGCGCAAATTGCCATACGAATAAAGAACTAATTAAGCAAAACTCGAAGCTCACTACGTAAATCAAATGAGGAAGAATGCATTTGCTGTACATAGCAACAACAGACGACGAATCAATGCCATTGCATATTAACAACTGATTTGATCGATTTTCTCCTAATATCGATATTAATAATAATCGTGGCGGTTCGGTAGTGCAACAAAAAAGTTATATAAACACCCTTCCAAATTTTCAAATCGGCTGTAGTCAATCCGTTAAATTATTCGAGTCGAATGCCTTTATTGTACCTAGCTCACCCGTATGCCAGGCGAAAGAAGTCAATAGCAGACAGCTTAAGCTTAAAGAACAAATATCTCTATACCAATAGAGTTTCAGATGTTGAGCACAAAATGGAAAATATCCTTTTCAAGGGCTCATTCCCATTTAGCCAACTGAAACTTTAAACTGTTTCACGGCACTGCCTACTTGGTGTCTGGCTCTGTCTCTGCTCGCCTGACATATGCAATTAGTAATTATATAGGAGCTGATGTACACGAGTATCTCTATGTAGGTAAGTTTGCATGTTGCACATACATATGCATGTATGTATGTAAATTGGCTTCCTTCTTCCTGCTGTCTGCTTGCGGTTTCTGCCTCGGCCCGCATGCATGCAACACATATGCATGCAAATTGTTGGCCAAAAAGGCAGCAGAGCAACGGACCGCTCCCTCTCTCCCCCGACTGCCGTCTTCTCTCTCTATGTGACTGTGGCACGCCATTCATACCATCATCAGCATGTGGCCGCCGCTCGGTCGGTCCATTCCTCTGTTCGTTCCATTCACACCTTTTGTTATGCCTCTCTCATATGACTGACTAAAGTTACTTACTTGTGTTTGTTTCTTTCTTTCTTTCGTTTCGTTATTATTTTTATTTTACACTTTCCAGCTCGAAACTAAACATTATTTTCTGGCTCCCTTACTCCCGCCCATGCTCTCTCCCATCGGTTCCTTCCTTAACTCTGCAGACAATGAGGAAGCAATACAAAAGATTCTCACGTACTTTTTACCTCTACAAGTGAACTGCATATATTTTGCTTTGTTTTTCCTACTCATTCTACTTACTGCCAGCATATACAATTTCGATCCCTTCCAGTTGCTGTTGCGAGTGCCCCTGTGGGGCATTCAGTCAGTTATTTAGCTGTTTCTTCTTCCCTACCAGCTTACGAATTAATTTCGAATTTACTTCGATTAAGGAATTGAGCCTATGAATATTAAAAATTTCCCATTTTTTAAACGAATATTACATACTTATATATAAACTATATTATCTAATCCAATCAGATTGGGGCCTTTTCCTTTGTGAGAAACACATTTCGCATTCCATTCACTTTGAAATATTTTTGCAAAAATCTTCATTTTCTAGCCAAAAAAAAACAACTACATGTTGGTTTATTGCCTCATCGACGAGTCGGTCAGCCCCCTGGATTCGGCAACATCTTGCAATTGGACACTAACTGCTATGGTTTTGTTAAATCCAAAACTCTAAACCCAACATCAATGTCAACCGAAATAAGGCGCTGAATGTGTAGTTGGCTAGTTGTTGGCTTAGCTCTTGTCTGGTTTCGATGTTTGATGATTTACCAAGCGCAACGATGGTAACTTTATATCTTTATATGCAGTACAACACTTGCGACATTGAGCACAGGGCTGTTTTGTTTGGTTTTTTTTTTGGCATGATATAAAGAAACACAGCTGTTACATTGCGCTTTAAGAAATTTTAATGCAAGGCGAAAAACAACAGCACATATATCAGAGAGGGACAACCACACAAACCGCAAACATAATATACGTTTGTTCGTCAGCTGGCTAGGTTCTTGATTAAGTTTCGGCTAAGGCACTAACAGGATCTGTACAATAGCCAGGAATTTGAGCCATGATACGTGTTGCTGAGTTGTCTAAGCCGCATATATAACTCATTATAATAAAATAACAAATAATAATACAAATTATCAACAATTAATTAATTAAACATTTATGAGTTGTTAATGTTAGATTTCATTAACGGGAGCTGTTCCTTCGTTACATCGTTATGTTACGCTATTAACAGCACTATCCGCTGTTAATAGCATAGCTCCTACTCCTGTATATGTTGGCTCTACTCTTAAAGTTCTGCTTGATACTTGCATATTATTTCAAAAAGAAGCTGATATTCCAATTGAATAAAGCATTATGATTTTTCAAAAACAAGCATTTTTAATTATCTACTACAAATAGAGGTCATACGCCTCCACTCCAAACAACAGTTAACAGTCGGTACATAAGCTAACAGAAACCGTTTCTGATAATTATTATTACTGGATAACGATTATCATAGCGTACTAAGCCACATCTTCCACTCGCATTTACTAATCTATTCTCTAAACATCTCTTCTCAAAGAAATGACAGCATCTTATAGTGCACCTTATGTAAACTTATAAATGTTAGTCTTATGTTAAGTAGCTGGTTTATTCTATAGAATAATCTATAGTTACTATACTAACCAAACCAATCATCGGTGCTGATTATCAGCGGCAGGGAACTGCTGTTGCTGTTGTTGTTGTTCTTGCTACTGGTTTTATTATTGTTGTTGCTCCAGTTCCTTGCTGAGGCACGTTCTTTGGTGTTGCTTCTGCTGTTGATTTCAGACTTTGGCTTAGTTGTTGTTGTTGCTGTTGTCGTTGCTGATTGAAATTTGCGCTGTGCATTGCGCAGAAAGTTCAGCAAACGCACATCGATTGGCTGCGCACCTGCGTTAGTTTCTGCTTCTGCGGCTGCTGCAGCCGTGTGGTTGCCTCTGCTAATGCTGTTGCTATTGCTGCTGGATTTGCCAGAGCCAGCGGATGCATATTTGTCACAAAAGTAGAACTCCTTGCGTTTTGGCGGTGCATAAGCGGCACTCAGGCTGCTGCACAGCTGCAGCGGACGGCGGCGCGCCTTGGCAATTAGCTGGCCACCGCTACTGACGGTGGTTGAGGTGGTGCTGCTGTGGGCTTCGCGGTGGCCCAGACTGCTGGCGCTGCGCGTCAAGCTCTGCTTGCACCAATAAACATCCTTGCTGCCAAAGTAATAGTAACGCCTGCGAGTATCCTGCGTGGCTGCCACGCCCCCACCTCGATGATGTCGACTGCAATTGGAGCGCGTGGATTTGGCCTTGGCACTGTGACTGTTGTAGCTCTGGTGGGTAGCGCTGGTGGTTTGGCTGCCGCTGCTTGTCTGCGAGTTGTCGCTGTCGTTGCTCAAACTGTGTCCCTTGGCGGTGGCAACGGCTGCTGCTGTTGCTGCAGCTGCAACAGTTGCCGCTGTGGCGGCGCTCGTTTGCGTAGGCGTGAGATACGAATTGGATTGGATGAAGACGCCATCGCAGGTAATTTTTATAGTTGTCACCATGTTCCACGCGGCATTTCCTTTGCCCCTAGCCACTCACTTTGCACATATACATGTATTCGATATTAATTATTTGTATGTATATGCATGTGTGCTAAATATTATTTAATATATTATTTTTGCATTACAGCCAACGTTAACTAAACTTTTTTGGTGGCGCAACTTGGAATTGTCTAATTGCAAATATGAGAAGTTTTTTATTTTTTCATTTTTTCAAAATATTTATTATTTAATATATTGCTGATTATAAATAGCTTTTGTAGCTCTTCTGCTTTAGGTTTCAACCTTAAAATGTTTATTAACAGCGAAATTCCTTTTTATGTAAATATGATTACATCGTTTTACATTTCGTAGTCCTAATTAAACTACAATTGTTAAATATGTATTATTAACCATTTATCTAAAGCTTTTTGCGTTATATATAACGTTATATACTCTAAATGCCATTGAACTCATCAAAATCATCATCATCATCATTATCGAGATCATTAGCAACAATGGAGAGCGAAGCTTCTATAGAGACAAGCCCAAAAGAGCTCTCAGAGCTGCCCCAGTTGAATCGAGGCTAATGCCTAAGGCAAACAAAGTGCACTGCGAAAATTGTATTTCTTTGTAATAATACTAATTAAACTTGGACTTTTTTCGATTTACAATAGGGGGAACTAAAAAAATCAATGGAGCACCGAGGCAATAAAGGAGCTACAAATAATGATAATACCCGAGACGCCGACAGAGCAGACAACAAAATGCGCAAATTAAAAATATCTGTGGAGAAAATCCAAGCGAGCAAACAAAAAAAGTGAAACAAAAACAGCAGCAGCAGAAATTGTGCTCCATATTTGTCAACACTAGTTGAGATAAAAGGGGAGCAGAATGGGGGAGATTTTTATAGAGCAGTAATAAGAGTAATTGTAAAGTTGATTTTCTTTTTCGGAGGCAGTTTGCTATTTTAACTGTAATTGTACTTCAACAAAAAATGTCTACATGGATATCACATAGAAAAATGTCTATTACATTTTTCTCATTAATAAATGATAGAAATGAAAATAGTTGAAATATCAATGTTCTGTTCTTTTTGCCAAATCTCTTGAATATGGGTTGGGAGGGTCTATTGTTTTAGTGCTCATAAATGTAACAGATGACGATTTTTAATCCAAAATAATCAATCAATTATGGATAGTTGATCGATCAAGCCAAAATAACCAACCGAAGTATTTATAAATTTGTACTGTAATATATATATATAAATATATATATATACTATAACTTCCATCTCTTATTTCATCATACTTGATTTCAATAAGATTTGCATAACTTTAAGATCAAACTAGATTGTAGTGTGGATTCTACTATCATTATAAAATTAATTCACATCTAGAATCAAACTTATTGAACTCTTTAATAGTGGATGTCAGGGCTTATTGTACCCGATCATGCGGCCTCTTGACTAAAGCTCAA